>NC_081771.1:10304810-10615060 GCF_963082965.1 Carassius carassius
AAATTACCGCCTGTGATTCCCTGCAAAAACACAAAAACAAACAGAGCTGAAGGACTTCTGATCTTTTAAGATAGTGCTGGAATAATTTACTTTCTCAGTTATTTGATTATTATTTCAAAACTATAAACATGGTAGTGTTTGTAGTGTATTTGGACTTACTGCATAGCATTTCATAATCCCTACAGCAGTTTCTGCGGCAGCCAGGATTGCAGTTGCAGCGGTTGCGGATGTCAAATCTCTCACCACATCTTCTACGACAAGAAATTGAGGCTACAACAAAAAACATTTGAACACGCATTATGCAGAGAAGTGAGTGGTGATAAGAAGGCATGTTATGTGTACATGTGTGAAAGAGAGTTACACTGATTGGGTGGAGGTCTCAAAGTAGTAGTTCTTGAGGTAGCAGAAACTCGTGAGGTAGTAGAAACAGGCAATGCAGCAGAAGCAATTGTGGCAGCAGAAATAGGTGATGTAGTAAAAGCAGGTGAGGCCACAGAAACAGACTGGCATGTGCTTGAAGTATTAAAAATGAAGAATCCTGGAAAGTTTTGGCCAACGTTGTTTGTGATCCAGCTCTGATACTGTGAAACGCGGGTGTAAACACCAGGAGAGTTGGGATCAGCACAGCCATAACCCCAGCTGGTGATACCAGACTGAACCCACACCGAACACTGCCTGCTCACCATTGGACCTCCAGAGTCTCCCTGTGTAAAGACAGAGAGCGGACGTTTTTTATTTTTGTTGACATCAAACATTTCCTGAATGTAAATGAAATATCATGTGTATATGTACAAATGCAGCATAAATAGATGTTTGTTTTAAGATATACAGTTATAACAACCAAGTGGACTTTCAGATACACTTCCAGAGTCTCCCTACAGAAAGACACAGTTTTTCTTTTAAAAATATATTAATTAGAAGATCACAGTGGAATTTCGGATACGCAGCATGTTTAATGTACACATGTAATAATCTGTTTGGTTGTTTACCTGGCAGGTGTCTTTGCCTCCCTGTGTTAAACCAGCACACATCATGTTACTGGTAACAGATCCAGAACCCAGAAGAGTATTACACTGATCATTAGCTACCACTGGAACCAAAGTCTCCTGCAGGATCCCAGGAGAAGGTAAACTCACTGAACACCACAAACACACATACACAACCATCTATTAGTGATGTTAGGAGGAGATCTAAAGGTGAATGAATACATTTAAACACGTTTGTACCTCCAGCTTGAACATCTCCCCAGCCTGTGATCCAGCTGCTGGTGCCAGAAGGGAAGACACTGCTCTGGTCCGCCAGACACACGGGTCTAATATAGTCATTAAAAATGACTGCGGAGGACAGCCGGAGCAGAGCGATGTCATTGTCACTGGTTTGACTATTGTAGGAGGGGTGGACGATGATGGAGATTACATTTCTACTGATTTCATAGGTATTGACTCCTTGCTGTATTCTCTTTCCTAGGTACACAAGTAGATCAGATGCACTGACACTGAAAACAAATGAAGGGGAAGAAAAGAAAATAATCAATCAATTGTGTGAAAACAGCCTCAGAGCCCAGGGTTTGGATGAATAGTTGAATACTGATGTGACTCTTACCCAGGTAAACAGTGAGCCGCAGTCAGCACCCATTCACTGTTGATGAGGGAGCCTCCACAAAAATGACCTCCGAAGTTGGAGCTGTGCAGACTGACCTGCCACGGCCATGAACCCTCAAATGCATCTACACCGCCCACAATACGAGTGTTCAGAGGGGCCTGTCCACAAACTAGGAGGAAGAAAGAGAAGCAGATAGATTGTTCTCTTGCACATTTCTGTTAAAAAAGCTGACATCATAAAGATGTGACAAGCTCTTACCATTCAACTGAGAAAGTGAACCTGTAGTGGACGAGACAGAGTAGCACACATTCAGTTATCCCTTATGAACCAGGACCATGGCAGATATAGCTGCAAGTAAAAGACCTTACCTTGAACATATAAGAGCAGGCCCAAACTGACACATGTTAACCTCCACATCTTCACAAACATCGCTTCTCTTGCAGGATGGATGGAGATTGTGAATTTGGTTCTCTTTGCTCACAAAACCTTTTTATATTCACTTCTCAAGTCTCTGCTTGTCACTCGTCTAATCACTCTAATGTCACACTAATCCATTTTTACTATTGTTTTTGCTCCTCGCCCTGTTTTCATAATGCAGACCTATTAAACATGCATTCTAGAACTAAATTCACTAAATATGCAAGTTTTATTTTCAGAGATGATCAAATTTGTTAATCTCAGTCTAATTCAAACAGGGTGTTCTTGGTTAAGCCAAGAATACATTATTTACTCATTATTTACTCACCTTCATGTTGTTACAAACCTGTTTAAACAAAAAATCAGATGTTAGGAATGACACTGCAGTCACCATTCTCTTTCACCATTCACTGCATGGAAAAACCAACTATTCCTTTAAGAAGAGTGGAAATTGTTTTGCGTTTTAAAGTAAAATATAAAGAATAAATGGCAAAGGATTATACTTGAAGTTGAAACAAATAGTCATGCTTTGTTACAAAAATAATAGGGATGACATTTAAATTCCAGTGAAAGTGATAAAAGAATTATGCTTTTTCCTTACATTGACTTTTTTTTGTAACTCTGGAATAATTAAATGATCCAAAATAAGCATTTGCAATTTAGTAGGCAGTTTGGTTTCGGATATTAAAATGCAGAGCAACATGTGAGAGAATGTGAGCTGATTATTTACAGGAGACATCCATCACCACACAGCAATTAAGCTAAGCTCAGTTTATCTGGATTTGTGACGAACAGGTACAAAAAAGGTGTTTGTGAGACACCCGGTAAAAAAATTACAGTATTTGTTAGTTTAAGACACTAATGAGACACTAATTATCACTTAAAGGCGGCATGTGGCAATCAGAAATTTTACAGTGTCATTGTAAAAGTGTAACAGAGGGCAGGTGAATCAATGTTGCAATTGTACTGTTCCAGCAATTTCATATTTCAAAATAAATCATTGAGTTCAAGCAATAACTATCATTCTTTTAAGGGTTTAATAATTTCAGAAAACAAGCAAAAAAAATCTATCTATCTATGTCTAAACAAATGTTATATGAAAATAAATTGATATATGTGATGTAATTTATTATAATTATATAATCTTTAATGTCATTATAATTACCTGGATGTAGAGTACAAATCCTCAAATCCTAGACTTGGCATTCTTAGCAAGATCAAACAGCATTAAATTATTATATTACATGAACATCATGCCAGAATTATAGAGATTAATAAAATGTCTGGAAAAAACCTTTTGTGTAATATGTTTTAGTTTAAAATTTAGTTCTAAAATGCATGTTTAACAGGTCTGCGTTATGAAAACAGGGTCAGGAGCAGAAAATTATATAAAAAAATGGATTAGTGCGACAATAAAGTAATTAGACAAATGGCGAGCAGAGCCTGGAGAAATTAATATAGAAAAGGGTTGTAAGAGCAAAGAGAACCAAATCCATCATCTCTATCCATCCTGCAAGAGAAGAGACGGTTTGTGAAGATGTGGCGGAGATAAAAAAAAAAAAAAAGAAAGAAAAGAAAGAAAGTCGTCACACTGAAAGTCAAAGACAACTGACTTTTCAAAATATCTTCTTTGTGAATTCTCATTAACACTATTTACTTCTCTGCATAATACTTGATAACGTCTTTTGTTGTAGCCTCAATCTCTTGTCAAGGAGATGTGGTGAGAAATTTGACTTCCGTAACCGCTGCAATCCATGCTGCCTCATAAACTGCTGTGTGGATTATAGAAAGATAAGTCAAAATCATAATTCTGAAACACAAACCAAACATGATTCAAATGTTGAATTCTTTAGTGTAAAAGTCTTCAGCTTTGTTTGTTTTTGTGTTTCTACACAAATAACTCTTGACTGGCACGATCCTCTGAATAGCTCACCTTCATGTTTTCAATTTGTTTATACATTCTGTGCAACAATTTCATGCACCAAGTATAGGTTATATAATAAAATATTTCTTTAAATCAGCAAAGTTTATTTAAAGAAAAAAATTCTTCAAAATGTATCTGTAATGAATGTCTAATTTTTCCATCTTCAGACTAATTAATAATTTATTGTGGTTTTGTGTCAAATGGTACCTAAATATTTCAAAATTAATTTTATGGAGCATACAAGCAGAATTTTTAAACATATATATTATATAAATTACTAAATAAATGCTTTGCTTCATCGGGCTTGTAGTGTCTTTTCTGTTATGAATCATACCAGTTGGGGTGGATAAAAAGTGTTTGTAGATTCATGGTACAAAATACATGCCTTTGTATGGATGTACAATTATTAAAGTGATGAAACACACTGCTCAATACTCATCTGAAAAGCAGATTTAATTTTAAAAAAGAATATTTATCAGACTGTTACAGATTTGGATGTGTAACATGTATCTGTAGAAATGCAAGTTGCACTACCATCCGAGAGCCACACTGAGAATCCATACAGAGAGAACCAACCCTTATTTTCCCTCACCAATTATGAGGAGGCCATCCTTGCCTCTCAAAGATGTATCCACTGTGTCAAAACCTGGATCTGGGGTAGAGATATAGAGACATGTGAAGAGAAAGATATTTAGCACCGCACTAGCAACACTAAGGTCAAGGAAATGTGTGGATGCATATTTTCAATGTAATTCAAGTCGCTTTGGATAAAAGCATATGCCAAAATAAATGGAGAAAGGACCTCAAGGTAACCAAAAAGGCCCATTTCCAACACACTTGTGTTAAGTGGCCAAGAAAACCTAGCGATGGCATCATGGCCCTAAACTTTAGAGTGTTTAAATGACAGAATTGGCCTACCAACATCTTTCTTGTATACTTTATGTTACAAAAGACAAGCATAAACCAATAAAAAGTAATTTCCTATCAAATAAAACGCTGTTATAACATTACTACAAGAAGATAACCAGATAAACCAAAAAGTAAGTTTAATAATCCTGTATAAATGATTTATGCCATTTTCTCAAGGATTTCTGTTTCCAGTTGGTTGTTGCTTTCTATTTCCAGAAATGATTACGAGCAGTTTTCACATCCGCACAAAGTAAAAGCTTTAAAACACGCTCTCGCGCTTGTGCGTGAGGGTGTGATGTCTCGTGACAAATCCCTGACGCCTTCATCCGGGACTCATCTACAGACCACTCTACAACATGGCGGCGTCAGGTGAGAATAATGCGCTCTCGCGGTCTGCCTTCATTTGAAAAATTCTTTGCGGAACAGCTCTAAGCAAGTTTGTAGAGCACTCATGTGTTCAAGCGTAAGGTTTATGCCATTCACCGTATGCGTTTTCAATAACTGCACTGCTGAATATACTGGGGAAAATACACTGAAAACATGAAGAATTCGTTGTATTGGAGAAGCCGTATGCTCAACTGAATTAGCCAGTTTGTTAGCGGCAAAATCATTAGCCTCGTCTGTCTTGTTCTCCTCTGGAGTTTTAGGACGGGACGACATTTAGCAAACGAATGCTCGGGTTTTTTAATGTACATGGCGGTTTTCTAAGGTTAATGTACGGAAAGTGTTGATATTAAGGTAAATGATAGTGCCTGGAGTTTAGCGCTAATAACCCGTGCTTGGCGCGCATGCGCATTACGATCCAGAGGAGGGACCGGAGAGGTCACCACGTGCGTGGAGAGCTAAAATAGATAATCGTCATTTATGACCACAAAACATCTCGTATTATTCTGTATTAAAATGTACGTGTCAAAAGTTGTGGATAAACGCATTTGAAAGAGGGTTTATGCATCAAATATGTATATATCGTTACCCTTGTAAGTTAGCAAGTGTTTCCAGGGCTTGTGCAAGCAGCTAGATGTACAGAACTGCAAATACAGCTCTTATCTTTTTGAATGGGGAAAGACTAAATTATCTGAAACTGTTTGTTAATGATACATCTGAATGTCATTTCAAGTCAATGGTAACATTTGACACTAGTGGTATCATAAATTGTTTTTCTGAGCTTTTCCAGGCTAGTCTAACTAATGTATGTACAGGTTCTAGAGTAAACATTTGATTGCATAGTGTTGTCAATGCATTTTTTGGACAAGGTGTGACATTGCTCACTGGGGAAAGCTATTAGTGTCTGTTCTGGGTTTCATGCAATTTAATGAAGGGTGTTAAGAGGTTTTACCTGGAAATCCTCTACAAGTGTAGTGACATTTCACTGTTAAAGAAAGGAGATATTAGAGAATATACAAATAGTGAGATAATGTCTTTTGAATAAGCCTATCTGTTTTTGCATGGTCATGCTACATTTGTTATCTGTGTCTCCATGTGGCCCATCTAGGGAGGGAACATTAAAATATTTTTCCTTTTCTTCTGAATGTTAGTGGTGGCATCAAATTAAAAATGATCCTAGTTTTTTTCTAAATGCATCTTCTTGTAAACATTTCATCTTTACATACGCTTATTTGTTTTGACTTTGTTATTCTTAATCAAAATGTCATAACTCTGTCTCTGACCCAATCTTCTGGTGAAATTGCAGATTTCTCTCTGGTGTAGTATGATGAATATCTTCAGTCATTTTGATTGTAGTGTAGTTCAACCAAAAATGAACATTTGTCATCATTTACTCACCCTCAAATTGTTTCAGACTACTGTCAGCTGTTTGGTTCAATATGTTTATCAAATAAAGGAATGGAATTCCTCTGTTTTGGTGTTTTCATAGCATCTGTTTTTCTTTATTAGCTAAGAAGAATAAGAAGAAGGGCAAGACCCTGACCCTAAATGACTTCCTTGCGAATGATAGCAGTGGCAGTGTACCCCCAAGTTACCCCAGCACAAAGACCACCAGCTGGGCAGACGAGACCGATGACTTGGATGGAGATGGTGAGTAAAGGCTGGAATGCACTACATGACTTAAAATCTGAAAAGCCCTGTTGCTAGGAGACTCATGACAAATGAAAACAATGTGTTTTTAAGAGCATCTCAAAATCACAAACATGTTTGATATCCTCAGACTTGATGGAATCATAGTCTGAAGAAGTGCTGCACAATTTGGGGTAGTTCAAATTCAATAGTTTTTTTTCTGATTAATAAAGCATTTTGCGATTTATTCATATGATTAAAAACAAATTTCAGGTTTGCTGTGCATTTTTGTAGGGCTGCAATTTTTGCCAGAATTTTGTGATTCAGTCTCAATGTGATTATAAAGTAATAATTTGTTGTTGTTAAAAATATTAATTAGTAAACAATAAAAAATAATACTAAGTAATATTTCACTCTAAAATAAAGTGTAAAAAATTTAGTATTTATAAAAATGTATATAATATTTTTAATTACAACTATACAAAGGTACAGTATTAATGTAATAATAAATTAATATAAAAAATATAAAACATTGAATAAAATGAAAATACATTTCTTTATTCACTCTAAAATTAAGTATATAAAATGATTTTGGAAATTATAATTTAGAAAAATGTATGTTTGTTTTTTACATTACAACTGTAAAATGTAAGTTTCTTATAGGTATGGATGTCTCAATTTCTGTATTTCAGCCTTAAGAAGGCAAAATGCTAAGTTTGGTACAATGTAAGATCCGATGCACTTTGAGAGCCAGGCAATGAAATCATATTCTGTGGTGGTCAAGTTCCATTCTCCTTCTCTTTAGTCTCAACTTCCTGGCATACTGCGGAGGATACGTATCGAGCTCCTCCCATCGACCGCTCCATCCTGCCAACTGCACCTCGTGCAGCACGGGAACCAAACATTGACCGCTCTCGGCTGCCACGTGGTCCACCCTACACTGCCTTCCTCGGTAACCTTCCCTATGATGTCAGCGAGGAATCCATCAAAGACTTCTTCAGGGGCCTTGCGGTCAGTGCGAACCTGCAAGTTTAAAGTTCTGCAAGTTTATTTTTTGAGTCTTTCCTATCAGGAAGTATCACTCTTAGCTACTTGACAAATGCAGGTTGTGTGTAACTGAATATGTTTTGTGTGTATTTTCAGATCAGTCAAGTACGTTTGCCACGGGAGCCGAATAACCCAGAGAGGCTTAAGGGTTTTGGTTATGCAGAATTTGATGATGTTGAATCCTTCTTGAGTGCTCTCAGTCTAAATGAGGAGGTAAGTCGTCTACTGACTTAAAATACAGAGCTTAGTCCATTGCCTTCGTTTTCTGTTTTGAGTTAACATTGCATTACATTTGTGTAGAATCTTGGGAATAGACGGATCCGGGTGGATATCGCAGATCAATCCAATGACAAAGGTGAACTGAAGATATACAAACTCCTCCATTTTGTCTTTGCCTCTGTTAAAGCATATTTCTATAATGTAAATTTCTTCCAGAGAGGGACAGTGGGAATATGATGGGGAGAGACAGGGATAGAGATCGTGGTCGTGGGATGGACAGTGGCCCTGATAAGACAGATTCTGATTGGAGGGCACGGCCAAGCGGGGACCAGGATGATGGACCACGCAGAGACGATGGATTTGGTGACCGTAAGTTAAACTGATGAAAACTCTTTCATGCTTAAACCAGCATTAATTTTGACCACTAATTTAGTTATCGGAATTGTTTTAATTGTCTTAATATCATAAGATTGTTTTATTTACAAGGAAATACCAGTGGTTGTAAATGCTTTCTTTAAAACAACTTGCATACAACATGGAATATTTTTGAAGGGTCACGTGACCGCTATGAGTCGGACCGATTCAGAGATGCTTCAAGACGTGATGATCGTTATGACAGCGGTCGAGATCGCTTCAGTGGTAGAGAACGCTATGATGACAGAGGTAGCAGAGACTATGATCGTGGAGGTTTGTAGCGTTTCATCCATGGGTTTCTCAAAAAACATAGCTTAATTTCTCATATGATGCGCAAAATGAAAGTAAATGCTAGTGCAGGTTAATTTCTCACTGTGTTTTTGGTGGGTTATTAATTGCAGTTTGCTTTGAAAGTTCTGCTGTGGTTGTGATTGTCTTAGGTTATGACTCGCGTAGTGGTGGTGGAGGCCGACGAGGATTCAGCAGTGGCTTCAAGCGAGACTATGATGACCGGCGAGATGGAGATCGCTATGGAGATCGAGAAGAGCGTTTAGACAGGAAGGAAGATGGACGAGAAGAGAGGGGTACATGTTAATGCAGAAATAACACACTTCAACTTTAAAGACACAAGTTTAATGTCAGGAATGTTGTTTCTAAATGAATTGGATTTCGGTCTAGGCCCTCTACAGAGGCCCAAGTTAAACCTGAAGCCAAGAAGCATCCCAAAAGAGGAGGAACCGAGTGGAAGCTTGTCTCCGCAGAGTAACACTGCTAATTCCAGCAGGACTTCCTCTATATTTGGAGCTGCCAAACCTGTGGACACAGCCGCCAAGGAGAGAGAGGTGGAGGAGAGGCTGAAGAAAGAACAAGAACGACTCCAAAAACAATTGGAAGAGGACAAGAACAGGGCCTCAGAGAGACCACCAAGAGACCGGTGAGAATAGATGGGTTGATATAAAAGAGCTTTTCTCTGAAATCTTAACTTTTAAATTGTGATGAAAGAGTATTTCTAGAATTTGTGTTTTTTGTTTTGTTTTTCCGCAGGGAAACAAGTTGGAGAAATGATGAGCCATCTAATGAGCGTCGACAAACTGGAAGTGAATCCTCGCAACGTAAAGGTAATACACTTATGCATGTGTTAACACTTTCTTTTTACCTTTTGGTTGATTGATTTTTAATGAAATGAGGCCAGATTCGTTTTTGTTGTTTTAATCAAATTATTTATATAAAGTGTGTGCTGTTTATTTCCTAAACTGTTTTATTTACTTTGTTTCTTTCAATGATTATAGCTGTGGTAGCTGGCGTGGCACTAAATTATAAACAATTATCAAAGCAAGTATATTAGCTATGCACTAATATTACTATCCTGGGTAGAAATGTTTCCGTGGATTAAATAACTCTTAATACTAAAATAAATACAAATTAATAGGAGTATTGAAAAGAAAAAAAAACTAATAAAAATTTTGAAAATACATGAAATTGCTGAACCTTCAATAAAATGAAAATAAAAATTAATAATTTGTACAAATAAAAGCTAATTTAAAGTATTTAAAAATACTGCTAAAATAACAATGGGTTGAAGATGTCTACAATGATAGTGAGAATACATATGCCTGTAAACCTTTTTTTTTTTTTTTTTTTTTTTTCTTCAAGCAAATTTGCCTACAAAAGAAAAAAGTCCTGATATTAGTAAAAAGTGTTAAAAAAAATACTTCTCTCTCTGTGATGTTCAGGATCGAGGAGTCAAGATGGTGAACATTCAGAGAATGAAGTCTTCAGTGGACAAGAGGATGAGCCGATCTCTCCTGCATGTCCATCACCCTCTTCCAATCAGGGAGGGCTTCCACTAAAAGTGATGCCAGCTCCTCCACCTAAAGAGAACGTCTGGGCCAAACGCAGCACAGGGGGTGGTGCTAATGAGAAGGAAGGACCACCCTCAGCTGCGCCTAGCAACAAAAGTGCTCTTCAACCCAACAGGTGTCCTTTTTCTCTCAACTTATGGAAATACAAATATAAAACACGCAATGATAAAGCAGAAATAACACTTGTGTTTGTTTTGTCTTTCTAGGTCAGCTGAAGAGAGAGTATTGGGTAAAGGAAAAGTCCCCACAATAAAATTTGAAAAGACTGGAAAACATTTTTTTATGAAATATATATATATAACATTTTTCACTTTGTTGTACTATTTGCTAGATGAAAACCAGGTTGATGGCATTCGAAGGGAACAAGTTGTGCCTCAGGGAAGAGGAGGAGGAGGAGTTTGGAGAGGAGGGGGTCGGGGAAGAGGAGTTGACTGCCCAAACAAAGACAAACAGAGAGAAACTGCAGACAGGTGAGGCAGCCTTCACAAATGTGATTTTTTTTTTTTTTTTTTTCTGTTTTGTTCTATATGAATTTGTACAACTACATAGACAAGACATTGACTAAAAAATAGTTTCTGAATCTAAATGACTTTTCTTGGTTAAAAGTGGATGGGAACTGTTAAGCTCTAAAACTGACTATAAAAATATTCCTTACAACTAGCATTTTATTACAAATGAAGCCGTAAGAAAAGATGCTGACTGAAAAGTATTTAACACTAGGGTTGGGCTATATTACATGGTAGAGTTGTTAACAAGCAGATACCCTGTTTTTTCTTTGGATGTTTTGTATGTTCAGACAACAAAATATATACAAATTCAAACCTAAATTGGGACATAGTAGTATACATAAAGTATGATGTAAAGTTCACTTAAAGAAAACTTATGAGTATACTTGCTGTATAAAACTACTAAACTAGTAGTTTACTGAGACTAAGTATTTAATTAGTAAACTATCAGTAAACCTATAAGTTCACTTTTAGTATAATTGCAGTACAAACTACAAACATAGACGTAAACTTGTTGTGTACTCAAAGTTTGCTACTGTTATACTTAACGTATACTAGAAAGTGGGCCAATTTAATTCCAAGGAGTATTGAAACAGTACACTTACAAGTATACTACTAGAACACTGATATTTGTATACTTGCTACATAAAGTATACTTAAAAACAGAATTGAACTTTACTTAAATATACTTAGTAAAATAAACTTGAAGTATCTTCAACACTCCACTTTTGTGTCCTGAATGCTCGTTTTTTGCATCGACAGCTTCCCGCAATAGAAAGTGAATGGAGAGCGTTGTATTTATTTATTTATTTTCCCGGTGGGCGTGGTTTTCAGATTATGATGCGGGTTGCTCTGTCTCCATACTGTACAACTGTAGATTTACTCTCAGGGGATGGGACACTGCACTTATTTGCAATCACAAAAGTATGTTATTTGCATGTGCTTTAAATCCTTGCCGGTTACATGTTTCTATGGAAGTCGCTGTTGGTTACATTTTATTAGACCACAGTAACATATTTATGTCATAATTTCTTCAAGTTAAACTTAACAATGGTGGGTTGTCTTGAAGATCTTTAAGTTCCAGTTTGTATATGACTGTTTTTCCTCAACTAAAATGTGCCTCAGAGTAGCTCTGGAGATAAAGTTAATGCATTTATGTCCTTGTATATTGAGACGCAGATGCTGAAAACATCACATTTAAGTTTTTGTAGTAGATGAAACCGCACTATTTATTCACACAAAGACATGTAGAACAGGCAAACCTATTAGCAGCATGAACCAACTGGCTGTTGTCATGGTTTTTTTTTTCTGCTGTGTGATAGACTGTTAAATTAATCCATAATAAATAAGAATGTCCAAAGTTTATTATCGCTATCAATATAAATTTGTATTGTGATCTCAAAAAATGATTCCATCTATTTTTAAACCCTTTCATAAATTTTAAATGACAGGAAGGAGGTCAGACGGGAACGAGATCCCAGAATAGCCTCAGAACCAAAGAAATATGAAGAGGGCGCTCCTCCTGTGAGTACTTTATCTGGACCTGACACCTCACTGAGTAGATGTAGTCAACATTACAAGAAAAATTAGACCCTGACAACGATTGATTGTAGAAACTTACATATTAGTGTAGTTGTTCAGCCCACTGTTGTGAAGAACTACTTGCTCAGAAAGAAATATCAGAAAATAATTTTCTTCCTACAACTCTTACTTGGTCATCACAAAGGGTGCTTCTTAGTATCCCTCCTCGCTCCTCTATCCTCCATCCTGTGACCCGGAAACTGATCGATCTCAGCCATCTTGAAGGACATCTCAATTCTCTAATTAAACTGCGAGGAGGTGAGGATTGAGGAGGCTTCCTGAGAAGTCATGAGCGAGGATACATGGGTGTATCATTTGCGGAAGTGTATTGTCAACTAAACGTGACACACCTGTACATTCTCTGCCCTTTACACATCTGTCGTAATAATTTACATTAATATTTTACCTTTGCAATTAAAAAAAGCATTACATGGCATATATTTCAACAGGGTAGCTTGGTTTCATAATATTTATGAATGCCTTTTTTGAGATATATTTGAGATATATTGGATGAAAACAGGGAGGCTTGTGACTGTCTTGTGACACACCCTGCATACTAGTCAGATTTGTCAAAATGGCGCTACACTGATATGGAAAGACACAGAGGAGAGGTCATTATTTTTGTTTTCTTTGTGTACCAAAAGTATTCTCGTCACTTCATAATGTTACGGTTGATCCACATATGGCAGATGGACTATTCTGAAAATGCTCTTCATACTTTTCTGGACCTTGACACTGTTATTTATTTGGCAGTCTATGGGACAGTCTCAAGCCTCCTGATTTTCATCCAATAAATCTTAAATTGTGTTCCAAAGATGAACAAAGCTTTTATGGGTTTGGAACGACAGAGGCTAAGTGATTAATGAAAAAATTTACATTTTGTGGTGGAGTATCCCTTTAACAACACATGGGCAGATTCCTTTAGCGCAGCTGATTACGCTTTGAAGTAACGCTTAAGTGTTCAAGAATATTCCAGTGTTCATCCTTTGGTTCCTCCGTCATCATTTCATTTTTCTTGTATCCTGCCCTAAGAGCTAAGAAGCAAGGAAAGGAAACGTAGATGCACAAATAAGAAATGAGAAGCACCAAAACATTGAGGTTATAATTTTTTTTTTTTTTTGTCCCTGCAGCAATTCAGCTCCGCAAGTAAGTATGCTGCCCTACTAATGGATGGAGACCAGGGAGAAGAAGATGGAGAGGAATGAACAATTAGCAAGGATCAACTAACTTCAGATACACAGAACAGAAGAAAAGAGCAACTGAATGATCAAATGAGGGGTTAAATTGACATGATGAGGGAGTGGTGTAGGTCTAGGGATGATGGCCAGGGTGCCCACAATACTGTTCTCTGTCCTAAAACTGGTCCATTTTAATTAAAAAATTAAATAAAACAAATCAGTGCAGTACGTAGTAAAATGCATTCATTCATGTAGCTATTTGAAAATCATTGTTAATTTGAAAGTCGTCATAATAAAAGACTGTAAGATACTGTAACTTGTCTCTGAATTACTTTTTTGGTTAATTCAGTCAGCAATTACAATATGATGCATAGTAGCTTTTTCATGGATTTCATGTAATTGTTAACTCCTAATGCTCATTATTGTGTTTTCATTAATGCTATAAACCATGGTGCATTTTTGTTGAAATCTCCCACTGAAAAGTTTGTGGTTAGCAGAAACGCCCTCAGAAATAAGGTGTATGCTAAAACATAGGCTATCCACTCAAATCTTTTAAATGCTTCAGACTGAAACTCTAGGTTTCATTCTTATTTTGGTCATCTTGTTAATTTCAAACCTGTGTAGCATTATGTTCTCAGGACAGAATAGTGAACTCCCTCGAAGTGCTCTTAAACCAGTGTAATGGTCCAACACTGAGGCTATGCTGATCCTCCCAGTCCCTTGGTGATTGAGTATTGAAAAGCTTTACAAGACCCCTAATGCTTTTCCTTCCAAAGGACTAAATTATTAAACTAATCAGAAAAATCTGACCGCATGAAAATCCACAGTTGGACTCCAGTGGCTGTATGTGTGCCACAAGAAAATTGGTTCTGTTACATTTTCTACCTGTTTTCTCTTTAGCTCTGAATGATTTTGAGTTTTGTGTGTTTCTCAAGGTGTTTTTTTTTACTGGATGGATTTTACGGCCCCATTCTAGGGTGGGAGTTTGTTGCATTCTTTGTGTGGTCATATTGTGCTGTTGATCCATGTTTTCCCAGCTGCCCTAACTGAACCTCTCTTGCATGTAGCCTGATTTGAATGCAATTATATCCTTACAGAGTTAAGGTGCATATTATCAAAATGTTTTAGTGAAAGAGAAAAGAGTTCTCTGATCTGGTATTTTCTCTTACCAATAATCCTTAAAACTCTTCGTTCACTATTTCGAGTGCATTGCCGATGTGTCCAGACATAGAAATATTGCAGCTCAATGACAATTAAAAACACACTGGTTTTGTGATGAATCAGATTTGATGAGCGTGTTCTTTGTCATCCCTGATGGCTTTAAAGAAATTAGGCTCTTGTCTGCCATATGGTTTATTTTAGGGCAGAAAATAATGTTTGCTTGAAGTTTAGTTAATGGGTATTGATAAACAAAGGATAAGCTCCATAAGGATAAGCTCACCAAGAAAGTAAGAAACTGTTTACACCAACACATCCAACGCCACTTGAAATGTTATGTGATGGCTTCTAAATTGCTGTCAAATAACTGTTCTGAAAGTTACTCCAACAATATCACTCTGTCATGTTGGGTTCTTATTCCCTATCCTCGTACAGTTACTACGTTACATATTAAGTTCTAATTGCCCTTCTTGGTGTGAACAGGCCTTAAGTTACAGGTTTTCTGTATAAAAATAGTAATAGAAATGATTCAGATCATTTATTGAGACACGTTTAGACACTATTTAAACTGTATAGTTAAC
Source organism: Carassius carassius (assembly GCF_963082965.1). Taxonomy (NCBI): domain Eukaryota; kingdom Metazoa; phylum Chordata; class Actinopteri; order Cypriniformes; family Cyprinidae; genus Carassius; species Carassius carassius. Next base: position 10,320,222 of record NC_081771.1, read on the forward strand.
CACAGTTATTATCCTTGGTTTAAACGGGATTTTAGACAAATAATGTAAGTTACTTACCGTGGTAACGTAACGTTACAAGAATGGTATCAGATGATAATATCATTATAGGCTACTCACGAATGAACCATGACACGAATACGATGGAATTACCATAGTACATATTCTAGAAAGAATAAATTATTTTTTTATTTAACAGTTAGACCTTTTTAATCGATTGACATCTTGGGTGTAAGAAACAAAAAGCATCGGTATGTGAAACTGCATTCCTGTGTGTTAATAGCCCTCTAGTGACAGATGCAGTGCTTTTGTGTGTTCAGTGTTGTTTTCTGCTGTGTCAGGTGCATGTATGTGTTGTTTCTGTTGTCTGTAGAATGACAGTTGGTGCTTACTGGTGGTCTCTGAACACAGAACCTACTAGAGTGACCTTACGAGTAACCAAGAAAAAAAAACATTTATGTATTGGTAGCTTTTGGTAACGATTTTGTTTGAGTCTTTATATTAGTTTACTTAATAGTTTTGCGTGTGCAAATGTTGTAGTACAGTAAAAACAGTCCTTGCAGTCACAATGAGGTCATAAAGTTCTTATAACCTCATGATTCCATGGATTGTTTATAAACTGCTTTATATGTAGGCAGGGGCGTCATGCATTCATGATTTTTGAGGGGGCACATTTGGGGGGGGGGGGGGGGGGGGTCGGGAGTATAAGTCATTCTACGAAAGCACTGTATAACTGATATAGGCTTATTTTTTTATTATTTTTTTTCCTTTTTATTCAAAACAATTCCAAACATGCTTAATATATCAGGAAATATCTCGTTTCTCAAATATGTGTAGGTAAACGCGTTTTGCACCTTTATAGATTGCTATTTGATCAATATATGGAAATGTAGTGTAATCTATTAACTACACATAAAAACCTGACTTTTTACTTAAGTGCCATATCATGCCATAAAATATTTTTAATACGACTGAATTTGCATTTAATGTAAATTTTAATAACAATATTGTAAGATACTTATTTTAACACTTTCATTTTACAGACAGTAAAGAACATTTACATTATCAAAAAACATTTTCATTCAGTCTAGCCAGAGTTCAGGCACTCTCAAAAACTCCCATTAAAATCACTGAAGCACTTTACATTAAGAAACGAATATCTTACTTACATTCGTACGCACATCTGCACTTTTTGTTGTTTCTGATGAGAGAATTCGCTAAATAATTCAGTCAGCGAGCAAGTGAACAAAACACCGCGTTTCAGTGATGACTCTTCTGGACGTCTCTCATTGGCCATTGCATCCATAAGCGCAACAGAATAGTTTCTGATTGGTTATCATGAAGCGTTGTACGAACGCGTCTGTCTCTGGCTCAGCGCCAGCCAGCGACCGCAGATTTGAATTTAGCAGCTGATGCTGTGCACTGAACGATCTAATCACACCGCTGTGATTGTATCAAATATATAAAAAATATTATTCTGAATTTTTTTTTTTTTTTTCGTTTGGAAGCTGCATTTAAAATCCACTAGGCTCAGAAATCTGAGGGGGTACGTGCCCCCTCACTTTGAATGGGCACGACGCCTCTGTATGTAGGCTTAGGCTATATGATAATTCTGCAATAATCAGAAACATTAGAATTTGAAATACAGTGGCCTATCACTGCAGAATATCTAGCCACATGCTATACTGTAATTACATCATGAATAATAGACATATAAGCATTATTTGCAATGCAAATTACTTTATATTGTAGTGAACTGTAGTTTGTTTTTGACAAACAGTTTAGTGTAGATATTTTGAGAAAAGTAGCTATGTAATGGATAGGAAAGTGGTGAGTGTTAAACTAAACTTTTTTTTTTTTAATTATTTTGCTTTGTTTTGTTTTATAGAATATTTTTATGTTTATCTATTATCTAGTGTTCCTGTGGCTCAGTGGTAGAGCATTGCATTAGCAGCACAAAAGTTTGTGGGTTTGATTCCCAGGATGTTGTGTAAAAAATATTAGCCTGAATGCACTTTTTATATATATATATATATATATATATATATATATATATATATATATGTATATATATATATATAAATTAAAGTTGTGCGTTTTTGTCCAGTGGAAGTATGTTGAAAACTCGGTCATGATATTTATTTTATTTTATTTTTATAAAAAGTCTTCAACTAGAAGATTCAGAAGATGCCAGATCTGTCATGTAACCTGCATTAATATAATTGTAAAGTGAAGTGAAATGCTTAATTTCTACGTCAAAATGTTACAAATCTACTGTTTCCTGAGGAAGAAGATGGTGGTTCTTCACCCCTGCAGCCCATTTTTAATTCTAATAAATAATATAAACTTTATTATGAATGGAATTTTATTCATGGAAAAGTTTTTGTGGTTTCATGTGCTTCACAGTAACTTATTCAGCATTGCACCCACACATGCAGATGCGAGGCGAGTGCTGCTTGGACGGAGCGGATGTGAAAGAACAAGAACAGATGCTTTGTTGTCTCATTCTGCCAATGAAAGATGGAGATGAGGAGGAACAGAAGACCTAATGCTCTTTGTGTGCGGACTTAGGGACTGGGTGGTGGAGAGATGTTGGAATACAAGCCTTAGGGGTTGTGTGTGTGATGGCTCCCAGTGGGTGAGCAGAGCTCGAGTGCCAAAGAAGAGGAAGGGTCTGACGTAAGCCTGCCAAAAACAGCTGCGAGAGAGACGGAGGAGGGCGTTACATAGTGTGCATGTGAGGGGTTCAAGAGACAGTCAGAGGGAAGACACCCCGTGAGACAGAAGAGGGAGACTTTGGAAGTGGGAGAGAGTGTGTGGAAAAGAAGGTGTTACAAATATGATTCCGTGTTGGAACTGGACGCTTAGGCATTGAGGAACAAGGAGACGTCCTTGAGGACAGGGAAAACCTAAAATAAGAAGCAACCTGGACTGAAGACTAAGGAAAAGAAGGGCTAAGAAAGTGTAAGAGGAGAAGGAAAGTATTTTCAAGGAGAAATTAAGCAAGTAGAATGGGTTGTGTCTTCAGCAAGCAGCGTTGGGTCAAAGAGAGAAATCCTCAGCCCTTGGCCCCCCCGAAAACACGAGACCTCACAGAGGATGCAGAGATTCTCAGCTTAACAGAGGTGCGTGCGCTTGTGTGTGTGTGTGTGTGTGTGAGAGAGAGAGCATGGGGTCATATACAGGTAAGGAGATCTCCAGGCAATGAGTGCAGTAGGTCTACATCAATGGTTGTTTTATGTCTTCTGTAAATCATTACATATTTGCAGTCATATTTATAGTCAAGGGTTTTCAAATGGGGATCCGTTGAATTGAGGGTCAATAGAGAACATATGTAAAACATATACAACTTGTTATTTTTAATTCAATGGTGACTTTTTAACTAATGATCTGTTTTGCATTATATAATGTAGTAATGTTAATTTACTGTATAATAAGGTTACATTCATTAGCATTAAATCATGCATTAGGTATTATGAAAACTAAAAAACAAAAGTAAAACTTTTATAGCATTTGCTAATCCGGTTTAATGTTAAGTATACTGTTGATTGATAATTTGTGTTAATTCCTAATTCATATGATGTTCATTTTCTTCAGCCTGAAATGTTAAAATGTATGTTGTACCAATAACCATTAATATAGATTAATAAATTATACAAAAAATGTCTTTGTTAGTTCATGAAACTAAATGCATTAATTCATTAATGTTATATTTTATTGCAATATATTATATTATATTATATTATATACTTGCTTTAAGTGGTTTTGTAATTAATGTTAATACTGCTGTCACTGCTCAAAATGCAGCTTAATAGACATTGCAAGTGTAAGGTTATATTTTTGCCCCGCCCCTAACTCACTCAAACACTCACTTGCAGTCACACTTTCATGTCCGTCATTTGGCGGCAGGTTGACTCTTTGGGGTCAGACAGCTTTAGTATGTTATGTGCCCTTAGAAAACGCGCCTATAAGATGGAAAATGTACATAAATAGAACATTTCCATTTCACATAACACATTTTAGGCAGTGACAAACACATGTCATGTGTGCTGTGCTCTTAAGAGAAAAAATATATATATATATTCCATAACCACAGACAAATAGCCAGATTAACACAGCCATGGAAGCATACACACAAACACACACGTTTCCTAGGGATCCTGTGGTCAGAAAGACTGGTTAAAAATAGACAGTGGAATTCTGGGACGGTGGAAGCATACCTCGGCCTTCCCACCTGCTCCCGTCTACTCCTGCCCGGAATGTGAGTCTGTATATGAGTGTAAGAGAATTCCTATTAGCACGGCCAAAACTCTTATTTCAAAATGTCAGCAACCAACAGTAGCAGAGAGAAAACCCTTTTTGTCTCTCTCACTCTGAATTCTAGTAACCTTATCAGTTTTGGACTCAGAGGAGAAGAAAAGTAAGATGTGAGAAGGCATGAGGAGAAAGCTGTGGCTGTGTGTGTGTGTTGGATATGTGGAGGGAAATGCTTTATCCATGAGCCGAACTTTGGCTGGAGACAGCGAGACACAGAGAGAGGGTGGAGACCTGAAAAAGTCCTTTATCTGAAACCGTGCTTTTTAAATAATAAAAATAAAAAACATGAAACGCGATTTTTTTTTTTTAATCTGGTTGCCACATGCTCGCAATATGTAAACATAAAGTCTATGAAAATAACCTTTAAACTAATGATGAATGAACTGCGGTATATGTGTTTTTAAAAAACAGTCTCTATTATTGTAGAAGAGATATATTTTCCGTTAAATCTTTAGACATATTGTTTGAGGCGGTTTACAACTTAAAAAAAGTTACGCACCAGTCTGCTTGTAACATAGCGATTGTTTACTTACCATTTACAGTCTGTAGATGGCAGCATTGTCACGTGATAAACCTAGCAATCTTCTATGTAGGACTACATTACCGTTCACAGATTTGGGGTCAGTAGTTTTTTTTTTTTTTTTTTAAGAATTAATACTTTTATTAGGCAAGGACGCATTAATATTTATCAATAGTGACAGTAAAAACTTTTAGATTGCTACAGAAGGTGTTTTTTGCTACAAATGTTGTTCTTCTGAACTTTCTATTCATAAAATAATAATTCAAACATGTAACTTGGTATTAAGCAGCACAACTGTTTTTAAAAGAAATGTTATTTGAACACCTAATCGATATATTACAAGGATTTCTGAAGGACTGTGTGATAAAATATGCTCAAAAATGATTTTAAATTCTAATAACGTACTCTTTCTGGTGAGCCCTGGTGAGCATAAGAAACTCCTCTTTTCACCATTAAAAATCTTATACAAATGTCTTACCAAATATGTTTTTATAATCATTGTTGATATTTTATCAACAAAATGTTATAAATGCTATTCAAAGAGTGAGTTGTTTTATACTGTATATGTATGTATGTATGTATGTATGTATGTGTGTGTGATGTGACATCTAGAGATAGATAGATCCACATCCATCTGTTTTATGCAGTATCTGGTCATTGTGCCAAAATGATGTGACGTTTAGCCAAGTATGGTTGCTGCATTTAACCCATCCAAAGTGCATATACACAGCAGTGAACACACACACACTGTGAACACACACCCGGAACAGTGTGTTTTGAAACAGTTCTATCATCACAACACTATTACCAAAACAAACATGATTTTCATTCATCACCTCCATATGAGTGATTGATTTATTCTCTTCATATCACCACAACTGGGGGCGTGTGGACATGTGTGCTCAGTGCTCTTTAATATCATGTTTGTGGTTGGCAGATGTGTTTGGGTATAGTTCCTGCCAAATGTACATACATACAGATCCCACAGAATCTGCTGCTGTATAATTTTGAGGTCTTGTGTGTGTGTGTGTGTGTGTGTGTGTGTGTGTGTGTGTGTAGTTGGGGAAGATGGGTTCACACTCCTTTAAAGAGAGGAACTTCAAGAAGAAACACCACTGTGTTGTCTGCAGTCAAGCTCTCGACAGCCATGGCATGTATTGCAGAGGTAAAACATAATTTTTTTTTACTGTGATGACTTTATATTGACTTATATTAGCTGAAATTTCCTCTTATTTTCTATTGTATTTATTAAGCCATTTTTTTCCTTGCAGAGTGTAAAACTGCAGTTCATAAGAAATGCGAGGAAAAGGTAAGATTCTCTTACAGCTGAAATATAACTCTATCCCTTTTATGAATATAATATGAAAGATATGGCTAAACTTTGGCTAAACAGGGATTACTTGATTTTGTTTTAACCAATAAGGAAATGGCAGAAGAATATGCATTCTCGTTGTTAGTGACTGTATGGGTCCTTGTAGCGATGTGTTTATCCTGGTGGCTTTTGGTCTTGTGATGTGTGTCACTCACAAATATAGTACAAATATGTCTAATTCAGATTAGTTATGAACTCTGGTTGTCTTTGGTATTAATAGAAATTGCAGTCAGTCACTGAATGCCAACAGTGCATCACACAGATATACAGCACTGTATCCGCACGCTACACACCACAGCTGTTCCTCTCTTTATCTCCTTCCATTTCTTATTATTTCTCCTGCTCACTTTCTTTCTCTTTTACATTTTCTTATCAGTAAAAATAAATATTATTATTTAAAAAGGCAACAGTTTTATTTTATGTTTTGAGTTAAGTTAATTTACTTTTTATTTTAAGTAAATGCCTTGCCTGAAGTGTCAGAACAATGCAGCCATAATTATTCATACCCCAGTGCATGGTTGAAGAAAGATGAATGGTATTAAAATTGAAATTCACTATACTAGTTGGTTTGGCTTAAAACATAGAATATGATACTAGTAACACTTTACAAAAAGGTTACAGTTGTTAACATTAACTAATTACTTCAAAAGTATACAGTATATTAATCTTAGTTAATATTAATTTCAGCATTTACTAATATATTAATAAAATGTATTGTTGCATTTGTTAGTATTCAGTGAAATTGAGCTAGCATGAGAATGTTAACAAAATTAATTAATACAGTAACAAATTCTTTGTGCTTTGATAGGTAATGCATTAACTGTCTGTGGGACCTTTATCCAGATCAAGTAATGCATATAATATGAACAAACAATGAAAAAGTGCAATAATCAAGTAAATATTTTGACATTTTAAGCATGATTTACTTGAATACTTCTTACAGTCCATGCCTGGTTTTAGAGCGAGAGAGAGAGAGAGGAAGAGTTGGGTGGGAGCAAGAGAGAGGATCAGAAAGAGAGAGAGAAAGAGAGGAGAGCACTTGTATGTGTATGCTATAGGAACTCTAGAAAACTGGACTCATCTGAGCAAGGTACAGACACTTTTCCTTTTTTAAAGGGGCATCAAAGCGGTAATTCATTTTGCTTTTGGGAAATATAAAGTATACTTAGATTGTAGAATCAATGTGTGTATGTACTATTTGGCACAAAGAGAAATCCAGTAAAAGAGAATCAGCAATATATGGAATGAAAGAAGAGAGAAGAGAGTAAGACACACTGACACATGACAGAGATAAAATCAGAGGGTTGTTAAGGTTTATAATATATAAACATTTATCTTTATGTTTGTTTAGTGATTGCGTGTAAGCGTATGATTGTGTCTGCTTCACTTGCAATTACTTGTTACCTGCTAAAACAGGATGCAGTTAATGAACCCCAGTGTGTTTCCTCATCCCTCATAAAGGATTTGTTTTGTCTGCACTGTAATATGATTTTATCATTATGTTACCTGTTACATAGCAACCTGTTAGTTTCAACTTTCAACAGCTGGGTTTTCCAGCAGGTCAATCCAAAGTCAGAGCTCAAATAATGAACAAAATTTACTTAAATTTACAAAATCTACTTAAATTTAAGGCAGCAATGAAGTGAACATTCGTGACTTACATGGTGAAACAGACTCATGATCAGAGGCACTATCACAGCTGGTCATCTGAAATAGAGTAGTTGAAATAGTTCATAAAGCCAGCAGGCATTTCATCCGTCCTGGATGGAGAGATCAGCTGCTTTTGTTTCTCTTAATACACGTGTCTCCACCCTCTGTCCACATCAGACTTCCTGTCTGTCAGTCTATCAGAATATCCCCCATCACACTTATACCCATCCTCAAATATGTAAAATGATGGTCTATTTAGGTTTTCTAATGGCAGATTCTCTAACACTTTGGTTTAATTTACACCTCTGGAATATATGGTTTTATCCTCAACTGTACATTTAATTGCATATATTAACAAAATGGTTTTAAAGCCATTTGTGTCAGTCTGTAAGTTAAAATGGTATGTCTAAACTAATTACTGAGAAGGAAGCAAAGTGAACGTGTTCAAATATGTGCACGCACACACACTCACAGACAGCGTTAAACAGTACCAGATGTCCCCTGGTGTGATAATAACCTAATGAGGACAGAGAGGATGTCTTAAAATGGAGAGTCACCCAGTGGCCCCAAAGTATGTTAGCTGCGTGTGTGTATGTTTAAGAGGCTGGTATGTGTCTCTTATATGCTCTTGATGTCTAAACCTTCCAAATCATGCATCAGAGACTTGGTTACCATGTGTATAATACACACTTTTCTCTGTCTGTCTTTCGTCCAGGTCTCTGTCCCTTGTGAAGTTATCTCAGATCCAGTGAGTATTACCCCAAGCTGCTTTTTAACATATATCTTAAAGGTCATACTTAAGATCGCATCTGTGTTACATTTACATGAATGAATTTAGCAGAACTGACACTGAGCGATCTAGCTGAGACTTTATGAATCTTATGAGAACTTATTATACACAGAATCCCCTGCACTGTAAAATTCAGAAGCAACTACATTTAGGAGATTTTTGAGTTTATTCAGGTAGGGATCATTTAAGTATTATTAATATTATTATTATGTAATGTTAACTTTTTCTACATTTATTAGTTTAACCTTTAAAATGCTATTCATACGACAAAATAGAAATGTAACTTATGTTTGGGGTCTCAGAGACCTCAGGTATAAAACAAAATAAATAAATGTAGTGCATATTCCCATGATTTTCTGATTAATATACACATTATAGACATCCATTACGGTTGGTTTCCTTTCAATTTCTTATACAGTATATATATTTTTACCATGTATTTTGACTGAGTTTAAATGGACTTTAAGCAAAAAACAATGAATTTATATTAGATAATAGTGATATTTTTGAAAAGTGCATGCCTGCTTCAGTAACCTTATGTAATTTCTTTCTGCTGGGATATCAGAGGAACATATTAAAACAATCTGTAAGGAAATACGAGGTCAATTTTCAAATGATCATTATTTTTACAAAGGCATAATTGGAGTCAACCATAAAAAGAGTCATTATTATCAGAATAGGAAGGTTAAAGGAATTACTAAGTGTGTTTGATGAATTGCAATTTTAAAGAAATGTCTGCACCATGTCTGCCTGCTTTTAATTCACATTCTTTTAACTCCGATCTTTCCTAGCCCCCATTTCAAAACCAGATGACCATTCCTCCCAGGTAAGAGCAAATTTCCTGAAGTTAACAGCAACATTTGCTCATTCAAAAAGTAACAATCTGTCATCACTCCCATTCATGTTGTATGAGAATCATCATTATTTTTTAAGGTGCACTGCTTCTTTTGTTTGTATCTGAGTGTGACTTTCTTGTGTTTTTTGTGTGTTTCACAGGAGAGACAAAATGGAGAGCGTTATGGAGAAATTGATGGGCAGTCATTATGACTTCGACCTGACCTACATAACTGAGCGTATCATCTCTGTCCTCTACCTGTCTGACCTGGAAGAACAGTGTTACAGCTCTAACCTTAAGGAAGTGGTGGCCATGCTGAAATCTAAACATCAAGACAAGTTCTTGGTGAGTTAGTTTTATTTCTGTTTCATAATTGTTGAGTTTTAAAGCCACGTGAATTATCACTCTTATGTCTCTTTTACTTCTTAGCTCATAAATTTGTCAGAGAAACGCCATGACATCTGCAAACTAAATCCAAAGGTATCTTCTTGCTGTTTTATTAAAAGTGGCTTTGTATGTATTATTCCATTAACTAAATTTGCATATATCTTCATTTAAAAGTCAGTCTATGGCTGGCTTGTTTTGATGTATGCCTTTGTTTCTGTATTTCAGGTTGAGGAGTTTGGATGGCCTGATCTACATGCCCCGTCCCTTGATAAAATATGTGCTGTGTGCAAAACCATGGAGAACTGGTTTAACTCTGACCCCCAGAATGTGGTTGTACTGCACTGCAAGGTTGTGATCAGAAGTTATTTGAAATTTAATAGATAAGAGCTAAAAGTGTCTAAATGTCATCAGTTTTATTAAAGGAATAGATCATCCAAAAATGAGATTCTGTCACCATTTAGTTACTCGAAAGTCATTCCAAACTCAAATGACTGCCTTTCTAATGGAAAAGTTTAGCCTAATATACTCTCTTTTCCATGCAGTTACAATGAATTGGCACTGAAACTACAGAAAGCACTATAAAAGTATCATAAAAGAAGTCCATAGAACTCTCAATCCTTCCTTCTAGTGGACTGTTAAACTCTGTGACCAGATAACAGTCAGCAAGTTGAATTAACCACGTCAGTCTGGTCAAACATATTTGCAAATGATGACAGAATTTACATTTTATAAAATTTCGTGTCTTAGAAAGCATGACCCAATATTAGTATTAGTTGTAATAGTTGTATATTTTTTATATTTATTGTTTTCCTTTTTCTCTACCTGCCAATTTCTCAGGGCAACAAAGGAAAAACAGGGGTGATTGTGGCAGCTTACTTGCATTATAGCAAGATATCAGCTGGGTATTTACACACACACACACACACACACACACACATATATATAGTTAAACACGTTACCCAGGTAATCAATATATATATATATATATATATATATATATATATATATATATACAACCCGAATTCCGGAAAAGTTGGGACGTTTTTTAAATTTTAATAAAATGAAAACTAAAAGACTTTCAAATCACATGAGCCAATATTTTATTCACAATAGAACATAGATAACATAGCAAATGTTTAAACTGAGAAAGTTTACAATTTTATGCACAAAATGAGCTCGTTTCAATTTTGATTTCTGCTATGGGTCTCAAAATAGTTGGGACGGGGCATGTTTACCATGGTGTAGCATCTCCTTTTCTTTTCAAAACAGTTTGAAGACGTCTGGGCATTGAGGCTATGAGTTGCTGGAGTTTTGCTGTTGGAATTTGGTCCCATTCTTGCCTTATATAGATTTCCAGCTGCTGAAGAGTTCGTGGTCGTCTTTGACGTATTTTTCCTTTAATGATGCGCCAAATGTTCTCTATAGGTGAAAGATCTGGACTGCAGGCAGGCCAGGTTAGCACCCGGACTCTTCTACGACGAAGCCATGCTGTTGTTATAGCTGCAGTATGTGGTTTTGCATTGTCCTGCTGAAATAAACAAGGCCTTCCCTGAAATAGACGTTGTTTGGAGGGAAGCATATGTTGCTCTAAAACCTTTATATACCTTTCAGCATTCACAGAGCCTTCCAAAACATGCAAGCTGCCCATACCGTATGCACTTATGCACCCCCATACCATCAGAGATGCTGGCTTTTGAACTGAACGCTGATAACATGCTGGAAGGTCTCCCTCCTCTTTAGCCCGGAGGACACGGCGTCCGTGATTTCCAACAAGAATGTCAAATTTGGACTCGTCTGACCATAAAACACTATTCCACTTTGAAATAGTCAATTTTAAATGAGCCTTGGCCCACAGGACACGACGGCGCTTCTGGACCATGTTCACATATGGCTTCCTTTTTGCATGATAGAGCTTTAGTTGGCATCTGCTGATGGCACGGCGGATTGTGTTTACCGACAGTGGTTTCTGAAAGTATTCCTGGGCCCATTTAGTAATGTCATTGACACAATCATGCCGATGAGTGATGCAGTGTCGTCTGAGAGCCCGAAGACCACGGGCATCCAATAAAGGTCTCCGGGCCTTGTCCCTTACGCACAGAGATTTCTCCAGTTTCTCTGAATCTTTTGATGATGTTATGAACTGTAGATGATGAGATTTGCAAAGCCTTTGCAATTTGACGTTGAGGAACATTGTTTTTAAAGTTTTCCACAATTTTTTTACGCAGTCTTTCACAGATTGGAGAGCCTCTGCCCATCTTTACTTCTGAGAGACTGCTTCTCTAAGACAAAGCTTTTATAGCTAATCATGTTACAGACCTGATATCAATTAACTAATTAATCACTAGATGTTCTCCCAGCTGAATCTTTTCAAAACTGCTTGCTTTTTTAGCCATTTGTTGCCCACGTGCCAACTTTTTTGAGACCTGTAGCAGGCATTAAATTTTAAATGAGCTAATTAAGTGGATAAAAGTGTAAAATTTCTCAGTTTAAACATTTGCTACGTTATCTATGTTCTATTGTGAATAAAATATTGGCTCATGTGATTTGAAATTCCTTTAGTTTTCATTTTATTAAAATTTAAAAAACGTCCCAACTTTTCCGGAAATCGGGTTGTATATATATATATATATATATATATATATATATATATATATATATATATATATATTATTTATTTATTTTTTAAGAAATTAAGTTTTATTGAGCAAGGGCTCATAAAATTTTACATTTTTGTTTTGAAAAAGTGCTGTTTGAGCTTTTCTATCACAGAAATAAATGACATTTTTAAATAAATTAATTAGAAAGATGTTATTTTAATTTGTAATATTATTGCATAATATTACTGCATTTTTTATTTAAAAAAAAATGCAGCCTTGGTAAACGTAGGAGACTTCTTTCAAAACCATTAAAACTGTTATGCAGTGCCTTCGGGAGCACTTTATTGTAATTACACTTGACTTTCTTTCTGTATGATTGTGTGCAGGGCAGATCAGGCTCTCTCGACAGTTGCTATGAGCAAATTTTGTGAGGATAAAATCTCTTCCTCTCTCCAGCCATCTCAGAACAGGTATGAGCAACCTTTATTTCTGTTTGTTCCAGAATAACTTGTTCTAGTTTGGTCATGATATTCTCTCTGTCATTGCAGATATATATATTATTTTGCCGGTCTTCTCTCGGGTGCAATAAAAATGAACAGCTCCCCTCTGTTCCTGCATAAAATTCATATTCCAGCTTTGCTCAACAACCAGTCAGCAGGAGGTACACAACCTGTTCAATCATAATCAGGCCTTGTTTTGTATTTTCTGAATTGATTTTGAGGAAAACACAACAGAAATATGTATGAATATTTTAAATTAGCATGTGTTCAAGTGGTAGTTGAAGTAAAAATGTACTCATCTGTATGACTTTCTTCAGTCATACAGGTCTGGAACAACATGAGAGTGAGTTAATTATTTTTGGGTAAACGATCCCTTTAATTTTGTTTCCCCATTATTCATTGCATTTCGCAGGTTACTCTCCCTTTTTGAAGATCTATCAGTCATTGCAGCTGGTCTATTCTTCAGGCAAATAGTAAGTGGGTCTGTTTTGCCAGTGTCATGTTGTTTTCCAGTGATGTTTTTCAGCGCTGTGGCATGGAGGTCAAAGCGTGCAGTCTGAAATATTGACCTCTGGGGCTTATCATGTCATGTCCTCTCTTGACTGTTCTTACTTTTGTGTGTGTGTGTGTGTGTGTTACAGTGATATTCAGAGCCCTAACAGGAAGATTCTGTGTGTGAATATTGAACCAGCTTTACTGCTGAAGGGAGACATCCTGGTAAGTACCCTCAAACATTTCACAAGAATACATTCTTCTTATATAAGATTTTCTTATAACCTGCTTGCTAGCCACTGCTTTGGAGGGAGTAATATTTTGAAATGCATATTAAAAAACATCACCACATTATTAAATGACCATATTTAAAGTGATAGTTCACCCAAAAATGTAAATTCTATCATAATTCTCTCACACTCATGTCATTCCAAACCCATAAGACAAATTTCTAATGAGGTCTGAGTCGATTATGTCCCTACACTAGAAGTCCAGGTAGCTGCTCACTTTCTATGATGAACAGATTTAATTTAGGCTTTAATTCACATATAAACAAACATGCATAGAACAAATCATATATGGTAAACACAGAACCTCAAATGTGCTCAAGTGTTCATCACACGCAAGAACTAACTTCATTGGTTCTCTTGCATGATGCACACACTTTTCAGCTTTGCTTTTACCATATGTGATGTCCTCTATGTATGTATGTCAGTCACTGTTTAGATGTAAATAAAAGCCCAAATTAAACATGTTTATATCTCTTCACAAAAATATCATAAACACTTCATATAACTTCATATAACTCTTCACAAAAATATCATAAACACTCTCATCCGCATAGCAACATTTTACATTCAGAAGGCCTTAGAAACCACATATCAATGTCCTAACAACCACCTTTAACACCCAAGCAATGTGTAGGTGAGTTGAGAGAAGCACCACATTTTCACTACAAAACGACCATGCTTTTTTGCAGTAAAACTGCTTCTTATTGTGTGTCCTTAGGTGAAGTGTTATCACCGTCTCTCAGATGTGTGTAAAAGAGAGTGTGTGTTCAGAGTCCAGTTTCACACCTGTAGTGTTCATGGGTCTCAGCTTGCTTTTGGCAAAGGAGAACTTGACCATGCTTGCACAGGTAAACACACAGGCGCTGTTTGTATGACTGTCCCCTCCATTGCCCCGACTGCTCAGAAGCAGAGGAATAAAGTGTGTTTTCTGTATAATGATTATTCTGATTCGCCTTTGTGTGTAGATGACCGTTTCCCTGCGGATGCTACAGTGGAGTTGCTGTTTTCTTCTGGCCCGCAAAGAAGAGGTACACATCTATCAACTGCACTATTTCTTCATCCCTTGCTCCATTAGCTCTATCTTAATGCTATCTGTGTGTTTTATGTATTTTTAGGTGGAGAGGTACAGGGAAATGACCCAGGTATATCTGTGGATTACGGCACTGCAGATCCTATTGTGCGTTGGGACTCATATGAAAACTTTAACCTTCACCATGAGGATAGTGTTGAGGGTATGTGCACTCAGTCTAGCCCAAAGCCTGTAGCAAGTCAAGCTACAAAAACTTGAATTGCTATCAAACTAACTGAAAAAATTGTTGGCCACAGTACAAGATAAGATAAGATGTCCATGTATATTCAATGTCCATGTGACTGCAAATAATATGGTTTTTGTCTATGTATTCCCTGTGATTGGTAGATATCTGTCACACACGTGGGCCTTTGGACGGTAGTCTGTATGCTCAAGTGAAGAAGCGTCGAGCACCAGGCTCCAGTCCCAGCGGATGCCCGACTTCCATCCAAACCTCCACACATTCACCCAGTCATTCCTCCTCTACTCCTCCCATTCATCTCTCCATCCAGCCTCTCTCGCTCTGCAAAGACACAATTTGCTCCTCAGCACCACCCAAATCCCTCTCTCCACCCTTAAGAGAAAAAAGAGAGAAGGATGAAGACAGGGAAAGACACAGAGAAACCGCAATTCTTGACGATGGCGACTGCTCTCCCGTGAGACCGGATCGGCCCGTTCAGTCTGGTTATGCTCGCCCGTATTCCCATACTCATTCATTCTGTGATCCAGACCTGACCAGCCTGCATGCACTTGCACAAACACCCCATCCCAAACACCACACACTTCCCTGCAGCCGCACTGCCCCACTGCCAGTCCGAGACTTGTGTGTATCCCAGCCTGATATTTTATGGGAGAGAGGGCGATGTCTGCACCATCCCTGCCCAGAAACAATCAGGCACATGTACTCATATCCCACTCAAGAAACCCACCTTTATTCGCCACTTTCCCACTCACAGTCCTCCCGTTCCCAGACACTTCCTGTACAGACACGTGCGTTCTACTCTGGGGAAGCATGTCCTGTGGTTCATTACTCCGCCCTCCCTCAAAGCCATGCCCACATCCCGCCTACCCTAACCCCTAATCAGTCACTGGTCTCCAGTCCATACCGAGAATTACGTTACAGCACGACTCCACCAACATCGTGCTCCTGCAGGGACTGTTCTCACTTACGAGAGGACGTTGCCCTCCATTCTTTACGATGTAGAGAATTAGAAGCTCATCCTTGGTCTAGAGAGGCAGAGTTTGGGATTAGGAGGGAGGGACCTATGCACTGGAGGGATGGAAGGGTGGGGTCTCATTGGGAGGGAGTTCAAGAGGCGGAATACTGGCGATGCAAACTAGCAATGTCACCAGTATCTTCATCATACGGACATTGCCACACTGTCCCAAAACAAGACCAACCTGTATATGTTTCAGATGCTCAACCTGAACATATTACACCACTCAGTCCATATCCCAGTCCCCAGAGCAGTGGCTACCACAGCCCTCATCCACCCTGTCCTTGCTCTCCACAACCATTCAGAGAGAGTCCTGGATATGCCTCCATCAGTCATTCCCCAAACTCCTCCTCCATTGCTATAACTCCATCTCCTAAACGAGCTAATCACAACAATGCTTCAGCTGAAGAGAGACAGCATGGCATTAACGGTAATCACATTGACACAGTTGTAGACAAATTATAACAACCAATGCATTCCTAAAACAAGTTTTTTTTTAAATTAAATGTATATAACAGAAATATTTGTGCTATAATGCCAGACCCCAAAAACCAAAATAGAAACTTCTGTTCATCACCCTTAAGTCATCTAAACTGTATTTTTTTATTATTATTATTTTGTGGAACACTAATAAGGTACACAAAATTTGTTGATTGATACGGTCAAGCTCAAAAGGGGCAGAAATGTACCATAAATGAAACACAAATAGTCTGTATAACTAAATGATGTAAATAATGACAGAATTTTCATTTTTGGGTGAACTATCCCTTTAACTTTCAGTTTCTTCTACTTTCCTAATCTAATCTATCGTACATTCTATTTTGTGTGTTTTGTAGATGGACGTATTAATGTTTTAGATGCTGATAAAAGTCACAACGAGGCCCTTTCTCCTCACAGGTAATTGTTTCTTCGAGTACATTAATCTTGCAGCCACAGTTTATTTTGTACATTGGATTTAATGGACTATCAGCCTAAGTTCCACTGTGTATTCTAACAGGAGATCACTGGAGGTGGGAGAACCAATGAACAGCAAAGCTCTAGAAGGTGAAACTTTCCCTGGGTCTCTGATCACTGTTGTCTCGGCTGTCATTGGAGCAGAGGAAAATATGAAGAAAACACCCATCACAGATTCTACATCTAACACCACCCTCATTATTAACCCACCGTCATCCAAAGTTGTGGAGTCAGTGCAGGTACAAACCCACAACCCAAGACCTCTCAACACCAGAATTCCAGAATCAGAACAGGATAAAGTGGAGCACCCCAGCTCATGCTACACCTCTACTTCAACCTCAACAAGTCCTCAACTACCTCTTTGTTCTTCAGAGAGAAGCTCTGCCTCTGAATTCCCTTCATTTAACATAAATGCTGAAAGGCAAAGCATGACAACCTTAACTGACTGTAATGAGGAAAGCAGCAACAGTGACCTGACAGCATCGTCCCCTGACCCTGACGGCTACATCACACCAACATTTCCTATAGCATCATACAGCTACCCTCTTCTGACGGTGCCTCATGTACCTTATACAGGCTACACTGAGATCACCATCCCAGCTTCCCTACCCCAACCTCCTCTCCCTGAAAAACAACGCTCATCCCCCCTTCACAATGTGTCTGATTGTACTGGCACTTCCTCAATAAAATCAGCTGGAAAGCCTTCTACTTCCTCTGCCCAGTTCCATGTGTCCTTCTCCACTAATACGAATGAATTGCCTCCTGCATCTAAATGCAAAGTAACCCCCTCTAGTGGCATGGAGGAGCCAGAGAACCGCCTCAGCTCTAAGTTTGTCCAGGATAGCTCCAAGTACTGGTACAAACCTGGCATCTCCAGAGACCAGGGTGAGAACATCTGCATTTTAGTGGGGCTTACATCAGTGTTATTTCAATGTATGCATTTGGTAGATATTGTGAGCCTATACTTATTCTCTGCCATTCAGAACCATGACACTGACTTAGGCAGTGTAGCCTTCTGTGCTACGGTTTTACCATGGTATATCATAAGTAGTGCACAATATGTGTGTACAATTGGACATTTCATTGATTTATTGGTATAGGTTGATATTAGATATGTATTTGCATATGCTAATTTTCCCTGTTTTAAAATGTAGATGTTTGCTATTATCTAACACTAAGTTAATCTTTAAGAACACTAATAATTTATAAACACTGTTAAACCTTTGAGTCAATTTGTTTAGCAGTACAATAAGTGTTGTTTTAAAGCAGCTTTACATAAAATCATGATGTAAATGTTTATAATATCTTAATATCTAGCAGCATTTAACAGATTATAGCTGGGTGATAATATAGGTTCAATTATGCACCGATATAAACCTTCAAGATGAGACAGTATACATCACTTTATGTGAGTATAATGTGTGTGTACATGTAAAGTTAGTTTTAGTATAGAGTTACAGTAGTTCTTTATGTGGTGATAAATTTGAGCAAATTTTAAAATGTATATCTATTTTTCATACTGTACATTATAACATTGTAATGCCAAATTCCCTTGTGATATTTAAAACAATTCATTTCAGCAAATTAGGAGTTTACTCAGGCAAATGTGGTTATTAATAGTTAGTTAATACTGAGAATTGGTCCCCAAACTAAAGAGTGACCGAAGTTTAATATCAGCTTTTTATTGGTTATTTAACAGAATGGGAATAATTATCGATTTATTGTATTGCTCAAAATTTAAACCAATATGATAAATTAATAATGATAATTTGAATGAATAAATTAAAAATACATTTAAATAATATATATAAATAAAATATATAATAAGTAATAAATTCTCAAATTAAAACTAATGCTGATTTATTAATTTTTTAATCAATCATCAGACTAATGATATTCATATCTTATCTTCACGTCTCTTAAATCTAGTTTGTAGTAATTACATTTTTAGCAGGTGATGTACATTTCATAAATATTCCTGCCACTCTATTAACAGAAGTATCTCTTTCTCTATTTAGCCATTGCAGTATTAAAAGATAAGGAGCCTGGCTGCTTCCTCATTAGGGATAGTAATTCATTCCAAGGCGCATATGGATTGGCCCTGAAAGTCAGCACACCTCCAGCCCACGCTAGTAACCATGGAGAGACGGGCAACCCACAGGAGCAGCTTGTTAGGCACTTCCTGATTGAGAGTGGTCCTAAAGGAGTGAAGATCAAAGGCTGTCAAAATGAAACATATTTTGGTGAGACAAAAAAAGATTGTGCCCTGATTATGAATTATTTTCTAATGCTCTGTTGAAAACAGCACCCCCTATCGATTTAATTCTGATGTTTCTTTTCATCCAGGCTCCCTCGCTGCTTTGGTCTATCAACACTCCATTACTCCTGTGTCTCTTCCTTGTGTTCTACGTATCCTAGATAGAGGTCATACAACAATCAATGATTATTATTTATTTTTTTTCATAATAAGTGTGCAACAACTGCCTGATTTGTGTGTTTGTGTCTCAGATTTTGTAGGAGAACTGCAAGAGTTGCAAAGTGGAACTAATACCAGCACAGCTGCAGACCTATTAAAACAGGGGGCAGGTCAGTTTGATCTATTTTATTTTATTTGAATTATTTTTTTGAAGGATGGATGGTGGGGAAAACAATAAGTTTGTGTTAAGTGTTAAGATGGATATTAGAGTTATATACTCTACCGTTCAAAAGTTTGGGGTTAATGTGGAATGTTTTAATGCTTTTGAAAGGGGTCTCTTGCTCACCATTGCTGTATTTATTTGACCAAATTACAGTACAAAAAAGTACTGCTGGGAAATATTGTTACAATTTAAAATAACTGTTTTGCTTTTTAAGAATCTTAACTGTTACATCATTCAGAAATCATAATAATATACTGATTTGATGCACAATAGATATTCATTTTAATTACTACAGTTGAAACAGTTTACAGAAGTTCAGAAGAACAGCATGTAATTGAAATGTTATAAAAATGTCAACGTCTTTACAGTCTTTTTTGATTAATTTTATGCATTATTGCTAAAAAAAAAAAAGTTTGATAAATCTCAGTGTGTTATATTCAATATTCTTTATCAAAAGTAATTAATTTCCTCTTTGTTATTCTCTCTCTCCTTGTCAGCTTGTAATGTTCTCTACCTAAACTCAGTGGAAACAGAGTCTTTGACTGGCCCACAAGCCGTCTCCAAAGCAACCAAGTGCACTTTGACCCAGGACCCTCGTCCTTCACCAACAGTCGTCCACTTCAAAGTGTCCACACAGGGCATCACCCTCACTGATAACCAGCGCAGGTACAAACACACGTCCAACAACACCTACGTTTTGCTTGCCAAACAAACCAGTTTATATTGTAACAAAGCTTTATTAAATCATTCCCCAAGCATATTTTTAGCCCGATCCTTCAAATATTAGATTAAATTATTTAGTTAATTAGTAGATTAAAGTTACTTATTTTAGCCATTCAAGTAAACTACAGGCCTGTATGGCTCATATCCAAAAAAATTAATCGGAGACACTGAAAAGTAAAAACAGACCTCACTCCTCATCGCTTTCTTTTTTTTTCTTTATATAGACTGTTTTTCAGGCGACATTACCCTATTCATAGTGTGACTTTCAGCAGTGTGGATCCACTGGATCAAAGGTAAGATTTAAGATGGAATCATTAGGAAGTACAAGTCCAATCTACAACATACTGTATCTCTAATGTATGGCCAAGACAACATTGCTTTGAACGTAGTCTAGAGGAGGTGGTTTGCCTCTTATGCTAATCTAAGGCTGTCAACGTACTATTATTATATTTATTTTATTTTGCACAAGGGCTCTCCTACCCTCTTTTATGCTTCTTTCTCACTTGCTCTGCTTTTACATGTTGCTCAGCCTCTGTGTACGTGTGTGTGTGTGTGTGTGTGTGTGTGTGTGTGTGTGTGTGTGCCAGGTGGATTGATGCTGATAACACTTCCTGCAAGTAAGTGCTTCTACTTATACAGCTCTATTCTCTTTCAGTGTAGCATTTCTTGTGCTTTCAGGAGGTTTATTCCCAAATGTGTAAATGTAGGAGTGAGACAAGTGTATATCTTTTTATTCCACTCAGAATAACCAGTGATATGAAACACATAAAGAAAATGGTTGTTAAATGAACAATCTGCCATGATCTCTGATATCTAGTTGTTTTCTATAGGATGTTTGGATTTGTTGCACGGCGCAGCGGTGGTTTGGGAAACGTGTGTCACCTGTTTGCAGAGCTGGACCCAGAGCAGCCAGCCTCGGCCATTGTGAACTTCATCAATAAAGTCATGCTGGGACCTCAACAGCTGCGAAAATGAACACGTTATAGGAGACCAAACAGAGCGTACAAGATAGTATTGCAGTGGATAATTGTCAGTGTTATGTTTAGCCTATATACAGAATGAGAGAAGTATTCCCCGTTGGGCTACACAAAACTGACTTTTACGACAACTCATTATGCAGGCTTCCTCTTTTTTCTGTCATGTTCATATTTAGTGTATATCAGTGAGATTTGGTTGTGTTGAAACAGAGCATTATGAAGTGATTTCAAACGAAATGCCTTTTATTAAATAAAAATAAAATATATGAGAAAAACAACTTGGAAGAGTATATCTAATGGGTAAATAAATGAGAAAGTACGTTTTCGACGCTCAAACCTATTTTTGGTTGAGAAAATGGGCCTTTAATTATATCACTCAGGATGCCAAAGCTGTATGACTGTTATGGTGTTGTTCTCTTTTTCTTTTCATTTATTTTGTGTTTGTGTGTTTTTAAGCTAAATGGTCTATTCGAAATGGCCTTTACAAGACACAAAGTCATATTTTTAGCAGCTGATGCATTTAATTCATACTTTTTGGTACTTAAAATATTAATAAAAATATGACAAACAGGAGTGCCTAGAGACTCCTTTTTATTAAATTAAAAAAAAAATTTGATTTCCAGTTATGTTATTTAATTAAGGTTTGCCGTTATAATGTGCTCAGAGATCTGTTTCTCTTGAGGTTATTGTAAACTATTTTTGTAATAAACTGATCACGCACCAAAACACTGTGATTACTTGAATTAAACTGTCAAATCTAAAGTCTGTTTAGGTTCTAAATGTGTTAATCATGTCATGCTTCACTCTCTTTATGTTAAGTACTGAAGAAAAGTGTTACACGCCCCGTACAGAAGGCCGTGTTGGCAGATTAGAAAGTCCCTGTAAACACAGGAAAAATTGAGGAGACAGGAGCAAACGTGTCTGTGTCGCACATAACCTCCAGCAATTGTTTATTAAATGTATTTTTTTACATTGTTATTCAATAAAGTATAACTCTTTCTATTCTCATTAATGCAAAAATGTCATTCTTTTTCTCATCAAAACAATGCTCAGTTTATCTTTCCATTTTTCCTATTTTTCCCACAACAAAAAACACACATTTGAGCTTTCCACTTTGCTCTTTTAAATCTACTCAGAAAAGTCACAATGTATCTGATGAGCATAAAGTCAACACACATGACTGAACATGTAAGGCCTAAGAACCTGAGAAATATATGTAAACCATACACCTTTAACGTTCTAGTTACTGATCTTATGAAAAGATATGCCATCCTGTTAACTTAACATTCATTTTTCCTTCTATATTGACAGGAAATAGAATTGCATTACATTCGTTTTCACTGGAAAGTCTGTTTGAAAGTGTCTGGAGAAGTGCGTTAATATTTATGTCACACATGAACTCTGATTAACACAAACACAGATATAACATGAATAAAAAATAATGAATATCATAACCTGGTAACTGGAGCCTGTATGAATCAAATTAAATGCATAAATCACGAACAAATCACATGAATCCATTTCACAGCATTCACAAAATAGCGGATGATCTACGCATATTCAATATCTTCAAAAACCGTAACATTCATAAACAATATATTCGCAATATGGACATACAGATAGGAATTAAATAACTCGTGTGGATGTTGTTTTGTTATTGTGAAAGTCATACCTGTAAACACAGGAAAATTTGAGGAGACAGGAGCAAACGTGTCTGTGTCGCACATAACCTCCAGCAATTGTGAGGGCGCTGGCGCAACACCGCTTCTATATACGAGTCCTCATTTTCATAATAATAGTCCCGATCTCATTCAGCAATAGACAGTACTTTACACATGACAGTTTCAGCTTCCCTTTTACATTTAACATATATAATATATGTAAACTGAAAATCAGTGTATGAAAAAAAACTTTTTCTTCCTAAAAATCACAATAACTAAAATGTGTACATACTTCAGGGTGTCACAAAAGCACTGCTAGTCTTTGCTTGTTGCCAGTTAAGCATAGTTTGCTTAGGTGTGGTCTACAATCCTAAGCTTGACCTGTAATTATGAGCCATTTAATTATGCTTAATACAATTTATCTCCTAGCTACCAGCAGATTGTAATCAAAATATACCTTTCATGTGCTCTGCACAATGTAGATTTTATTATATTTATATTTTATTGTGCAATTATTGTGATATATGCGTGCAAGATATCAGCAGAAGAATAAAGTCACAAAAGTTTGGCAATTTGCCTACATCCACTATCTAGAATTAGAGTTTAAAAACAACTTCTATGGTTTTTACAATTAATCACTGTTAAATAGATTACATGGATTATATTATTTCATCACATACATATTGTTATTTCCATGTTTACAAACAAAGTATGGCCATCAACAACAGAATTATGGAGGGGTTATTTTCACAGTGCTGATATGTGTAGGCTACAGTTTGTTTTACTGTCACACATTTTGCTTTCACCATAACCAGTTATCGAATATCAAAATCAGCCCACACTTTCTCATCAATAACTGTAATATGAGCACACTGGCTTCCTGAAGACACTAATTGTTTGTTTTCCCTGTTGAAAAAATAAACAAACAAACAAAAAAACAAGATCAGCTGGTCTTAGCTGGTCCGCAGGCTGGTTTTAGAAGGGTTTTGGCCACTTCCTTAGCTGGTCAGGCTGGGAGACCAGCTACTTCCATCTTAAACCAGCCAACCAGTTCAAGCTGGTTATTTCAGCAGGGGTTGTAAACATACATGAGCTTAATTAACAACATTGCACGGAGGTACCTCGATGATGCTTTATCCTAATTCAACACGACATTGCATTTGTTTATATTCTTCGACTACGTTAGTTTTTTCTACATTTTCAAAAGGACGAGGTCCCACCGAGATTTGAACTCGGATCGCTGGATTCAAAGTCCAGAGTGCTAACCATTACACCATGGGACCGTACTGCCAGGAGGAGCGACATAACGATACTAATTATTTACTATCACGCATAGTTTTATGGTATGTTAACTGTTTTTACAATCAAACTGCGCGTATATGCATATTTGACGTGAATTTGCTGTGCTTAATTCAAGTATTTAAGGTTATAATGTTAGTCTCTAAATTAGCTTATAGTCAATGACAGTTTCTAGCAAACCAACAGTAAGTTATTTTTAGTTACTTTTGTATAAATAATTACCTACTTTAATGTTTGTCGAAATGTATTAGCTTTTCGTTTTATTTATTTACACTACCGCTACGTTATGTCTTTTCATATCATATTGTGTTATGTTTAGCCGCTTACACACCGGGACCTGATTAACTTCAGATCGTGCTGTCGGACTGAAGGCAACCTTGCACGCACACACAGTCTCCGTGGGTTTAAATCGTATTATTAACTTATTAATGCCTTTCTAGAGAGAAACATGCGCATTAGATCGTTACAAAACGAACACAAACAATCATGGGTGTTTACTGATTAAACGTATTCATTTAATCGTTACCTAAAACATCTGCAAAAAAAATCACTCTCACAAATAGCTGATTCTTCAATAATTTACAAGAGTCAACGAATGGTTGGTTTGTAAAAATTCTTTATTTTGGTATTTTTTTTCCACTGTTTTTCCTCCATGTTTTTTCGTGGTGAAATTTTCGTTCCGAGTAAATGTAGCACAAAAGATGATCGTTGTCTCCTCTTTTTGGCTGATCTTAAAAAGAAAAAAATAGATATTTTCATTACTAAATAATAATAATAATAATAATAATAAACCTTCTAGCTGATTTAATCTTAATTTTACACAAATCTTATTTGAAGCGTACATCAATCTAAATTCTTGAATCCCCCAAACAGCCTTATATTGCACAACAGCAAATCATACTGTATTAACACTGTAGTAATACTATTGCTGTTTACAAAATGTATTGCTGATAATGTTTTATTGTGTATAGCTTTAAAAAAGCAAAATTATTCTAAGCTTTGTTTTATCTGATTTCCATACAGAATCCCGATTGGCTGGCTGCCCTTGACCTTTGACCTAAAATGAAGTAACATGCACATTCCACAGTGTTCTTTGTAGTCTCTGAGAGGTTATGACCTGTTATATCACCATAACCGTCTGAACATTTTGTACTCGGGAAATGGAAAGAGAAGAACAAAGGTATGATCTTAGTCTTATCTTAGTCTTACTACTATACTATCTTGAGAGTGATCTTTTATAGGTGAACACCACAACAGAATCTTCTGAAGGTCACAAGACCAGATTAAACATAAAATATTCACGTTACGTGCAGTATTATTGTTTTAATAGTACACTGACACTATCAATTCCATATCTCTTTTATTTTCTCTTTGCGGTGCTGTTTTAAATGGAAGTACAAAGCATGCTTAGTACCCTAAATGTGCCCCTTTATATTTCCAGACAATAGTCCATATGTTCCTGCGAGAGGATGACGGAAACAGCCAATGGATAACCATAAGAGGCCCCTCTCTCTGCATCTTTTACTTCCGTTCATGCCTCTTACGATCTTCCTCACTACGTCACTCCATCACATTTCTCCTCCTCTATCTCAACATTTTCCATCAATCATTTCAACTCACATGCCTGTGCACAAACACGACACAGAACCTTTCTTCTCCCACTGCATGCCACAGGGCTGAATTCCCCCATGTGATCAGACTAACACAATCAAACTTGTATGTTATTTTTCTCTTATGCATACACACGCACACAGCTAGACTTCAAGGCCTGAAACAGAAGCCTCTGCTATACTACTCAGGCAGACACACCCAAGTAAAACATGGACTCATCTCCTTACAAACCCAAATATTATATTGAAAAAAAAAATAGGCTGGCCATCACAGACGGCTGAACATTTCCATGACTTACTGCGGTAACTGTAGAGACCAGAAATCGTCTACTGCTATTAGGTTAAGTAGGTTATTGGCTGGGCCATAAATTGTTTTGTGTTGAATTTATGTTTTTCTTAAAGGAACAGTAAAATGCAAAAGTAAATTTTATTAATTTCATATCTCTCATCATTTATGTACCCTTTCCGACCCTGTGTGAGGGAATGTTAGGGAATAGCCTTGCCTCTTCCTCTTTTTTTATAAATACAATGAAAATGAATGGTGCACATTCTGTTGTGTTCCAGAGAAGACAGAAAGTCGTTCAGGCTTGCAACAACATGATGAGAAAATTACACGTTCCTTTAATGCAGAATGAAGAGCCTGACACACATCACTGTTCGCTTATACACAAATATAATGATCGACCTCATGCGGACAAACTGTTTACCTCGTTGGTGCCTCTGACGTCACGACACACCCCTCGCGCGCGTGAGTGTGCGCGCGCAGCGCAGCATCTCGCCTGTGAATGCAGTGGGGTTCGTGTGTTTTGCTTGTGGAATGTGGGAGTTGTCCCCACGCGCTTTACGAACAACCGACCTGTCCAAACAGTGCACGCGTGGCAAAGGATGTCACACCAACCAAAACAGCGGACGCACGCTCACAGCACAGTATTTGATCCGTTATTGGAGGAAAATCCGCCGTACAGGGTAGAGTTGGGGCGGTGCGTAATTACACGGAGTCCCATCTATTTAGGGTCAAGTACAACATTTTTACAGTCCTAACCAGCGTGGGTTCAAAGTTTGTTTTGTGCCCGGAAACTGCGAATCACCCACAGGGCGCGGAGGAAGTGTTTTCAGAGTCGAATGATATTCTTCGGTCGTATTATTTTGTCTTTCGTTAATCCACAGACTCGCGATTAAATCTGCACGGGATGGATTGCAAAACTGCAATAGCCAGCGTGATTCGTTAGCATCTCGTCGACTAGCTCCTCCAGAGGCTCGACCGCGAGGACGGGGCTGCGGTGCGACTGGACGCGGAGCGAGGCGACCCTCTGCGGGCTGCGCTGCCGAGGCGGTGGGCGTGTTTTCTCGGCGTGCTAGCATGTGAGCTGGCGCCAAGTTCTCGGCGTGAAGAAAACAAGATTTACAAGTTACTGGCTAGAGCGAAGCAGCAAAAGTCACATCTCTCTTGATCGGAAAAGTTGCACGCAGGTACGAAGCGAGCAGTTACGCACACTATTATCAAAGTGAACCTTGTGCGCACACTAATGCAATTCAAAACAAAAGCTGCTAGTCTGCTAATGTTAGGTAACCTACTCAAGTGACTGTTTTTTTTTTAACCTGGCACATGAGATTCAGAGAGAGAGAGAGAGAGTGAGTTCGTGTGGTAAGTTATTTGCTAAACTAAAACGCTTTTGTCACTTTAGTACCTGATTATTTATTTGTTTTGTGTCTTTGATGCATCTGTCTCGTTGCACTGGTTGAATGTAATTTAAACACCGACCTTGGCAAGTTACCCAAACTTTGCATGCCTCCTAGTAGAGCTAGTTCTGAAGGATGACTTAAAGGATCAAATTTGTGCTAATGAAGCATTAATTATATTTAATGCAATGTATAAACTTGTAATTGTAATGAGTTTGATCGCATATAGCTGCGTATCGGCTCATCCGTTGCGGTAATTTCCAACTGCGACATCACCCAGCCACAGCGACAATATCGCTTCTATAGTTTTACCAGCACTTTTAAAGTCCATTCTTTAGGGATTGAGCTGACTTCTGTACCAAATTCTGCAATATCATAGATTTACTGAACTAATTCATAACAAAACGTACAGTACGAGTGATTCAGATCGAATACGTGTTTTGTATGTATGCGTGTGTGTCTGTGTTTGCTGATTTCTTTGATAATATGACCAAACATTGTGGAATTACATGTTTAATAGCTCATTAGTTAATACACATTACGATAGTTACAATGTAATTAAACTTCCATTCATATATTTTCACATATGTGCAAATTTAAATATACATAAATACATTATATCTGTTATGCATTTGCTTTTTTCTGTAATGTTTAATTGTAAGTGAGAATTATTGTTTCGTTTAAACAAATGTTTAAATTTGTTTTCTTGTACTTGTTAATCTTCTGCTGTTTTGATAATAAACGTTATCTTCCTTTTTACCCTATTGTCCGAACAAAATGTGCATATTAAGTGTTTTACCTGATGGGGTCTGTATCTGTTTTCTAAAGCCTGATGATGAAGGTAAAACTTTACAAATGCTTTATTAAAAACCTAATAAACTGTAATAACCCTGCTATATCAGGTAAATTGAACTTTATCAGTATTTTTTAACATAATGCCCTTGTGGGTCATATAGGAGAGAGAGCGCGTGTGACTGCCATGAAAGCACATTGTGCTGTTGGTATGTTGAGAATCTGTTGTAGTTTGCATAGTTTGTTTAACATGTCGGTTGAACTGGGCTAGGACGTTTTTCCACCATTCCTAATGGACAACTAGTTAGGGCATGTCAGAGAAATCATGGTCAGAAGTGAATGGCTGGTCATTAATACTTTTATTTTTTTAATTGTTTAAGTTGATGTTAGACCTTTAAAATCAATTTAATGTTTACCCTTGTCCCATGTTGGAATGGCTAATAGATTTGCAATGCTTAGGACTAGTTGTATCAGGTAATGTGTTTGTGTAGCTGTAATGCAATTGGTAGAAATGGTTGCTTTATTAGCGATGCTCTATTGTGCAAATTCAGAGTTGCGTTTTTCTAATTTGAGTGGAAATAGTATGAGATAGCCAACAATGTAACAAAAAGTGATACCCTGGAAAGATTTCAAAACCCACTTTTCCTTTTACGTCTTTTGTATATACACTACTATACAAACGTTTGGGGTCAGTCCTTTAAAAAAAAAAAATAATAATTAAGCAAGACCACATTAAATTAACCAAAAGAGACGGTAAAGACATTTTCAAATTTTACAAAAGATGTTTATTTTAGATAAATACTGTTCTTTTGAACTTTCTATTCATCAAGTAAACCTTGTTCAAAAAAAAAAAATGGTAGCACTTTATTTTACAGTCCTGTTCCCCGTGTACATACTATGTACTTATTATAGTAATTACAATAACTATGTAGTAACTAGGTACTAATCCTGAACCTACCCCTAAACCTAACCCTACCCCATGTAGTTACCTTGTATTACCAGAACTTTCTGAGATAAATACACTGTAAGTACAATATAAGTACATGTAAGTACACGTACTGTAAAATAAAGTGCAACCAAAAAAATTCCCACAAAAAGATTAAGCTGCATGACTGTTTTAAACATTGATAATGTGTTTCTTAATCTCCAATCATGTGACACTGAAGACCGGAGGAATGGCTGCTGAAAATTCAGCTTTGCCACCACAGAAATAAATTACATTCTAAAATATATTCAAATGGAAAACAGTTCTTTTAAATTGTTATAATATCTCACAATTACTGTTTTTCTTGTATTTTTGCTCAAATAAACGCAGCCTTGATGAGAATAAGAGACTTCTTTAAAAAAACATTAATAAATCTCACAAACTTTTGAACTATCTATACATACATGCAACATATATGCACACATTTCTATTTTTCCCCCTATTTCTCTTCATTTTTGTTGTTTGTCTTATCAGTGCAGGATAAGTGATTGAAAATACGTAGACTTGTTTTCTGCCAAGCTCCAGTATTGACGGCAGTAGCAAAATCTATATCATCCTGTAATGGATGTTTACATGTTCAGTATAGTCCAGAATACCCATGCACCTGTATAATACGTTCTTAAACGTGATCAAGTCTGACTATGTGTCATGCTGGATTTCCTTTTTACACATCTGCCTTAATGTAGGTTGTACTGATGATATGTTCCTTTTGTTTGGATTGTGATGTTTAGGTTGTTATTGTGGCGGTGCTCATTTCAGAGGCTGGAATGTGTGTGCCTGTGTGTAGTTTCTGTAACTGTAGGCAGAAGCTGTGAGGCCTTGACTGTAGCCCTGTAGAGAGGCCCATTGAAGGGGAAGTTGGCTCTGTATGTGTGTGTATGCGTGTGTGCATGCAGACCACTGGGATTCGACACAGGGTAGAAAGACCCCCTGTACGGAAGGAGGGAAAAGGGAGGAAAGAGGAAGGAGGAGTCAGTTAAACTTTTCTGGTCATGTGTGTGTTCTTGCCCCGTGTTTTGCATGGACAGATTGAGTGGTCGCGTTACGGCAAGGGTAACCAAAGACGAATACATAAAAATGGCTGAGAAAGATTTCTCATTAGTAAACAGCCTATATTTGACTTCAGGCCATTTTGTAATGTAACTTGTACAGTGTTGGCCTGATGTTTGTTTATTTACTGTGGCTAATGTTTTACAGTGCTATCTTTTGCCTTTGCATCTGATTTAAATAATTTTTGTTTCCTTATGGTGAATTTAACAGTTCAGAAATAATTGATGTTCAGTGTGGGGAGGTTTTTCAGCATGATGGAATGATGAATGATTAATGTATGTCTTTGCGCAGTGTATCTTCGGCTTCTGTGGATTGGTACTATTTGCTCAGTGCTTGACTTTGCTATATATGGCTTCACTAAACCTACATTGACTGAGAGTCAAATAGACTGAAATAACACAGAAAATGTATGATCGTTTTTTTATTATTATTATTATTATTTCTTTCCATAGCATTGATTTCTATAAGATCCTATAGTTACTTTGCATAGTACCACAGTATATTAGGGATAATATAGAGTCAGCCTATAAGTGATCAGGTAGTGGAGGGATCTTGTGTCACCCTAATTACATACTTACAGGCTAGATAAAATATACTTATAAAGTTTAGTGTTCGTTACACAAAAATAACTGACAGTAGAGTGCAATGATTGGCCAGTCAGAAGTAGATGTTGCTGAGGCTCAGTTTAGGTTCTTCGTCACAATGTTTTTTTTTATATATATATATACATCTGTCTCGTCAAGATTTTGAGATGCATGTTTGTCACCTTATTTTACAAGTTTACTGATATACACTGTTAGATAAAATGTAACTCTAAAAGTTATATATTACCAAAATGGTAAATATTATGACCTTAAAAGTACATATTAGTTGTACCTAAAGTGTACGTATGTAGAACTTTTGAGCTTTTTTGCCTCCAGTGACAGCTTTATACTTCTTTTCTGAAACTGTATAAGTCATGCAAAATAAATAAATATACATTCTGAGAGTAAAGTAAAATAAAAGTAGAGATGCTTCTGCAGTCTCCATTGTGATAAAAGGATTGTTCACCATCATTTCATTTCAATGAAAATGATGTGACCATTTACTAATCTTGTGTCCTGTGTTGTTCCAGTCTGTGTGATTTTCTTTTCTTCAGTGGAACATGCAAGAAGATATTCTGAAGAATTTTGGTATCCAAGGAGTTTCGGTTAGCATTGATTACCATGGTATGGACCAAAATATACACACATTTTTCAAAATATTATCGTATGTGTTCCAAATTTAAATTTAAAATTAACACTTTTTTTTTTTTCTGAATTTAAATTTTTGTGTGAACTTTTCTCCTTGTGTTGTGTTTATGTTGAAGGGATTTTTGTCCTTTGAGGATGCGATGTTGGCCTACACGGATTGAATTTGTGTTTCTCCTCAGGATTACCACATTTCATAGGGTTAAATCTAAACCAGCTTGATTTTAACGCACATATCGTCTGTTCCGTCTCCTGAGGGGTATGTTAATGTAATTGCTGCCTGTGGTTAAACATCTAGCATAAACAATTACTTATACATTCACGTAACTTACATGTTTTTACCCTGTTCAAATGGAAATCTCTGAAAGAATCCGACAGAAAAATGACTTTACCATTTCCTCGTAGAGTGTTGCTTGGCATGAGTTTTAGTTTGTATTTGTGTGGTGTACTTGTGGAATTTTGTGTGTTGTGTGTATGTGTGTGTGTGTGTGTGAGAGAAAGACTTTGTGTGTGAGTGTGTGGCAGTGTTATAATCTGGCACTGTGTTTCCAGGAGGGTTCGTGTGAGGACAACAGCAGTTTCTGTGTCTTCTGGACCCGAACTGACCCAACTGGCTCTCCACATTACACATACACACATATTTCCTTGGCGTGTATGTGTGGAGGAAATGTGTAGGACAGTTAGTCTCGAAGTCTCTGTCTGTTTTTATGGGCCTGCTGATGGTTCTGCCATCATAGCCATCAAAGCCAGTTTGCCGGGTCTCTCCAAGTGCAAGAACATTTCTACAGGCCTTTAGTATGTGATGTTGCATGTGTTGCTGTGTTTTCCACATGGTCTCCATGCCAGGCCTGGCATTCCTGCCGCGTGAGTCTGTCTCTGTCTGTTGTCATAGCTAATGAAGGTTTATGAAACCCTGACAGCATCTCTGTCCTGTCCTGCACACAGGCGCCCCTCAGCCTCTGCTGCAAGAGCTGGGGTGCTTTTCTCTGTGTTTATTTAAATTTATGACCGAACTAAGCCTAAATGTCACACTAGTTAGTTACAAAGTTGACCTGCTTTATGCAGTATCTAGAAGTATTTATTGCAAAGGAACCATAGCTACGCATGTCGGTTGAAGTATCACCATAGCTACACGTTATAAAGTTATTATATAGCATGAGCACTCTGTGTTACTCTATAACCACTGGCAATATGTTATGGAAAATGCTAATCTGTGGTTATCAGCAATGACTTTGCTCTCTGACTCGGAGTTAGTAAGTTTTCGAAAATGAGGTCAATGTCAGTTCTCACCGAATTTTTCAAACCGTTTTCGATTAAAAGATAAAGATCGTGCATGTTTCTTCCAAGGCGAGCTTCTCCACTTTAGTCATGCGGTACCTCATGTACTTTTATATGATAAACAGGCCACTCACATCCAGGTCATTCTGCTGAAGAGGGACAGTCTTTCTCGTACACCTTGTCCTACATACTTGTTAGTATGTGATGCTTCAGTCAGTTTAATCATTAACTCTGAACTACCTTAAAGGTCATCACGATTGTACATATAGTGAGGCCGCAGTCAAAGGGTCAGTCATGCCGTCTTCACATGTCCAGATCTAAAATATCCCAGGTGTTCTCAGATTTCCTAGATGCTATGTGGCTTTAGACGAAACATTAACCTGACCGGCAAATTAAGACACGTTTAACATTTTCTAAAAGTCTCTTATCTCCTTCATGCTATGTGTGCATTGATAACAAGAGCCATATACTGAAGCAAATGCGAATAGTGGAGATGTGATGTGCACAGTCCAAAATCTCAATGTGCACACACAGTTAATGATTTTGGAGACTTGTGAAAGCAAGGACTAAATTTGCCTAACAATTGCTTTAAGAATGACTGGTTTTGGTCTTTAAACATTTTATTGTTAGCAGGAAAAAAGTAATATTTAATCGATCTGTTCTTCTATTCTAACCTTCCGTCTTTTTGTTAAATCAAAGTTTTAGACTTAAAATGTTAAGTTCATTTTAGATTACTTTAGTGTAATATGGAACATTGCTCATAATATTAGCTGATGAGGACTATATTGTATAGCCAGGCTAATCATTCATAGCTACAGCTCACTTCACGAAGTCTACTTTATTATTTAAAATATATGTATTTTTTTTCCGCAGGCCTTTGAGAAATTAGGTACAATCCAGAATAATGAAACTCAATGTCTTTTCTCCTGCACTTGAGTGCACCGAGATGTAAATGCTTATGTAAGCATGTATGAAGTTAAATAACCTAAAAGTATATGAATTGCATTATTTTATTCGAAATAAGTACCAGTCTGTTTTATATTTTCTTATGCAATTACAGATGCATTTAAACAGTTTGTTAGCGCCTATACTTAAAAATTCACATTCATTTTTATAAAAAAACACGTTTTATAATTGTTTATTTATTTATTTTAAGTGAATTTATTATTACGACTTGCGTCTGTCCTCCTTTTTGAATCTGTCTGGATATTGACAAGCATAAACTATTATTATCATTACTGGATAAGCCAAGAAAAATAACAGCGTCCATCTGCAGGTTACCTTCAAAAATATGCACATAAGTAGTGCCATGTTTGTGGCTGACTGCCAACTAAATCTTCACAAACGGGGATTGCAAATGTTTCACACATTTTGAATAGATGAATAAATGACAACCCAGTTTAGAGAAATGCATCATTATGTGCTGAAGTGTTTTGAAATGGATTTATTAGTGTGTGTTTTCAGTGCACTTTAAAATAAATTGAGAACTTTATCTTGAAGAGGTCACATCTTGTGTGTGTGTGTGTGTGTGTGTGTGTGTGTGTGTGTGTGTGTGTGTGTAAAGTAGGTTTTAACTTAATTTAAAATGATTTCTAAATGTACTTTTTTCACAGACTTTTAAAGGAAATGTTCCCTTCTGGTGGAATGACCTGCTGAGTCCTTAGCCATCCTCAAGAATTGGCTAAAAACACATCTCTTCCATCTTTATGTGCCCTTCTAACTCTAGCACTCTCTATTCTTTTTATTTCAATTTTAAAAAAAAAACATGCCCCATTTTAGACTTGCACTGTATTAATTTACTAACAGCTTGTTTTCTTAAAAAGAAAAAAAGAAACCTTGCTATGTGTACTGCGTTTAAGCTAACTGAGACTTGTTATAGCACTTGTATATCATTGCTCTTTTGTTGGTTTTAATTGTTTCCATTGTCCTCATTTGTGAGTCACTTTGGATAAAAGCTTCTGCTAAATGACTAAATGTAAATGTAAAGTAGGTAAACTTGCCATATGTGAAACTTTTAGCATATTTTCCAGCTAAAGGATTATGTTTATAGCGAAGAGATCACAAAAAAAGTAGGAATTTCCTCATAACTCACTGAGTGGAAACAGGAAAACCGTGACATCACCCTCTATGCCTAGTTATGCTTATTTGGTTTGCGCTGTTCCTGTTTATATATATACAGAGTCATGATGTCCCTGCGACCTTTCACATAGATCTCCACTTTATTACTGGTCCCATGTATTACGACAGTGCTAAGTTTGAAGAGTTGAATAGTTAATCGCGTGCTGTTATCATAAACACATTTATTGTGACGATGTTCTTATCACCTGATGCTTTTTAGCTGTTTGAGTTGGTGTGTCACTTTGACCTCTGACTCATTTCAGCATAGCTCTTGTACCTCTTGGGTTGTTCAGTGTGTCTGTAATGATTTTGTGTTTGCTGACCTGGTTCTTTTTTTATATTCGTTTCAAAAAAAGGCATCTGATGGAGAGATTGAAGCTGACATCTGTTTGTTTTCATTTGCACGATCTCCTACAACCAGTCTAATCCTGCTGCCCTTCGTCAATGGTGTAGCACTGATAGCTAATTAATATTCCCCTCTACCTCGTACGCTCTTTATCAATGCGCATACATTAGTGATGCTTATGTAAAGAACTCTGTTTTTCCCCCCATTCAGTTTGTGATACTGGCCTTATGGCTTTAATCAGAATGATTTATTGCTCTATTAAAGGACTTTTAATTATTCAACACTCGCTAAAGAATGTCAGTTATGATTTGTGGTTTTGTTATGCTGTCAGTCTGTGCTGAAGAAAGAGGACATATAGCTTTTGTTTCTAAACTCCCATTCAAAAGTTTATAATAATTCAAATCTTGTCATGTTTAAGAAAGAAATCTCTTATGCCCACCAAGGCTGCATGCATTTGATCAAAATTCAGTGAAAATGTTACAAATGTTTCTAAAATATTACAATTACAAATATCTATTTTCTATTTTAATGTTTAAAAAAAAAAATTTTAACAGCAGCGATTACCACAGTGTCACGATCCTTCAGAAATCATTCTAATATTCTGATTTAACATCAGTTTTTACCATAGGTTATTACTGACGCTCAATTATTTTAATAACGGTTCTTATTATCAAGGTTGAATTTTTTTTTCTGCTGGCGAAAATTTGTGTGGAAAAAGTGAAAGTATTTTTCAGGATTCTTTGCTGAATATAAACCTTGAAAGAAAAGCATTTATTTGAATAATAAATCTTATTTTGTCACTTTTTATTATTATCATTATTTAAAAAGTTATTTATTTATTTATTTTTTGATTTTCCTTATCCCAATCTGTGTTCTTCTTTCCATCATCCTCGTAAATGCACAACTCTGTATGTTTGACAGTTTCTCCTTCTCCTCCTTCGTCTCCTATAGTGATGGAGTCAGCCGTTAGTACATCCACTCAAGTGCCAGACGAGTTTGACCGTAATGTTCCACGGATCTGTGGTGTGTGTGGAGACAAAGCCACTGGCTTTCACTTTAATGCGATGACCTGCGAGGGCTGCAAAGGCTTTTTCAGGTACACACACACTTTCTCTCATCCAATTTGGTATTCACACAGTTACACCGATGTTCATTAAGAAACACATTAACACATATTATCTGTAACCAATGTGATACTGCCAGACTATTTTTAGTGTTTTTATGTGTGTGTTCATTAGGCGCAGTATGAAGCGGAAGGCCAGTTTTACCTGTCCTTTTAATGGAAGCTGCACCATCACTAAAGATAACCGTCGCCACTGCCAGGCCTGCAGACTCAAGCGTTGCCTGGATATTGGCATGATGAAAGAGTGTGAGTTACTAGCCAGCATGACACATCTCAGAACACTGGTTACTGGGAGCCAAGATATACTTTGTTACATCACGTTTTAATTATAATTTAGATTTGATTTACTCTGCAGTCTCAAAAGCTTCCAAATGTCATTTTTGCAGTCTTGAAGGACTTTGCAGGAATCGTATGCTGTTTGTAAGGTTGTTCCAAACAAAAGCATGTAAGATGATCCGGTCACAAAAGGTCCCGAAAAGGCTGTTAGATAAGTGATACTTGGTATAAGGAAGTAGTTTCGCCATTTGTGAGCACATGAACCTAAGTGGCAGTCTTTTGCGAATCATATTGAAAGTGAAAGGTACTTCAGATTATGGATTTCACAATGATTGCTCTTGTGTTTTGATGAATCATCAGCAGAAAATAAAGCTTTTCGTTTAAAAAACAAAAAGAACAAAAAAAGCATTGCATGCAGAGTCATAAAATTGCAATATTTGATGCAAATGTTTTACTAACCCCAACAATCTTAAAAGCAGTAAACCTGAATATTGCTTTAACCCTAAAAATAAAAAATAAGTATTTTTTTTAAATAGGCTGAAAATGTATAATTAGTAATCCTTAGATTAGTGGGTGAAATGGAAGAGAAATATCCAGAAGATTTAGCGGTTTTAGAAAAAAGATATTGAGATAATGTGATTCAATTTTTTCAAGTATTTCTACAAGTAAAAATGGTCTGATGGAATTGTTCTCCCCCTTGTCATTTCTATGAGACTGAATTAAATTGAAGCTATTGATTAAACTCTATCAAACAATACTAAAGTAAATTATAATGAATTATGGTTGTAATATAACACTGGAGAGCAACATACGATATACATTTCTCATTTTTTAATCTGTATTTTACCTGTAATAAAATTATATTAAATGGGCACAGTAATGATGCTCATCCGTCTTTTTCCTTCAGTTATACTGACAGATGAGGAAGTTCAGAGGAAAAAGGAGCTGATCCAGAGGAGGAAGGATGAGGAGGCGCAGAGGGAGGCGCAGAAGCCCCGGCTTTCAGAGGAGCAGCGCAGCATCATTGATTCGCTCGTGGATGCACATCACAAAACCTATGACGATTCCTACTCCGACTTCTCACGCTTCAGAGTAAAACATTCCTCTGATTTGTCTCTATTCTCTTCCTCTCTTCTGTATGCCATTCTCTTAGTTTCAGCCAGTGTTAAAGTGCCCCTATTATGGATTTTTGAAAATGACCTTTCATGCAGTGTGTAACATATAAGTGATTGAAAACATCCTGCAAAGTTTAAAATCTGAAAGTGCACTGCATATAAAGTTATTGGGCCCTATTTTAACGATTTAAACGCAAAGTGTAAAGTGCACAGCACAGGTGCACTCAGGGCGTGTCCAAATCCACTTTTGCTATTTTAATGACGGAAAAACGGTCCGTGGGCTGGGGCGCATTTTTGGAATGGGTTGTCCCTATTCTCTCAATGAGTAAAGGCCTAAAATTCAATAAACAAACCAGAGTGTCATCTCCCATTCCCTTTAAGAGCGAGATGCGCTCACGCCTAGCGGATTGCTATTTACATGCAGGAATTTGTTGGCGGAAAAGCTGAACGCTTCTCAAGCGAAGAAACCGGTCTGCTCGTGCACGAAGTTAAAGCGCGCGAGCAGATCATCTACAGGACAAGCAGGAATCCACCAAAGCTCCGTGCGATGAGTCAGTTAATATATATGTGTGTGTATTGGCACTATTGTTCAATTAATTAGCCATTTTCATTCATCATTATAAGTAGTAATAGGCTGAGTTGCAAATAGGTAGCCTAATTCTAATACATGCAATGACTATCCATCATTACATTTTAATATTTATGTAGCCTACACAATAATATTATTTTACACTCTAAATCCTTTTGTTTTTAATATTTGGCATGTTTGTGTGATGCGCATCTCTGTGTGTAATAAGCCAAGTCAACGCGTGCTGTGGACCCGCCCAGAGGCGCATTTTCTACCAACGCGCTCTTTAAATAACAAAAAAATATTGTGCCATTGACTTTAGACTTTAGACCAGGTTTGAGTTGGTCTATGACGCAGTCTATTTTCAGCTTCTTAAGATAGCAGTGCACCTGAACACACCTCTCTTTTTAGACCAGCACGCCCATAGGCGCAAATGCATTTGCTAATTAAATGACTCGGCGCTGGATGGGAAAATGCGAATGGCGCCGGACTGAAACTAGCAAACACACTTGCGCTGTGCCTTGTGTCGCATAGCACCGGGTGTATGATAGGGCCCATTGTCTCTCAAAAGAAAGAGTTGATTCTGAATCATTGAAACAATTCAATTTTAAAATGATTCCCAAGCCATTTTATTTTGATGTCAACATGAAACATTAGCATATTGCCCACAAAATGCAAATTCATTCTTTGCCACTAGGTGCTGCTTTTGTAGTGTAAAAATAGCAGTTTCCCCAGTAACGATGTACACAAAGTTCTCACAAACACTGCTTTATCAGGCTTCACATTCACTTCATATTTCACTTCACAAGATGAAGTAAAAAAGAAACCAATCAGACCAATCACCGCAGATTAGCATCATGCAAAGGAGGGGTTTGGAATAATGAATTTTGACTGAATTGTTTGGGAGTCTTAGAGCAAGTAAGGTAAAAATAAATGAGTGCCTGACAACCTGTTGTTGGGGACTCTCCATAGTACAAAACCAAAATATGTACTTTCATTACCCATAATACAGGCACTTTAAGATGTTCTTGTACATTGATCCCAATGAGCTTTTGGACACTTCAGTGACGCATAATGTTGCTTGCATTCAGTTTTAAACCAAGAGGCATCTGTAAATAAATGAGTCTAGAGCTTTTCTCAAAACTGACAGTTCTCAACCAACTGGTGTGAAAATGATTTTAAGTGATCATACACTACTGTTCAAATGTTTGGGTTTGGATTTTTGTCTTTTACTGGTTTGAAAAAATGGTTTGAAAGAAGTCTCAAAAGCTCACCAAGGCTGTATTTATTTGATTAGAAATACAGTAAGAACAGTAAGATTGTGATAATATTATTACAATGAAAAATGACTGTTCTAAATGTTTGTATATGTTTAATATATAAAATGTGATTTATTCATATGATGTCTAAGCCTAATTTTCAGCAGCCATTACTTCAGTCTTCAGTGTCGCATGACATTCGCATGAAATACTTTTTGGGTCCACTTCATCTGTCTTTCTTAGGCATACTTTACAAATTTTGCTAATTATTTGCACATTAGCTAACACATGCTAATGTGTTCATATGTTTATGCGTGTTTTGTGTTGCAGCCTCCAGTTCGAGAGGGTCCAGTTACACGCAGTGCCAGCCGAGCCGCGTCTCTTCATTCACTATCAGATGCTTCCTCAGACTCCTTCAGCCATTCTCCAGGTGACACACACATGCGTATACATGCTGAACTAATGCACACAAACACTCGTTTGTACATAAATCACATGTAAGGTTTCTTCTGAGAAATGTTTTTCAGCTCAATGTGAGGCGCGGACAGGCGTGTGTGTTTGTGTGTTAGGGGGTTGTATGTCTTAAATGCACAGCAGGCTCCATCCCATCTCACCATGCTTGACGTCACAGGAGAGCCTCTCTAATGACAAACAGACTATTCACATGCGTACCCACACACACACACACGGCTCATCCTGGAAGCAGCAAGTTGTTTTTGTAGCTTTAAATATGATATGTACTATAAACTCTGTACTAGGGGTGGGTGGTATAACCATAATCTTACAGCGCACACTATGAGTAATTTTGTTCTGGATTTTTTAAATTAAATTAATTATATTAAAAACAGGTTCATTTTCTGACTGCTGCTTATTTAATTCATCTTGAAAAGTGTTGATTACAGCATTACATTAATGTCTACTCGCTTTGTATGAAAATGTGTTGTTTTGCAGTTTTTGTTTGCTTGTTAGGCAAAGTGTAAATAAAGTTTATTCTGCTATGTTGACAGTTTTGTTTATTGTTATGAAGGTGTTTGCAGAGTGCAGAACACTGTATGCTGACAGTCAGTGAGGTTGAGTTGAGCTGCCTGCTCAACCAGTCATATTTACCTGTGTAAACATTCACAGTGATTCTAGTGCAAGCTAAAGTGGACACAGTTGCTGAGCCATTGATTCAGATTTTTACTTGGCTTACCAGCATTTCCACTGGCCCGCCACAAAAATAATTAATTTCATTCAGTGCAAAGAATTATCACTTTTGTTTGCATCTGTTTGGATTTCACGTTTTGTTCTTACTTTCTCTTTCTCTCTCTGTAGAGTCTGGAGATCGTAAGATGAATCTGAGCAGTCTGTTGATGATGTATCAGGAGCAGGGTTTGAGCTCCAGTCCAGACTCAAAGGAGGATGAGGGCACCAGTCTGTCCATGCTTCCTCACCTGGCTGACCTGGTTTCCTACAGCATTCAGAAGGTCATCGGCTTTGCCAAGATAATTCCTGGATTCAGGTACATTTTTGGTGTGCGTGTGTGTAGAACAACATATAAAACTACCAAATATTGCAATCACAAAGTTTAAATGAAATGTATAATCATTGCTGTTAATAGTGTTCAACATCTGTTTGATTGCATGTAATTTGTAACTAACTGCATGATTCTTACTGTACATTTCTGCCATAGTCACCAGTAATAACTTAATATTTTCTGTAAAGCTGCTTTGTAACAATTGGTATCATGAAAAGTGCTATACAAGTAAACTTTAATTGAATTGTGCGTGTCCAGCAAAATTTAAGAACTTTCTGTTCGTAAATTCATAAATTAATTTTATTCAGAATATCTAGTGAAAGGAATTTAAAGAAATTCAGCAGTCACCAAAAGGAATTTGGTTTTTCAACAAAACTGAAGAAATTTTACAGCGCAAAAACAGCAGCAGAAATTTCACAATTTTATTTTTTAGAGCTTTGATTAATACTGTAGTGTTTTGAATTTTGCCGTATTGAATTTTACTGTAAAACACCAGAAAGTATGTACCAGTTTTCAAAAGCTCTATAAAAACAATATTTTACATAGTCAATAACTTGAGTAAATGAGAGCATTCTGTGAAATTATATGCATATGCTCCGTTCATCTGAATGGAGCACAACCACGGTGTAAGTGTATGCATTAGGGACGAGGTCTTAAATTAATAATTCACCCAAAAATGAAAATTTGCTGTTAATTTACTTCAGACCATCCAAGATATAGGTGACTTTTTTTTTCTACAGTAGAACAGTAAAGATTTTTTTAGCTGCAACCATGGTCCTTGGTGATTCATAAAATGCAAGTGAGTGGCAACTGCTGATTAAGACTAGGGTTTTTTTTTTCTTCCACTTGATATGCTTTAGAGACAGAAAATATCTGTTCCACTTCATTACTGGGTGCTTTAATAATATAAAACAGTATACATTATGGCAATACCGAATTACAGACAAATTTGGGTAAATTATGCCTTTAATTTCACAGGGCCTCAAATAAAGATTTTTGTTAGTTTTGAGAAAGGATGTTCTCTTAATTCCTTTCATCCATTTTAGTGGTTTATT
The DNA here is from genome assembly GCF_963082965.1 of Carassius carassius. NCBI lineage: Eukaryota > Metazoa > Chordata > Actinopteri > Cypriniformes > Cyprinidae > Carassius > Carassius carassius. The sequence goes on from NC_081771.1 coordinate 10,362,508, forward strand.
TGTGGAAATTTCCATCATTTTCTCAATAGGCTAATTTTGACATGCTATCATCTATTAAATTTCCTCAGGAACATAAAAATAGGTTTGACCTTATAGATTGTCAGTAACTCTCAGTACATGTTTCTTGCTTGCCTCTGTGCACTTCCATGTATTTCCCAGCTTCCTCAGAAAGTGTGTACATGCATATGCATTATGGACCGCATGTTGCTGTGGTGACCATAGGAGTGTCATGTTATCCGCGCTGAATGTACCCACCCACTCCTTCTACATCTGCCATTGACAGAATCCAGCATGAGCCAACATTTGACGTGTGTTTCTGTTTGTGTGTCTCAGAGAGCTGACAGCTGAAGATCAGATTGCTTTGCTCAAGTCCAGTGCTATAGAAGTGATCATGCTCCGGTCCAACCAGTCTTTCAGTCTGGAGGACATGAGCTGGAGCTGTGGAGGACCCGAGTTTAAATACTGCGTCAATGATGTCACGAAAGGTACACGCAAACAGACATGCATTGTTTCATGCGTTGACATGCAGTGGTCGCACTTTTGGTATGGTTTACTAAAACATTTGTATTAATTGAAATAAGGCTGAAAGTAAAATTACAACTTAAATGAAAATTATAAATGTTGACTTGGGAACTAACTGAAATAAAATATGTTTGATGTATTCAAAATAATAAAACTAAAACTGAAATAAAATAAAATAAAATAAAAAGAAACTAAATAGAAATATTTAAAAAAGACAAAATCACAAAGCAAAATTACTAAAACGAAACTGAAAATCTAAAAATAGAAGCTAATTCAAAATATTGATAATTAATATACAACCCGAATTCCGGAAAAGTTGGGACGTTTTTTAAATTTTAATAAAATGAAAACTAAAAGACTTTCAAATCACATGAGCCAATATTATATTCACAATAGAACATAGATTACATAGCAAATGTTTAAACTGAGAAAGTTTAAAATTTTATGCACAAAATGAGCTCATTTCAATTTTGATTTCTGCTACGGGTCTCAAAATAGTTGGGACGGGGCATGTTTACCATGGTGTAGCATCTCCTTTTCTTTTCAAAACAGTTTGAAGACGTCTGGGCATTGAGGCTATGAGTTGCTGGAGTTTTGCTGTTGGAATTTGGTCCCATTCTTGCCTTATATAGATTTCCAGCTGCTGAAGAGTTCGTGGTCGTCTTTGACGTATTTTTCGTTTAATGATGCGCCAAATGTTCTCTATAGGTGAAAGATCTGGACTGCAGGCAGGCCAGGTTAGCACCCGGACTCTTCTACGACGAAGCCATGCTGTTGTTATAGCTGCAGTATGTGGTTTTGCATTGTCCTGCTGAAATAAACAAGGCCTTCCCTGAAATAGACGTTGTTTGTAGGGAAGCATATGTTGCTCTAAAACCTTTATATACCTTTCAGCATTCACAGAGCCTTCCAAAACATGCAAGCTGCCCATACCGTATGCACTTATGCACCCCCATACCATCAGAGATGCTGGCTTTTGAACTGAACGCTGATAACATGCTGGAAGGTCTCCCTCCTCTTTAGCCCGGAGGACACGGCGTCCGTGATTTCCAACAAGAATGTCAAATTTGGACTCGTCTGACCATAAAACACCATTCCTCTTTGAAATAGTCCATTTTAAATGAGCCTTGGCCCACAGGACACAACAGCGCTTCTGGACCATGTTCACATATGGCTTCCTTTTTGCATGATAGAGCTTTAGTTGGCATCTGCTGATGGCACGGCGGATTGTGTTTACCGACAGTGGTTTCTGAAAGTATTCCTGGACCCATTTAGTAATGTCATTGACACAATCATGCCGATGAGTGATGCAGAGTCGTCTGAGAGCCCGAAGACCACGGGCATCCAATAAAGGTCTCCGGCCTTGTCCCTTACGCACAGAGATTTCTCCAGTTTCTCTGAATCTTTTGATGATGTTATGAAATGTAGATGATGACATTTGCAAAGCCTTTGCAATTTGACGTTGAGGAACATTGTTTTTAAAGTTTTCCACAATTTTTTTATGCAGTCTTTCACAGATTGGAGAGCCTCTGCCCATCTTTACTTCTGAGAGACTCTGCTTCTCTAAGACAAAGCTTTTATAGCTAATCATGTTACAGACCTGATATCAATTAACTTAATTAATCACTAGATGTTCTCCCAGCTGAATCTTTTCAAAACTGCTTGCTTTTTTAGCCATTTGTTGCCCCCGTGCCAACTTTTTTGAGACCTGTAGCAGGCATTAAATTTTAAATGAGCTAATTAAGTGGATAAAAGTGTAAAATTTCTCAGTTTAAACATTTGCTACGTTATCTATGTTCTATTGTGAATAAAATATTGGCTCATGTGATTTGAAATTCCTTTAGTTTTCATTTTATTAAAATTTAAAAAAACGTCCCAACTTTTACGGAATTCGGGTTGTAATAGCACAGAAACATACTAGAATAACACTGAATACTTACATATTTTGTTAAGGTTTACTTGGTATATTGCAAAGAGAAGATTTTATTTGCAATTCATTTGATGTTAGCAGAAGGTTTGATGATTTTTGCTGAAGTCGTGTCACGTGAATTTAAAAAAAAAATCTTTTTCTTAAAATAATTTTACTTTCTATCCCGGACTTATGCATGCGGACCATATAGTGGCTCCAAAAAATATGGACACTAAGCCAAAATTAAAAATGTATTCACATCTTTGACAAAATATAAAATTAACAAACTAGCCAAACTGACATTTTGTTTCAAAAGTACTTCACAAGCATTAGGTATTAGGTATGATTAACTAATAATGAATAATATTTTTTTTCAGCATTTACTTAAGTTAATGTTGTATGTTAATTCATACTTGTTCATTTTATTCATTTTAAATGTTTAAACTGTATATGTTAACATAAATATAGATCAATACATGAAAGTATTGTTTCATGAAATTGTTTAAATTAATGATGAATTAATTATGATTATTCCATGATAATCAATATTACGAAGTACAAAACAATAGTTATATTTTTCAAAAAATGAAATAAAAAGTCACTTTCTGGTTATCAAACATTGGCCATAGTCAATGTGATGAACAACACCTGTAGTTAGTCTCCGTCAATGAGCCTAATGAAATCCTCCTGATTTTGTGGGCGCAGCTGGACACACTCTGGAGCTGTTGGAGCCGCTGGTGAAGTTTCAGGTGGGCTTGAAAAAGCTCAACCTACATGAGGAGGAACATGTGCTGCTGATGGCCATTTGCCTGCTGTCTCCAGGTCAGCTGTTATATACCATATGCATTTATTACACAGACTGAGACTTCATACATGCAAACAGAAATCTGACTTGTCTGTGTTTGTGTGCTCGTAGACCGTCCCGGGGTGCAGGACCACGAGCGTGTGGAAGCATTACAGGACAGAATATCTGAGATTCTGCAGGCGTACATCCGTGCGCATCACCCGGGGGGGCGTCTGCTCTATGCTAAGATGATCCAGAAGCTGGCGGACCTCCGCAGCCTGAATGAAGAGCACTCCAAACAGTACCGCTCCCTCTCTTTCCAGCCCGAACACAGCATGCAGCTGACCCCTCTGGTGCTGGAGGTGTTCGGCGGACAGGTCACTTAGCAACTTCACCCGAATTGGAACGATACGTGCGGGTCAAACGACGTGACCCGGAGGGTTGTGGAGTGAATGTACGGACAATCACCTTAAACACATACAGTTTCCAGGACAGTGTGTGTGTGTGTGTGTGTGTGTGTATCCCTCATCATTTACAGCTCGGATAGGGAGTGCCATAGATGTTTCTGTTTGTTTGTTGTATTCACATGAGAATGTAATATGGTCTTGGTGTTTTTCACTGTGGCAACGCGATACAGTATATTTTACTGTGCTATCAATAGCCAACAGTATTACACTGCATGTGTAGGATGAGTGTGTGAGTGTGCGGTCCTGTTCTAAACCTCCGCATGGTCCCCAAAGCGCTGTCCACTACTGCTGATGTCCTGTCTCTTCACCTCCTGCCTTTAAATGCACAGGGTTAAAAGTACTAATGCAAGCACACAGCTCTAACTCACCCCCTCGCCTAGCCACTTAACCAATCAAACGGCAGCTCCGCCTCCCTTTCCTCTGCCTCCAGAGCTCTGATAGGTCGCTGAACAATGGCTGTCTTCTCTACTGTTATTTGCCTGTGCTGTGATTGGCTAATAACCTGACGCCTCTGCAAAGTGGTCAGTGCAGCATTAGCGCTCTCCACTCAGCTAACCTGTAAATAAGACTAGGTATCTATATTCGTACCTTTTCAAATCAGTGTAAATAGAGTTTGATATAAACGCTTCTTGTGGCTAATGGTAGAATCTAGCAGAGGGAGACCCTGCAGCCCTGGCTGGTCATGATGAATATGTAAACGAAGACTGCGGTTTAACTGTGTGTGTGTGTGTGTGTGTGTGTGTGTGTGTGTATGCAGACATACAGGAATCATGGATTTAGTTTTTAAAGAACCCATCTTTACAATGTTCTGAAGTCCCTTAGGTTACATATTTCTCAATTTTTTTCCATCAGAAACACTTTTTCGGATTAGTTCAACTAATTACATTTTCCCCCAATAGTTTTCCCCTCCATTTGCTATCATGAGACAAAACCCTGAATGCTTTTTATCATGTATTTAATTTGTTTTATTTATAGTACATTTCACACAAGTTACACTGCTAAACTAAAAATGCCCCCCACCACCACTACAAAAAAAAATACCTGGATGTAATTTTAATTACTCTAAAATAATAATCAGTATCATCCATATTACAATTATGTATTATTTTACGTTTTTTTTTTTTTCTTCAAATTACATTATGGTATTCAGTTTTTTTTTTTTCTTGAATAGTTGCAATACTTAACGTCACTTTTTTAAAAAAATCTTAATTTTGGAATGAACTATTACCCGAGTTTGTATTGCTTTGATTGGGAAATAAGACTAACTTATTTGGTTCTCACATTTTTTAAATAACTTAGTAGCATGCTGAGTAAATTATGATTTTAATTTTTATCATCAGTAACTGTTGCGTTACATGCTACCTAGGTATATTTGATATTTTGTTGGCATAGGGAGGTTCTTCAAAGCATATTCTAATTACAGCATATCACAACTCAGCACATTCTTGTCTTACGCTGGTTGTTATTATCTAAACCGTAAATGCAGAAACCTAATACCATATCATCCATGGTACATAGTAGATTTTATTGTATAGACTTTTTTTTTGCATGTCTTTGGACCCCATGTTAATATCACACTAGCCACTGCCTGCATTGTGTCCTCTAAACCAAACACAACTCCTTGGCCTCAGCTGTTCACAGTTCTCAATTTAAATTGACCTTTTTATGCTTTTTAAGTATGTAAGAGTCTTTTTCTCCACTGTGTACAATATTTGTAAGTGATATTTGCGAGACTGCCGTCAAGGGCTCCTTGAGTCGCATTAGAGGGCTGATGCTTACAGAAAGCTTTATATATCTCGTTCTATTTTTTTTTTTAAATCACATCTTATTCGTATGAATCTTCTTCTCAGTCAGGGCTCAGGGTCATTAGGAAAAACTTTTCTGTGGTATGAGAGTTAATCATAGTTGATGAAGATTGTCTGTAGGTTTGAGTTTGGTGTCGGAACTGGGTCGATGATTTAATGATCATGTAAGCTGAATTTAACTACCTGGAAACTGCGGTCGCTCGGAAGGGCGAGCGTAGTGCGCATGTGTGTCTGTGTAAGAGTGCGTTTATGAAGTGAGGGCGATGTATAGCATTTACACCAAGTATATTCAAATATGATTGGGTGTCGCCTATTCATCCCAGTCTTGATGGGGAATGTGTGTTTGTGTGGGAAGGAGATAGATTGAAAAGGTTATCGTTTCCTCAGTATATTACTATTAAATAACTTAGTCATGGCACTTAAGATTTAATGATATGGAAGGTTTGCTATATATATCTATGAGTATTACTTTGCAAATGTAAAAGATTAAAATATTTTCTTGTAGACTAGTTTTGATATTCTGGTATCAGTGTACAGGTGGCAGCACAGGGCAGAGGGTTGTTTGTTTATGTGCGGATAGCTATTCAAATATAGGAAAGTATGACTGAATGCTAACCTCCTGCCCATTGCGGGCATATATATCTAATTTTTTTTCTTCTTATTATTGCTCTCTTCGACTGTCTATTTTATCGTCTTCATGCCTTCTCTCTATACTAAGCTGCTCAGTACTTTGTGGGATGAGGGTGTTCACTCAATTTTGAACTGGATAACTATGAAAGCTTCCAGTCTTGAGCATTTTTGTAATCATTAACTTACTTGTTTCGTTTTGATTTCACAATGAATAAGTGAGAATATCCCTGCAGCACTTACCATAAATGTAGATCAGACAAACCAGGAGAACATGTCACGTCTAAACAGTTGCAAAATATACAATATTCATGGTGATGATGATGATGATGATGGCGAGACATGAGAAAGACGAAGATGAAATTGATGTTGGTCTCTTTTCCGAGTCCAAAATGTAACCATAACAAACTACCTCTCTGGGGAACAGACACATTTGATTTGTATTTTTTTATGATTCATGTTTGTATTTATTGCTGTGCAGTGGCTCACATGGACAACCCAGTACCTCATGTTTGCTTAACAGCAAAGACGCCTTAACAGCTGTTTTATCAGATTTTTTAAAACTATTATTATCTGTGTGTACAGTATTTGTATCTTTAGCTTTCTTCGACACACGTGGAAGCATTCACATACACGGACGGACAGACAGACACTTCCACAAGAGAGCTGAGAGCTGTTAAGGCGTGGTCACTTCCATGATTGACAGTGTTCAGTTGCTGCTGGGATTGGTTGGCCATCCTCAGGCCCCTCCCCATCTTTATTATGACTGCTCAGTTGGATTTTGCTGCTCCGCAAAATAATTACACAAAACCTGTCAGAGCATGGCCTTCTCTCTTTTTCTCTTTTTGAACGGTGACGCATCAAGTGGACATCATCTACTCTGCAAATCAAACTTGCTCAAACTTTACCTCGTACAAAAACACATATACACTCTACAGTCAACACCTTATGCCAGGTCAATCCTAAAATGGAGTAGATGATGGATTGCAATTGGTGACAGTCATCTGTGACAAAGAGAAAATGAAGAGAGACGTGCTCTTTACCTCTCCTCTTCTGTCTGGGCACCATTGGACAGGAGATCAATAGAAAGTTTGTGGCACTAAATGGCTCATAAGTGCAGAAGCACTTCTGTCTGAGTGAATGGGTACCATAAGGAAAACTGTAATACAAATGCTAGCTGTTTACAGGCTAACAGTAGTGTGCCTGCTCACCAGGACAAAACCAGTTGAATATGACCATTCATGAAACGGTTAAAAATTGCCTGTTTATTTTTCCTTTTTATTTCTTTTACATATTGTAAATTCATGTTCCTGATTTCATGTAATATTGGTCAAATGTTTTACAAATCAATAAAAGAATATAATAATAAACACTGGTTACTTTGATTTTCTGTCATACTGTGGGGGGCGGGGTAGGAAGTGTCATCCTATTAATCTAGAAAAATAAAAAAGAATTGTCAATATGTTAATAAAGCGCCCACCAAATATAGCTGCATATGATTGTTTCTTATTAAAAATAAATTACCACATGGCAAATATAAAATAAACTTCTCCAAGTATATTAGATCTTTGAATACATCTTTAACTTTATTGACAATTACAGGACACACAAAGAAAAAAAAAACTGACGGCTAACCCCACTCTACCCTTACTCTATATTATTGTTAGAAAGGTTAATTATACCAAACCATGAATATAAATGATAACATTGTATGCTTGAGATTCACAATAGGTTATTATCGATTCATTTTAGTTGTTAAACGTGTATAGAACAGAAAGCTGACAAATTTACACAATAATCCATAACTTTTTTTTATGTGCATTAATTTGCATAAATATGAGGGTAACATCATCGAGTTAACGTTCATACTGAAAGAAAATGTCCTCTTGCATTTTATTTTTATGATCACTAGATGGAGGTGTTGTACATACTGTGGGACAGACACATGATGCTGGTATGTCTTGCAGAGTGTCTGCTGTGTGCTAATCTGCAGAGGTGGAAAGAGTACAAAAATATTCTACTCAAGTAAAAGTACCATTACATTAATGAAATTTTACTTAAGTACAAGTAAAAGTACCAGTCTAAAAATCAACTCAAGTAAAAGTAAAAAGTAGCTCATTTAAAATTTACTCAGAGTAAAAATTACTTAGTTACATTTTAACAGTGGGAGGGAGTCAAAAATGGGACAGGCCAAGGGTGTCAAACTCAGTTCCTGGAGGGCCACAGTCCTGCACAGTTTAGATATAACCCTAATTAAACACACCTGATCCAGCTAATCTAATCATTTAGGTTTATTTGAAAACTACATGATATGTGTGCTGGAGCAGGGTTAAAACTAAACTCTGCAGGGCTATGGCCCTCCAGGAACTGAGTTTGACACCCCTGGGATAGGTCTATTAATCTCAAACTAGTTGTTTTTAATTAAAGGAATCAGTTATTTAGAATAATAAAACATTTGGGCTGTTACCAGGCAAATCAGTATCAACAAACTCATCTTTTAATGCAGAGGAAATGCAGAAGATTCATTGGAAGTGGCATTTAGATCTATTACACTAGTGCAGGACAAGAATGCATTTAACCTGCAGTTACAAATGCATGAATAATGTTTTGATATACAAAACATAAAATGTTGAATACTCATTTGAAATTATAAGAAATTAATTATTTAAAAAAATCAAAAGATACTTTAAATGTGATATTAAAATGGCCAGTATGTGTCAGCAAGTCACTGTTAATAAGTGAGTCATTGCGATTGAACCGAATCATTTAAACGGTTGATTCATTCAGGAACGAAACACTGTCACGTTGCTCAGAGACGCAAAACTGTGCTTTGGTGGCTGTGTTTGGAATTATTTTCTGTTTTAGAAATAGAGCTAAAAAAGGCAATATGGTGTCTAAAACGCAAGTCTCTTAATTAACTTGTTTACTGAACTGTTATATATATATGTATGTATGTATATATTCATGATGATTTTTGGAGGAAAAGACGGCATTCTTTGTGTGATTTTGATTTAATGTATGAAATTATATAAATATGTGAATTTTCTGCCCCTATATCTTCAATTTTGTGATCATTCTAAACATAGGCGCCGATTTATGTTTTTCTCCGTGGGTGCTCAAGGGCGCAAGCCATTTAAAAAATAAAAAAAATAGACTAGGCTATTAAAAAAATATTGCATTTCAGAACCTTAGGCTAATGGACAGCGGCCGATACAAACACACACAACAGCGTCACTTCTCAAAAATACAAACAGGATTGGAGATGAAAAGTTTAACTGACACGTAACCGCTAATGCGTTCAGCTTCTTGGGAAATTAATGTTTTGTAAATATTGATTAAAAGACTATTGCGAAAGGACAGCGTTTCCATTAACCGATTGTTGCGACTAAAATAATGAGTTTCTGGGAATGTCTACCTCATTTATGTTTCGAGGTTTCTTTTGATAGTGGCATGGCTTTTCTTTGAGGTTTCGAATCCATTATTCATATAGGCTAAAAAAATATTTTTTTATTTTATGTATTTAACAAAGAACTTGTATTCTGTCCAAAAGTAGGCTACTTTTGTGTCCATTAGTTTTTCCTCTTTTAAACCGTATATAGGCCTATACTTGAGCAGAAAAATGTTCCCATTTAAACCCTGTTACGAACTTTAAGGAGTCTAGGGAATGTACCGTAACATTTACATATTAACGTACTGCTGGGTATGAAATGAGGTGGAAGAACATGACAGACAAAACTTTGAAAGAGAAAAAATACTGGACGTTTATTCACAAAAAGCCAAAGCCACTAGATCCAGTAAAATAATGTCGATATATCAATATTAATAGGTTTGGCTTTTTTTATAACAAATCTGTCCATTTTAGTCTGATTAATGATTAGTGATTACGGAAAGCAGTAAATGATTACATACTCGCACGGCACTGTAAAGTGGGGGATGGGACGTTTTCAGAAACGCTGTGATTGGTGGATAGGATATGGAACATGCATGCGACTGGTTATGTCACTGACACTGACAACAACATAACCAATCACAGTGTGGCAGACGCTTCATAGCGCCAACTGCAATGTTTAATTTTAAATAAATGTAGCCTACTGGCAGTCTGGCACTGGCACACGTGGGTGCTCATTTTCCGTGGGTGCTCGGTATTTTCCGTGGGTGCTCCACGGTATCGGCGCCTATGATTCTAAATGCATTTTAGGAGACTGAATCACACAGTGAAAGAACGCACTATAAGCGCGCACATCATTAAAACAAAAAATATGATATTATCGCAGATGATATATATAGCACACTCCTCACCACTGTCTTTTTGGCTAATTTGTGCAAAACCTCTTGCTAAAATGTCAAAGCTTCATTTTAACCACCAATGCAACGATGCAATTATTTAGCTTACCTCTACATTCTTGCGAAGGGTTGATGTCTTGTCGAGATTTTATAAGCTGCTAGTTTGGTCTTCCTAAGCAAGTACAGCTTACACTGCATAATAGAGCATACATATGGCCAGGGGTTCACTTCATTTCCTTCGAGTTCAACTTCAGAATATGACGGGGTTTCGTTTTCAGCGGTGTCTGCACCACTAACGCCTGTTTTGACCGTCTGCATCTTTCTTGTGATTTTAGCCCGAGTTTGCCCTCCTGCCCATTATTTACTGACGTAGTTTCCAGGGAGCGATTTTTTTTTTTGTTTTTTTGTTTTTTACTCAGTAATTAATGTGTTTTAAAATGTAGCGAAGTACAATACTTTAAACAAAATATACTTAAGTAAAAGTAAAATTACAGATTTAAAAAAATACTTTAAAAAGTATTAGTACACAAAAAAGCTACTCAATTACAGTAACGCGAGTAAATGTAATTCGTTACTTTCCACCTCTGCTAATCTGTTACTTTTGAACAGCGCTGCCGTCTTGAAACGGTCAGAGTCAGGAGATCTTTTAAATCGCAATCAGCAGAGATGATGCTTCAGTGTGCTGTGTAGAGAGTCCCCTGTTAATAATTAAAAACCAAATAATATATTGATTGGCAGTGTGATAATCTTCACTTTTTTTGCAATGCCATATTTATTTTGTGGGGAACTCTTTTTGAAACTTCCTGCAGGCTTGTTTTATGAAGGAAGCCAGGTAGAATTCATTTATGGCACACAAACAGCGGTTGCTCGCCCCTTTTTTATAGAACACCGTGAACGCCACACAAAGGGTCGTTCAAAAACAAAAGGCTTTAAGGCTTCCTCAGTTAATACAAATTTAGATTATGCAAATGATGGCTGCTATTTACTCCTATTTAGAATCATATGATTTTGACCTTTTAATTAGTGTTGATACTAGGATTTTCGTTTTGGGGGGGCTATAATGAGTGTATAATAATAATAAAAATAATAAATACATAAAATAAAATAATGTTTCACTAATAGGTTAAGGTGGTAAACTAAACCTATTGGAGTATCCCAACTGTATTGCACAAGCTAGATGGGTACAACAATTGAGAACTGAATAAGCCAAATACATGTCTTCCTGATCACAAAAAAAAAACATACTGTACTGTTTGCATTTTTAAATAAATCTCTTTCTATGCTCAAGTAGGTCTGTCACTGTCTTCAATTATTTCTGTGCATGACTGCATGGTAGTTAATGCCACATGCACTGTAATAAGTTTTATATTGAAAGCTAAATTTTCAAATAAAAATAGCAACATGATTGTTTTTAAAGTATGTGTTCATATTAGTTAAAGTGCCCTTATTATTTGCCTTTCATGCAGTGTGTAATGTAGCTGTACGTGTATGTAAACAATCAGGAAAGTTGTAAAGCCAAAAAAGTGCACGATAAATAAAGTTTTTGTCTCCCAAAATAAAGAATCGACTCTACAGCCTTAACGAGTCATTAGTAATTCGAATCCTAATATCATGATGGCAACAAATCACTGGGTAAAAAATTTGCATAATTTCCGCCTACGTTCTATGTTGGCCGGCAGTGAACAACTTGAATGCACCCACAAACACGTCTTTTTACTGACGACTGCTGGTGTGTTCTGGACAGTATATATCACCTTCCGAAAGGCACTTCAGAGTATAAACAATCATGACCACCATATAGAAGGGTCGTTCCAAACCAAGTGCTCAAAACTGGCCACTTCAAAGGGCCCTTCGAAATGAAGGATTTCAAAATGTACAACTGATGGACACTTCGGGCTCCCATGATCCATTGTGCAGATTATTTGCATTATGACGGTGCCTCTGTGTGGGCACATGATGATGATGCAGAAGGGCACTTCAAGAAACAGTTGTTTGGTCCCCTACACCCTTCAAACTCAAAAGCTCTCCCTCTGAAGGGTAAACCCTTTGAAGGAATTAGGGCATAGGGATGAGCCCTTCTGAATGCAGTTTATGGAGCTAATCACAAAATGGCCAAGCGTCACCCAAAGGCCTAAACATTTAGTGTTAATCACTAGTATAGGCTAAGTTTTAATTTGGAGCTGTAATGTTATCTGGAATATGCTGAATTTATGACACACTCTTTTGGAAGAAATTGTTACTGACTAAAATTTCTGTTACTTTTGGCCGACACTCAGATTGTCAGTGTAATCACCAAAATTTGATATGTTTGTTCATGTTGGCTGCATCCAAATATGCATACTTGATATCGCATACTGTCTATGTTTGGTTTGAAATGTCTCAGTTACATATGTAACCCTCATTGCCTGAAGGAGGGAACAGAACTGTTGCATCAGCAGTGACTGATGAATTGGGATCTCGCTAGAGAGCACCTCATCTCGCACCCCGCCCCGCAGCGTGGGTATATAAGGAGAGGACGTGCAGTCGCATATTCAGTTTTTTGGTGAGGAGCCAAGATGGTGTGCCCCAGCTGTACAACGGTGGTACAGCAACTGTGGTTGGTATGAAAACTCCACTATTAATGATCCCCTCCTGGTGCAGCACTTGCAATTTCACCACTTGATCCCTGAAAGGTATGGTGGGCACATATCCCACCAGTCAGAATTCCAGTCACGTATCGCCAACTGAAAATGCCTGCAGGTCCCCCACCTTGACTAAAGCCAGTGCAGCGAGGAGCATTGTCTTTAGTGAAAGAAACTTAAGCTCTACTGACTGCAGGGGTTCAAAGGGTCTTCCTTCAAGGCCGTCAGGACCAAGGGGAGATCCCAAAGGTGTACAAAATGGGGGCGCAGAGGATTCAGCCTGGATGACCAGCTTGTGCTTCCCCATGGCCTTGCCTTTCACTGCATCATGATGTGTGGCAATAGTGGTGACAAACGCTCTGAGGATGGAGGGAGACCTAATTTGTTCCAATCCTTCTTCCAGAAAAGTGAAGTGACATTCAGCCAAGTATGGTGACCCATACTCAGAATTTGTGCTCTGCATTTAACCCATCCGAAATGCACACACACAGAGCAGTGAACACACACACACACACACACTGTGAGCACACACCCGGAGCAGTGGGCAGCCATTTATGCTGCGGCGCCCGGGGAGCAGTTGGGGGTTCTATGCCTTGCTCAAGGGCACCTAAGTCGTGGTATTGAAGGTGGAGAGAGAACTGTACATGCACTCCCCCCACCCACAATTCCTGCCGGCCCGGGACTCGAACTCACAACCTTTCGATTGGGAGTCCGACTCTCTAACCATTAGGCCACGACTTCCCCAAAAGGAGAAAACGACCATGACTGGGTATCTACGGGGGTCTTCCTGCCAGGAAGAACACCAAACGATGAACCAGTTCCACTTGTAGAGGGCACTTTAGCTGAAGTGATGGTGTTTACTACCACTGGAGGTAGACCACCTTGACAAATGCGTTTCTGCATCAACATCCTAAATTGGAGCCTTTAGAGGACCTGGTTAAGAAAGCGCAGGTCCAGGATTGGTCGTAACCCACTGCCTTTCTTGGGTACAAAGAAGTAAGGAATGCAAAACACCATCTTTATATCAGCTGGAGGGTGGGGCTCTATAGAATCATTCGCCAGTAGGACTGCCAATTTCGCTCGCAAGACGGGAGCATCCTTGTTCGGCACAGAGGTGAATGGAATACCCCTGAACTTGGGAGGATGCCGGGTGAACTGAATCGCATAGCCGAGTCTTATGGTTCTCGTGAGTCAGTGAGATGGTCTGGGAAGTGCTAGCCATTCCCCCAGAAACCGAGCAAGCGGGATTAGTGGAACCATCGATGTACCCGCAGTGGGAATGCAAAGTGGAGCGCAGAGACCCGACCCATAAGTTAAACATCCTGGAGTGCGGTCTGAGTGCACAGCGCGACACTTACCTGGCTCCGCAGTTGGAAAGGGGGCGTGTGAGGAGGCATCGCGTACACCTGACACTCGTACACTGCCATCCTCACCCTCTTGGGACCCATATAAATAGGAAACTGCTCTTTTGTTGAATGTTTGGGTACAAAAAGGGAACAAAAAATTCTCCACCCGGCTCTCCTCCAGGGTAAGGAGAGTGTAGTCACCATCTCCTGAAGAGCAGGATCCAGAGTCTCCGGGTTGCCCATCTCAGGGACACTGCTTACTCTGGCACTTTACAGGCCTGGCAGGGGAAGAGATGGGCTGTGCCACTTTGCTGCTGCCAGCTCCTTGCTCTGGCCTGTGTGAAGGCTGCTGCTGGAGCCGAGCTGGAGCAAAGGTGGAGGCAGAGGAAAGGCATCCTTGGTGACAAGCAGGTGGAGGAGCTGTAGCCAGCGGCAGGTTATTGACAGCAGCGGGCCACCTGTGCAGGATGTGCTTAATTGCATCTGTTTGCTTCTGTGCGGTGGAGAACTGCTGGGCAAAGCTCTTATCCAAGTCGCCGAAGAGGCCAGTCTGGGAGATTGGGTAGTTCAGAAATCGTTGTTTGTCGGACTCCCTCATATCTGCCAGGTTCATCCAAAGGTAGCTCTCCTGGACCACCAAGGTAGACATCGTCTGACCCAGGGACCATGCTGTGACTTTCGTCGCCTGTAAGGACAGGGTCATCACGCTGTGCTGCTCCTGCATCACACCTGGGCCAGAACTACCCTCGTGCAGCTGCTTCATCGCATTGGCCTGGTAGACTTGCAGGAGTGTCATGGTGTGCAGTGCAGAGGTGGCCTGTCCAGCAACTCTGTAACCCTTCTCGTTAGAGCGGATGAAAACTTAAAAAGCTCTGGGCAAGAAGCTTGGATTACCCTGCCAGGCAGCAGCGCTCTGCGGGCAAAGCTGCATTGCAATAGTGTGCTTGACTGTGGGGGTCTCCACATACCCCTTAGCTGCCCCACCGTCGAGGGTAGTGAAGATGGAAGAGGCACTAGCTCTGTTTCTGGCAGAAAAGGAGCCCTCCAAGACCTAGTAACCTCTTCATGCACCTATGGGAAGAGTTGAACCAGGGGTGGACGCCGAGGATTGGCATGCAGCACCCCCAGGAACCAATCATCCAGTCTTGTGCGCTCAAGAGATGGAGGGTGTTTCCATTGCAACACAAAGGTCTTCGTTGCCCGGGAAAGCATAACAGTCAACTTTGGATTTAACTCAGGGAACACCACCTTCCCCGACGGATGCAACACAGCCTAATCTTCATCTTCTGAGCCAAGCTCGTATCTTGATGCAGTGATCGACATCCTGTCATCAGCTGGGGCTCCGAATGAGACGCTAGGCCCTGCCTCTGGGGGCTCAGCAGCCTCATCACACTGGAGGAGTGAGGGCCGTGGAGGTGCACTCGGCGGCAGAAGCTTTCACTGTAATCCTCAGGTCTCCCTGACCATATGCCGAAGTAGTCCTCCATTGCTGTGAGACAGAGGAACTAGAAAGGGCATAGCAAGGGAGACTTCCCCTCGCTTCATTAAGAGGAGTCTTGATCGGAATATTGTGATGGTCGTGTTCATGCAATGAGAACATGAATCATCCACGAGCGCTGCCTCAGGGTGCTCAAAGCCCAGGCACGAGATGCAGCGATTGTGACCATCAGACGGAGCCAGGAAGCGACCAAATCCAGAAACACACGATGGAAGACCATCTTCAAAAAGTAGCTGTCTCTAAAGGAGCACTTTTAGATCTTGCTCTTTCAGATCCAATGTGCTGAAGTGCACAGCGCAAGTTGCAACGGGACTGCAGTTTGATGATCTGCAGCATGCCGTTTGGTGATTGCTCAAGCAGAAAGGCTCGGCTCTGAAGCGAAAAGCTGTATGTGTGACTGCACGCGCTCACATTATATACCTGCTTGCTTTGCAGAGTGCTCTCTGGCGAGATCCCAATTCGTCAGTCACTGCTGAAGTAACATTGAATGTGACTAACTGAAAGTGAAAGTTTGTTCAGTGTAGTATGAATATGGGTGGTATAAATGAAATTAGGATGTCTCTTCAGTGCAGTTACAGCTCCTCCATGTGGCTTTATGGGATAGGAGGTATGCAAGTAGTAGGCCACCTAGATACTTTTCAGTGTTCACCTACTGTTTTTCGCATAGTAAACAATATGGAAGTAGACATATTTAAATACAACAGTTGTTTTCAAGTTGCTGTCAAATTGAGGAAAAGAGATCTATGGGAGCAGCTATTGAATCAGTATTGGCTGGGTGGAATAGAAGTGGGATTCCTTGAACTGAAATTTGAGTGTTTGTTTTTGGCTAACAGTGGTAGATCTCATCTTCTGAGCACCTCTCAGATATCTAATACAGAGCAGACGTTTTTTTCCAGCTGCATGAGTACATCAACTCATTGTGGTGACTGTGTGTGTGAGAGAGAACGAGGAGAGAATATAGTTTATCAGGGCGCACATTCACAGGACGATCGTTAGCAGAGCGTAAGTTGATTTTCGTTGCCATGCGGGGAACAGGAGATAAGAGGTGCCTTGTACCACAGAGTAGATGGTCGGTCGTTACCCCAAATCCAGAAAGGGAGGGGAGATTGAGCTGATGTCTGAAGCTATGTGAAGGGTGGTAGATTTCACCTCTGTAAACTGTCTTCAAACGGTATCCAAAATAATATTATATCCAGAGCCGGATTATCCATAAGGGCACTTGGGCCAGTGCCCAGGGGCACCAACCATTCACAACAACTAGGGGGGCACCACATGACACAAGCTTTAAAAATATTTTTCGTAAATTGTTTTACTATTAACTTGAAATTCTTGAAAGACCATACATAACTCGTTTATGAACACTAACTTAACAACAACCACAATAATAATAATAATAAATTATAAATAAATAAAGATTACATGACCACTATCAGTCCCCCCCTTCCGTCCCCAATCTGTCAGAGTTGAGTTGGTCCACAACAAGTACACGCAAATGTGTCATTTTTTTTAACGGCTACAGAAAATGGATCAAAATGGACAGACGTCAATTGAGTGGTTTTGCAAAAAGAAAGTTAAAGAAAGACAAGGACGCTAAACGTTTAGTTACAATTCAAAATGTTTCAGGGATTTAAAGTTTTTTTTTAAACGAGTGAAGAATGAGCTCAGGATGACAATGACACAAAAGAGAATGACTGCACTCTTCCTGTTTACCATTGAAGTTAAAGTTAAAAAATTACCTTCTACAGCTGCGAGAGGTCGCTCTATGCTGCTCAGTGCTCCTGTAGTCTAGCACTGAAAACACTGTAGTAATGTTTTCTCTTGGTTCTAAATAAATGCGACTTATAGTTCAGTGCGACTTATATATGTTTTTTTCCTTGTCATGACATATTTTTGGACTGATGCGACTCATACTTAGGTGCGACTTATAGTCTGAAAAATACGGTAGTTGGACAAGTTAATAAATTACATTTGAGAAATCACCTTAATTATGTCTGATGGGGGGGGGGTGCTTTTGAGGTTTAGTGCCCACCACACTGTCTTAATACAGCCCTGATTATATCTATAAGTTTTCGCACAGATGTCCTTGTATCATCAGTGCTACATAAGAGCTTTCAGAGTCTTTAAAATAGTTTTAATAACATTGGTGTCTCCAAATGCTTTCATAACAGTGATTTTTTCGCTCTCTCCACCCTCAATACCATGACTGAGGTGCCCTTGAGCAAGGTACTGAACCCCCAACTGCTCAAAGTTTAAAAAAGCCCTCTTTTTGGAAAAAAATTCTTATTTAAAATCTACCATTACATAATTTAAACTAATAGTAACACTTTAGATTAGAAAACACCATTGACTATTAAATATATTTCTTATTAGCCTGCATATAACTAGCATAATGGCTGTTATATGCAGTACTTATAAAGCACATATTAATGTCTTATTCAGCATGACTTGCTGAATGAGGCATTAATATGTACTTTATAAGTACTAATGTCGTATTGAGCATCCCTTAATCCTACCCCATACCTAAACAACAACGACCATACTAATTATTAATAAGCAGAAAATTATGAGTTTATTGAGAGTAAACGTAATAGTTAATAGTAATAACCTTAATAGTGAATATGTGCTTCATATTCTAAAGTGTTACCAAACTAACCTTAATGTACTGTAGGTTTTATTTTTTTGTGTTTACAGGTTTACCATATATATATTGAAAAATGTTGATCATCTAAAATTTACGGAATAAAATGAGTTTTGGGCAAGCTGACCTAAAAGGGTAACTCTGTGTGTGTGTGTGTGTGTGTGTGTGTGTGAGTAGAGTCTAAATCAGGGCGGGGTGCTGCACGTCTTTTAGATAAAGTTGTGTAAAAGCTAAAAAAATTAATGGAGGTCTTATCAGCTCCAGTACCCTCTCTATTTCTGTCTGGGTATTAATACTGTGGGTGTTGTCTTGGAAGCGTGCCCTAGCTGATATCAGTTTCCTGGTGAACATCAACGTACTGTCTACTGAGAATTTTGTTAGCTTTACTGTAAGCACTGCATACAGGTGTTCACCTAAAAACACAATTCACATTATGTATTCTTGTGAGTACAATTTGGAAAATATACATTGACAGTGTTTCTTGAAACAACTGCTGCTGAAGTATAGGCCTCAACTATTTAAAGGAATAGTTCTTTAAAAAAAATAAGAATTTGCTGAAAATCTACTCACTCCTCATGCCATCCAAGATGTAATGGAGTTTGTTTCTTCATAGTAAGTGATTTAGAAAAAATTACATTACTTGCTCACTAAAGTGCAGTGAATGGGTGCCGTCAGAATGAGTGTTCAAAAAGCTGAATAAAGACTGAATAAAAAAAGTAATACACAAGTTATCCACAGGACTTCAGTCCATCAGTTAATGTCTGCATGTTTTTAAGAAACTCTTTTTATTAAGGTGTTTCAACTTTTATTCCATAAAAATAAAAAATCCATAAAAATAAAAAATAATATGAAAAAGTCGATTTCCTCTCATATCAAAATCCACATCATATTTATAAAAAAAAACTCCTATAAATGGTCCTTTGCTCATTTTAAAAATATATAATTAATTAATTGTTAATAAATGAATACATTTATGTTATAATTACTTATTTTGAAATAATCATTTAGTATGGCATTTAAAACCACTGCGGGGCTGTAACCAACCACCTTACCTCACGCCTACTTTACAAAACACTTCAGAGCAACGTAGTTCCCCCTTTTTTGCAGAATATCCAACCAGGCTGACCAAGGATAATCAAATTTCAATAAAGCTCAGATGTTAGTATGCACTTAAAGTGTAGGCTAAACATTTTTAGATGTATGATGAATAATAATGCTTTTACATGCTGTCTTTGAACAGGCGTTTTAATGTTATAAAGCCATGATAAGGCCAATTTAAAGATCGGTAAAGATAAAGATATTTTAAAAAATAGGTTTGTATGTAAAAATAGCAAATACAGGATGTTGGAAATCAGTTTAGAGCTATTAAACTCAACCTTCCCACACAAGTGGAAAACCCCGCTGCATCATGTCTCCTCAGTTTGGCTCATGCTCAGAATGTCAGTGTGTCAGTGAAAAGTCATTTACACACAAACCGGTTTGGGCAAATGAAGAGGAATGCGGTGAGGTCAGAGTATTTATTGAAATGGCATACAAAATAGTTTTCTCTTATTGAGAACATAAAGGACACCCATGAGCTCAGCTTATTTTGTAAGCGAGTTTGGGGATGCATTTGCAGGTGGCTGTGCAACTGGCCTGGGGTGGGTCTTATATGGGGCGGCCTGCTTGTGTGTGTTTCTGAGTAAAACCACATTGTGTTAGCTACTGTCTCAGCAAAGAGCCCAGGTATCTGCAGAGACAAACCTGGATAGAGAGCACAAACATAGAATGAGAAAGTATCAGTAAAGGGGGATGAGGTCAAAGTTTCCTGTAAAGCGGTAAAGCAGGTGCAAAACCAAACACAGACATATCATTTCACACAGGAACACTATATGCATGTTGAGCTCCAGCATACAAATAAGGGCTAATAAAATCATCATGCAGAGTTAGAAACAAATAGTTTGACTATATAAATAATAATAAAAAAAGAGTCAGTGATTTATAAATGTGAAAAAAGGTTGCAATAAAGTAATATAATGCTAGAATATTTAATGCATACACACACAACAAAACTAGGTTGAGAGTTTTAAAACCAGGGAGAAAAAGACACGCAGGTAAACAGATTTCTGAAATATTGCCTTATTTGTAGTTTGTCAAGGTCCAATCTAGTTTAGTAGGACATAGCTTATATCTTTCTCTTGTTTTTTTTTTTTTTTTTTTTTTGTAGTTTTTTTTTTTTTTTGCAGTATGTTTGATTGGAGGAGTGGCCAGCATGGTTATACTGCTTTTTGTCTACTACTATAATGTCTTTTAAGAATGGATGTTGAATTCAAAACCTTCCACATAGTGAATTTGTGAGTTCCAGATTTCTCAAAATGTCTTTACAACTAAAATATAATAAAAACCTCACAATATGAGAAGTTAATGAATCAGTCGGCTATCATGTTTTTCATGAAATATTTCGATTAGAGCTTAAGATCTTTGCCCGAACCCGACGGGACCCGACGGGTTCGGTCGGGTTCGGTCGGGTTCGGTCTTAATTTATATCATCTTACGCGGGCTCGGGTCGGGCTCGGGCTTGCGCTCCGGTTTGCGAGGTAAACGAGCGGTCATGTGATGTGTCTCGATTAGCGCGAGAAAGATGCGAAAATGGATGCTGAGTAGGTGTAACGGAGGCTTGCCTCTGGCGATTACGTTTTGGTTGCACCAGCAACTAAAGCAAAGTCTGAGGTGGAAAAGTTTTGACCATGTTTATAATGAGAATAATGAGTGAATAATGACGTACCATCAGTGAGCGCAGGAACGAGCTGAAGCCATCTACAGTGGATTCAATCATTTTCCAAAAACATAGGCTTAGCCTAATCACTGTGAGTAATACAGTTTTTTTTTAATGAAAACTAAATATTCATTGAGTCTTAAATGCATAATGTGGACAGAGTATATACGCTAATGTTGGCATTATTCTTTTATTAAATTTCAGGTGCTAGTGGCGAAGCAAATCCGGAGCCTTTATCTTAATTTCGTTATTGCCAAATACCCATCTTAATTTAAAATTTATCTTAATTTAATTTGTTAAAAAAGACTAGTTTTTATTGGTGCGTTGGTCTATTTATAGGCTAAAGGAGCCTATGTCTATTTAGAGTGCTGAGATGTTAAGATCTCATAGAGGACTTATTTTATTTCTTTATTCCAACTTCCAAGTGGTGTAGTCTACGTTAGTTATTAATAAATTATGTTAAAACATGAATAAATGACTCATTTTTGACAAAGGCAAAAGAGCTGTGTGCGTGTGCACATTTAAATAATATCGGTCTGTAAACGAGTTCGGGCTTTTAAAAAGCTGTCAATCAAAATGAGCCCGACAAGTACAGTTAGGCCCGATTACAGCTCTAATTTCGATATCAACTGGTTTGTATGGGTTAAAGGTAAGATTGAGGTTTGAGCTTAGCAAGTGCCATCCCTGCTATATATAAACCACTGAGTCTATGAGATGTTCTTATTAATAGAGTGAAACCAACCTGATTGTGTTGATGCTTGATCATGTACACTATCCACTGGAAATGTTACAGCTGTCACTCATCTTACAGCTCTTACATATTTAATGATGTGGTAAAGTTAGTTTTTCACTTTTGACTTTCCTTTTCATCCCAACCTTTACTGTAGGCTACATTAACTGTTAAGGGTGGTAGCAGATAATAATGTTTGCCCTGCCTTCCTTATCTTTCAAATACACTCTTCTTTTACGTGACTCTTGTAGCAAACCAACTATTGCAAACATTAAGATTTCCATCATTTGCATGCACAACTTAGGGATTCATAATCATTGATGAATGTACTGGTAGAAAGTAGCAAACAACAGTTGTAGTGAGAGAGGAAGCTCAGCAGGAGGGGCTTCAGGGAGGGAAGCATGAGATGTCACTCGACAGAATCACACCTTTGGAGTTCGCTGTAGTGCAGGGCCGGTGTTATGTGCAGGTGCTTCAGAATTGTTCTGCTGTTCATTTTGTGATGTGGACAGCCTGAGAGTGCAAATGCATGTTGTTTGTCTCTTTCAGATGAGCATTCGAAGCTTGGAAACCTTTTAGAGGTGGCAAAGCAATGAAGACGTGACAGGTAAGAGATTCTCGTGGGTTTAAAACTTTGTTTGCTTTGTTCAGTTAGAGTTTGGAAATAAGAGTTTTGAAACTGCCACATCAAGTTTACTCTAGTAGTTTTGGAGATCAAATGCCGTGACATGTATTCATATAACTAATAATGATGGAAGTGTGCTGTAGCATTCCTTATTGATTTAACTATCGGTCAGTTTAAAAACAGATACTTTGTGTGTAGCCTACATTTTTTGGGGGGGGGGGGGGGGTTAAGTTTTTTATCATGACAAACACAAATATATATCTATAAGCACATCAGTCAGCTAGCCTGCTGTTTGTGAATATAGTGTGACTTCACAAATGCTTGTAAAGACTAAAAGTGTGTGTTTTGCACTTTTTAGTTTTTCAACTGGTTTTATTCATTAGATTTTAAAGGATGGTCAAATAATAGTTTTAAGCCCCAGAAATTTTGGAAATAAGATCTTTCTGTCCTTTAATTCTTTTCAGCTTTGGGTAAATGAGTTTGTTCTGCTTTGGCTGAAATGTTTCCCAAGAACCATCTAAACCAAATATAGGACAGGCAAATTGTAGGATGAGAATAGCATACAATACTTACATAAATCACCCTTAAATCAGACAAACAAATTCTAATTTTAGCTTCAGGAAGTGGATGGGTTTCACTCTATTCGTTTTAATAGAGCACTTCCTCGTCAGCTGGAGGGTTACCATAGTGATCCAGCCCAGATTGAGTGCAGCATGGTTTCTGTGGTAGCATAAAACGAAACGCTGATGATGTTTCGGTATGTGTTGAGTTCATAAATAAAAAAAAACTACAGAGGATGCCACTACGGAAACTGAAATGCAATTTAACGTCTTCTCATTTAAAGAGAAATTTTGTGAACTAATATTATATATATATGCATTGTTAAATTCACTAAAGGGAAGAATCCCGTATGGCAAAAAAAAAAAATTATTAATTAATTATAAAGTAAATTAAAAAATCATACACAGTGAAGCTCAGTGAAATATACTTTGAAATAAAAGATGACAAGAATATACATGTACGAACTTTTAGGTTTTATTCCTTACATATTTTTATTTAGATGTGCATTATGTTCACACGTTTTAGATAAAACAAAGTTTTTAATTTTTTATTTAAATGTTAAATATATATATAAAACATACATATAACAGATATATTTAAATATATATATTCATATATATATATATATATATATATATATTTTTTTTTTTTTTTACTAGTGTGTGCAGGATATGGTTCATTTATGTAAGTGAGGATAGAAAAATAAAGTAAACCGTGATATATTATACACCAACATTCTTCATACAGTGTGCTACCACTAAAACTGATAAAACTTTGGGACAAAAATTTTTTTTATTTGACACCTGCCCTGACCATGTTTTGTTACATACATTTCTTTCAAAGTTATCTGACATTATGAAGATTAATTTGTTCTGACACAGTTTAACTCCGAGTTCCTGTCATATTTTATAACCATTTTCTAAACTATAGCGAATAACTATAGCTGTGATTATGTGAGAAATGTTGAAGGTATCTGAATAATCTTTGGTTTGACTTTACATGTATTTATTTATTTATTTATATAGTCTGCTTGAAATTAAATTTGGATGGAAATCTTCAACTATAAAAAAGTAGCATTTTATTTTAAAACAGCAAACAAGTTCTAAAAATCTTTAATACATAAAAGGTAGTATACTCATTGAACGTTATTTAAAGAAGTACACTCCTTTTTTTCTTCCTTTCTTTCTTACATTCAGTTGAAAGTAAATATTATGCTGTATCTGCTGATCCAGGTGACACCAGTTCTGTAATTTAACACGAGTTAACGTGAATGCAGTTTAAAGGATTAAAGGTGCCGCCAAACAATAACAATAATATTACTCATAATGTTAAAATTACTGGCATTCGGTGAGAAATATCTTTGTTCATTTCGACTTGAGTCAAATGTATTTGGCTTTCTGGTCATCAGACTGTGGCGTTGAAACATCTAATAATAATCCACTTACAACATCTTAATCTCAAACTCAGCATACTTTATTTAAAACTACATTTATGATATAGTTATCTACTGGTGTTAGCGTGCACAATGCAGTGTAATTTTGGAACACTCTACTAACCTGTTCTGGAACCACAGATACACAATATTGTAGTATCAGAACTGACATTCTGTCTCATCCTCATTATGCAGATGTCTGAACATCAACACGGGAAGCTGGAGAGAGGGAGGGAGAGCGAACAAAAGCCATTTAATCAGCCTTTGAATAAAAAGAAGAGTGAACAGAGTACACTCATGTTTTTTTTTTTTTTTTTTTTACAAATATTATTTTTTCTGTACCAGTGTCGGAAATTAACTTTAAATTATATATATATATATATATATATATAAACAGAGTGGGTCCATTTATCACAAAACAAATTTTATTGTAATTGAAATTCTAACTATAGTGTCTGAACCCATACAAGAATATTTTGAATTCAAATATATATATTTTTTTGCCCCTGACATCTGTGCATATTTTTCACCAAGGCTTGGTTAATTTCTGACCCTGTTGTATGTCTGTCATTTGTCATATGTCTATCTGGACAGGTCTGATTTGTTGATTGTTGTGATTGGCAGGTGCCAGTGCCGGTGCCAGTGTCTGGGTGAAACGAAAGCTAAATCAGCATATTCGCAATAAACAGAGGTTAGAAACAATAAAAACCTGACAAAACCTGGATCTAAGGTTGCATTTTAATTGGTACCATTTATATCTTCTGTTGTTCAGGAAACCGGAAAGTCAGGATCCAACCCAGCTCCGTGCATCAAACATACCTGAATCGCATTATTTGGAGGAGGACAGTCCATTAAGAAGAACAGGTGACACACGTACACATTAACACAAACATGTGAGCTTGTACACGTACACGTCCTTGAAATGCATAGAAATCTGATAAATCATTTAATGAATTGTAGTCTTCACATGTTCATACTTGAAGCACATTTGTGTTTGTGCATGTTTGTGAGAAGCCTCAGAGCCAATTCTAAAGCTGCGACCAAAGAGAAGTGCATCGGGAAGACAGAACCCTCTGCAGCGTAAAAGCAGCGCGCCCCCTGCTGTCAGAGCTTCTGACTCTAGGGGTGTGTAACAACACTGTGCTAAAACTAAAGCATAGATATAATGAAAAAATGTTTGCTGTGAACTCGGTTTTAATTTTGTTTCTTGGTTCTTCAGACACTGTAGTGACCATTTAAATATATTTTGTAGGGGGAGGCTCCAGTTCTACTCCAGTATCCTTAAGAAGTTCATCATCAGATAAAAAAATGAGCCATCAAAAGCCACAGACCTATAGCACATCATCACCACAACAGGTCTGTCACTGGACTCTCGTTATATATACATTACCTCTCATATGATTTATTTTATTTTATTTGACAGCTGATTTTGTTATGGTGTTGTTAAAGTAAACAAAGGTTATTTATTATTGTATTGTTTTATGTTAATTATGGGATGGATTGGATGGAGTGTTTTGATTGCCTATTAACTAAGAGACAAAGATTCTCAACTGTTTCGACATGAAGGCCTATATTGTCTAACAAAATATTTTAAGGCCCCCCCATACTGGCTAAGATATCTTCTGAAATTATAAATTATTTCACTTTTTTTTTTTTGTTACAGAAACTAGCTGTGTTTGATATATTTGGGATCTGGGAAATCCCACATTTTGGGTTATAAGATTTTCTGACTCTAAGATTACTGAAGATACTGTATGTTTTTCAGAAGAAAAAAAAAAGAAATAAGATTTCAGTTTAAGTTTTTATATAATTCAATTTTTAAAAATTATAAAATAGTTGAAAACCATTGATATAGTAAATCTAGCAAACATAATTTTTCAGATTATTCAGTGTGTTTTTAAAGTATTTTATTTCTGTTTGTAAAAACTAGTCCACATTTTTAAAATGGAGTTGCTAATGCATCATTTATTTATTTTTATTATTATTATAATTTTTTTTGTAGAATTTGGAAATACATTTTTTGGCGGAATGTCAAGAAAAAATAATCTGTTTAAATAAATAGGAATGCAAACAAATATTTTCTTTGGTCTCCAATATACTTCTACAATTTACTATACTATGCTCATTCCTGATTGCAAGTACATTATTCTGCTTTTCTTTAGGATGAATCTCCTGCACACATTGGTGTTCAGAACACCATGCTCTGGACTAGATATGAACCGCAGGTCTTTGCCATGCATTCACCTGTTCATACAGGTAAAACACAACATTCACTAATCTTGAGACCAAAGAATCAGTGTAAATGTGAAAAAAATTGCATAATTTGCTCTTTCTCTCTCACAGTTCCTGGCCAATGGGCAGTGATGTCTCATAAGCCTTTGAGCAAAACCCAGTCGGCACATTCTTTCTTCCAGCACATCCACACTCAGACTTTTATGATCACACACCCAATGTACCAACAGCAATGGCCACAGGAGACATTCCGGCAACACACTGAGTCAAATGTACATTTGCATCCAAACACACAGAGCTCTTTTTCACACACTCATTGCAAGGTACCTTTACACAGGGTGCAGCCTGTGTCCTTTGGATCGCTGAGAAAAGACAGAGAGAGAACAAGGGAGGATTTACATATACTGTCTCAATCGCCGCATGATAACCAATGCAGTGATCAACTGAGAGTGCTGCAGCACAGTGAATGCTGTAATGTACGAAAAAATATCCATCACCGGAACCTTACGCGTGTGCATTCCTCTCCAGGCACCTTTAACAGAAGTCTGCCTTTACATTTATCCTCACCTCTAGCCCGGGAAGTCAGGAGCACATCAAACTCTACAACAGGTAGAAAGTTTTGAGTGTTGAAAAAAAAAAAGAAATAATCAAATGTTTGTGCACAATTTCGAGTCAATTTGTGTCAATGAGCTTTCAGATTGGATGTTTTAGCTTTCACTGAAGCATGTGATTTGTATCATTCTCAAATCATGTTGAATACCATGATGATTGGGATTTATTCCCACATACTTCATGCAGCTCAAGCACTGCTGTCATTAAAGCAAAAGGGTGAAATGCCAAATGCAAAACACTACATTCTTAGAAATTGATTTTTTTTTTCAATGCAAAGTTTGCTTTAAATATGTTTCAAAGCATTTACACTAGTAAATGCAAAATTAGGCAAAAACACTATTGAGAACTATATAACACATTTGAGCAAATAAAAAAATGGTCTAAAAATTGACACTTTAGTTTTTATGTTAACATGTTAACTCGGCAGCCCTTAAATCTATTTTCATTTTAAAGTATATTTGTGTTTGTAGGTTTGGTGTTTGACTATGAGATGCTTAAACATGAGTATGACTGTAAAGATACCAGCTTTGATTCTGGCAGAATTATGAGAATCTGGTCAAGACTGCAGGAGTGTGGCTTCAGGAATCAGTGTAAGGTAAACAATGCTGAACAGCTCATAAAGCTCTAACTATTATAGCAGTGGTGAGAATTTAACCTGTGTGTGTGTGTGTGTGTGTGTGTGTGTGTGTGTGTGTGTGTGTGTGTGTGTGTGTGTGTGTGTGTATGTGTGTTTGTGTCTTAGTTGATTGAAGGCAGACCGGCTACGTCTGAGGAACTTCTGTCGGTCCATTCAGAACAGCTTATTGTTTTGTACGCTGGGTTCTCAGATAGAACATCTGCCGTACCATATCAAAGTCCAACAGACCCTGACATGGTACCGGAAAATTCCTGGAGTACAATACTGAAGATGTCAGTGGGCTGTGTGATAGAGCTGGCTTTCCGTGTGGCTAGAGGAGACCTAAGGGTGAGATTCACATAGTCTCCTATAACCACCAAAGCTTTGACCAGTTTAGATTCTTACTCCTTCTTTTTCTGCCTGATCCTCAGAATGGGTTTGCTGTGGTCACACCTCCAGGACACCATGCATCACATACTCAAACATGGTGAGTTGCACTTAATACAACTGCAGACACGTGTTTTTTAAAATCATCATGAAATGACATTCAAAATAGGATGTTTTGCAAGCAAGCATATAATAATAATCAAATTTTTGTGGTCGTTCCTTTTCTTGTGATGCCACATTAATACTGAGGAACTGAAAAACACACATTACTGTTTGAAAGTGTAGGATCAATAAGATTTTTTTTAAAGAAATGAATACTTTTATGCCACAAAGACACATTAAGTTGATCAAAAGTGACAGTAAAGACTTACATTGTTACAATTTTTTTATTTTATTTTATTTTATTCTGTTTGGTTATATATCAAGTAGGACCGCTGTTTTCTAATTGATAAAAAGGAAATGTTTTTTTTTAGCTAAAAAAATCAACTTAAAAATCACAGTAATAAATTACATTTAAAAAAAATATTAAAATAAAACCGTTATTAAAATATATATATATTATTGTTTCAAATAAATGCAGTCTTGGTGAGGCTGAAAATAGACTTTTTTCAAAAACATAAAAAAAACAATACTACAAACCCCAGACTTTTCACTGGTAGTGTATGCAGGTAAATTATGCTGTGTATTTCTATGTATGTTTTTTTTTCATTCCTTTCTCATTCTCTCTCTTACAGTGGTTCCAGTATCTTTAACTCTGTGGCTATTGCTGCTAAACAGCTTCAGGAACGATTGAAGGTTAAAAAGATCCTTATAGTAGATTGGGTAAGACACACACACACACACACACACACACACAAACATGTTTTATGGGCACATTCAATAGGCGTAATAGTTTTTATACCGCGTAAACTGTTTTTTTTTTCGCCCTACACCAACCCTACACCTAAACTTACCCCTCACAGGAAACATTCAGCATTTTTAGATTTAAAACAAACTTCATTCTGTATTATTTATAAGCTTGTTTCCTCATGGGGACCTAAAAAATGTCCCTGCGTGGTCAAAATGTACTGGTATTACTATCTTTTTGGGCACATTTTGTCCCCATAACGTGATAAATACCAGGTACACACACACAGTATTTGCCTTAGATATATGTACACAATTGCTGATAAAAGGTGTTTGACCATAATATGCCCATTAGCTTTTTTCAAAGTTAAAAATGATGTAAGTGTACAATAGAAATTGCAGGTCATTTGCCTGGTCAAGATTTCAAGTTTACTCCTTGCAATCTCTTTTCCTTCAACAGTCATAATATTTTCAGGCACAAAAATAAAACACTTCACTTCTTTTTATGATTTTTGTATGAAAAGTTTCCAAAAGATTTGTGTGTTTTTTTTCACCACTAATCACTATGTTCCTCTGGATTTTGTCAGGATGTTCATCATGGTAATGGAACTCAGGAGATATTCTACACAGATCCTAGTGTCCTCTATATATCCCTGCATCGCTATGACAATGGTTCTTTCTTCCTTGGAAATGGACAACCCACCAGGGTTAGTTTTGTGTACATCCCTTTATAAAACCAGTGAGCGTGTTTGAGATTTAAGCATGAGTGTGTTTTCTGTATGTCAGTTTAAGCTGCATGTATGTGTTACAGGTAGGATCTGATAGAGGCGTAGGCTATAATGTAAATGTGGCATGGTCAGGAGGCCTGAATCCTCCAATGGGAGATGCAGAATATCTAGCTGCATTCAGGTACTCTTTTGATGCAATTTTAGTGTCTAGTATCATTCGCACAAATTAAAAATTCATAATTTGTAATTTACAAACCCTCATGTCATTCCAAACCTATGTGACTTTTTTTTCCGTCAGGAAATCTGCAATTCTGTCTGCTGCCACTGTTAAGTCTACATTAACTAAATAGCTATATATTCTCTCTGTCTTTATAGAATGGTAGTGATGCCAATTGCTTATGAGTTTTCCCCAGATGTGGTCCTGGTTTCAGCTGGTTTTGATGCTGCAGAAGGTCATTCAGAGGCTCTGGGTGGATACAGAGTCTCAGCAAACTGTATGTATTAGAAATATATACTGTGACCATAGATTGTCTACAATTTCCAAGTTGTCTACAACAGGG
Source organism: Carassius carassius (assembly GCF_963082965.1). NCBI lineage: Eukaryota > Metazoa > Chordata > Actinopteri > Cypriniformes > Cyprinidae > Carassius > Carassius carassius. The sequence continues at coordinate 10,393,093 of NC_081771.1, forward strand.
TTTCTCAAAGTTGAGTCCATGACCCATAGACAGGGGTTCCGCAAAATGGACGATATGACTTCCGCAATGTGCAAGTTGTGGACAGAGTTTACTGTATAAATCGAAATCACAGTAGTTAAGGTAGGTCAGTACGCTTAATCAAATTGTGACATGGACTTGTGTCTTTGAATATTAAATCGCAAAAAGTCTGCTATTGAAATATGAATCCTGCTTGTTGTGTGTGACTCGCCATTTCACAAACTCAAGCGCATGAGGCTTGCAGAGTTTTCAGTGTTTGTCGTCTCACTATACAAGGATATAGGAACACAAGAACTGACAATGAACACAATCACTTCATGCACGTTAATTGTGAATAACTACAGTTCCTTTTCAGGAACTCGAGCTGCGTCGAAACGCTTTTGGGGAACGTCCCTGACGAGACCGACTCTGAATATCGTGTGCAATCAGTCCATCGGAAAGGCGTGACGTCACGGGCGGGGTGACGTAGCGACCAGGAAGCTATAAAAGCACGTGCCGTGCAGCTGGCTTCAGCTTCGAATCTGTCAGCAAGCGCTCTGTGTGTGCATGTCAAAAGTCTGTCCTGTTGGTCCTATTTATTGTTGTCTGTCCCTTAGCTTAAAAAAGCAACCACCTCCACGTCGGAGCCTTCCGTATTTTCCCGATCTCCATGATGAGTTATCGAGATCGTGGAACCACCCGTATTCGACCCGCCTCTTTGGCCCTGATTCACTATATTATGGCAACGTGATGGGGCTGGGAGAGCGTGGTTATAGAGCGATGCCACGGGTCGAACAGACGCTCGCGGGCTATCTGTCACCCGGTTCGGCCTCGTCTCTAAAGGCTCCGACATTGCCCACTAAGCCGCTTCGAGTTACATCATTGCTAGTGGGCAAAGGTTATGTGGCAGCAGGTCAGGCTGGGGCGTGCCTTCATACTATGGCAGTCCTGCAAGCTTATCAGGCTGACCTGCTGATAAGCTGTGCCTGCTGATAAGCTGTGCCCTGAGGGGGCACAGCTGTTAGCAGCTGGTCTCTCAACCGAGGTTGTTGAGACCCTACTCCAATCCAGAGCTCCCTCTACGAGGAAACTGTACGCCCTGAAGTGGAAGCTCTTCACTTCATGGTGCAGAGACGGCCAGCTTGACCCAGCAGACTGCCCAGTTGGTACAGTTCTGGAGTTTTTACAAGCCAGGCTCTCTGCGGGGTTATCCCACTCCACCTTAAAGGTTTACGTGGCGGCCATAGCTGCTTTCCATGTCCCTTTCAATGATCAGTCAGTGGGTAGACACCCCCTAGTTACACGTTTCCTCCGCGGTGCGCTGAGGCTGAGACCTCCAGTACGATCCTGTGTTCCCCCCTGGGATTTGGTTGTGGTTTTAGAGGCTCTTTGTAAAGCTCCATTCGAGCCAATACAAGATATCTCAGATAGACATCTGACACTTAAAACTGCCCTGTTACTGGCAATCACCTCACTAAAGAGAGTTGGAGATCTTCAGGCCCTTTCGGTGGCCCCTACTTACTTAGACTTTGCCCCTGGTATGGCCAAGCATTCTTATACCCTCGAGCGGGTTATGTTCCGAAGGTTCCCTCTGTTACACCACAACCTATCGTACTGCAGGCCTTCTGTCCTCCTCCCTTTCGGGAGCCAGACCAAGAGAAGCTAAACTGTATGTGTCCAGTGCGAGCACTGGACGCATACGTCCACAGAGCTGCCCTGTGGAGAAAATCAGACCAATTGCTTGTTTGCTACGGTCCTTCTAACAAGGGTTCTCCTGCCACCAAGCAGACCCTTAGTCGTTGGATAGTCGAGGCTATCAACGTCTCCTATGAGTCCTCTGGTCTTCCCCCTCCTTTGGGGGCCAAGGCTCACTCTACTCGGGGTATGGCGGCCTCCAAGGCCTTCTCAGCAGGTGTGTCCCTCTTGGACATCTGCAACGCTGCGGGGTGGTCCACGCCCTCCACATTTGTCCGATTTTACGATCTTGACATGCGAGCCACGCCGGGCTCTTCTGTTCTCTCGTCTTAGCTGTGCTCTTTTGACTACACACTAGGCAGGGATTTGGAAGTCTGGCAGCGTGGGCACATCGTTCCCCAAAAGCGTTTCGACGCAGCTCGAGTTCCTGAAAAGGAACGTCTCAAGGTTACGTATGTAACCCTAGTTCCTTGAAGGAACGAGACGCTGCGTCACAGAGCCATACTCCCGGCACCCCTGCCGGCGCTTGCTTTCCTACTCGAAGCTGAAGCCAGCTGCACGGCACGTGCTTTTATAGCTTCCTGGTCGCTACGTCACCCCGCCCGTGACGTCACGCCTTTCCGATGGACTGATTGCACACGATATTCAGAGTCGGTCTCGTCAGGGACGTTCCCCAAAAGCGTTTCGACGCAGCGTCTCGTTCCTTCAAGGAACTAGGGTTACATACGTAACCTTGAGACGTTATATCATATACACACACAGAAATGGCAAAATAATAGTTCAGTTCAACTTGAAATTGTGACAAAAATACATTACTATTGTACAGTAGAATACACGTCTCAAAGTAATAATAATAATATTGCAATGTTAAAACTTTATTTTTAAAGGAATAATCACACAATTTTTTATTCCATCCTTTTATTTTTACAGAAAACCTTTTCTAACACTTTTTTTGCCCGAAATTTAAAAGAGTTGTTACATTTTTATTTCATTTCATTTTAAAAGATTAAATTGCTAACTTTTTATGCCTTAATTTGATAACCACCATTTCTGATAATAAATGTGTATTAAATTATAAATTCAGGAAAATGAAAACACAACTACACAGAATGTCTGGAGAAAATAAAACATTTCATATTGCAATATTTTTGTAAAAGAGCATTTCATTTTAATATCTGAGCCTGAGAGTTTTTGTGTTGTTTCTGCATTTTTCTTGCTTTGTAGGGTTTCCCCTTAGGAAAGTCCTTTGAATACTTCAGATGGAAAGCAGAAGTGCTTATAATGACTTGGCATTTGTGATGAGACTCAAAAGTTATGGCCTTATTATAGTCTTGATATAGCTGCAGGCAGCTATCATTAACTGATAAATCAAGAGCCACTATAATGCCTCCAGGATGTTTCTGTGAATGCCTTTAGTGTCACTTAACGCATATGCAAATGATCATTTGAAGGTTTTGATTTGATGTGATACATCTCAGGTTTCGGATTCTTGACCCGAAAGTTAATGGAGTTGGCTGAAGGTCGAGTGGTGTTGGTGTTAGAGGGAGGTTATGACGTCACATCCCTCTGCGACGCGTGGCAAGCCTGTGTCAGCGCTCTCCTGGGAAATGAGGTGTGTGTGTGTTTACAGATGCCCACATGCACACATCAACACCTTGAGTATTGTGTGAATGTTTGCATGTTTTTACAGCCTGAGCCTTTAGCTGAGGAGGAATTAGTGAGGACACCCTGTATCAACGCAGTTGAGTCTCTGAAGACAGTTCTACACGTTCAGAGTGAGAACCGTTCAGTGTCTGAGAAGCCTTGTCCGTGTCTGTTTTCGGTGGTCTTTTTGATCTCTTCTTTTCATACTACTCTCTCAGGCAGGTACTGGCGTTCAGTGAGGTCGATGGTAAACACTGTGTCTCTGTCCTACATGAATGCGGAGAGAAGATACTCGGCAGGCAGTGAAGCTGCTTTAGTCCTGGATGGCCTTCACATGTCTGTTCCAAGCAGCAGCCGGTAAGACAGCCGTGTAGAAAAAAATTTAAAATGAATGGCAAAAAAATCTTCCAGATCTAACATTGCAGAAAAAGTGGGCTGGCAATGTTTTACTGTAAAAGCTTTCATTATTAGCACATTGATGGACTAACATGGCTAGATATGGAGTGACCTGACTATTGAATCTTTTGATGTTCTCTGCTCTATAGTTTCCTAAATGAGCCTATGGAGCATGATGAAGCTGATTCATTGTAGAAGCCAGTCTGGAAGACTTTATTCCTCTCCAAGCAGAAGTCGGACATCTAGTGCTGTAACAGACTGTGAAATTACTGTGATGATTGCAGAGTCGATACAGGAGACAATCCTCAGGAACTTAGCTGAACAAAAGAAATTCACTGTCACATCTCGTGAGTGATGTATTGAGTCATTTGTTTGACGACAAAGGTTTTACTGATGAAGCATCTGGGCAATGTCAAATAAGGATATCATATAAATTTATGAGAAACATCCTTACCAAGGATTTTTTAAAGGGACAAAAATTTGGTTAATATTATTTTTTTTTCAAACATTCAGCATTGCATGTTTGCATTGCTGATCTTTTTAAATTTTAATTTTAGTTTTAAACATTGACAGTAACTAATGTTTCTTAAACACCAAATCAGCATACCGTATTTTTTGGACTATAAGTCGCACCTGAGTATGTCGCATCAGTCCAAAAATACGCCATGAAGAGGAAAAAAACATATATAAGTCGCACTGGACTATAAGTCGCATTCATTTAGAACCAAGAGAAAACATTACCGTCTACAGCCGCGAGAGGGCGCTCTATGTTTTCAGGGGTAGACTACAGGAGCACTGAGCAGCATAGAGCGCCCTTACGCATCTGTTAGTTTTTCATTCAAATCTTTGAAATGATCAGTAGTCCTTGATAACTTTAAAATGGTCTCGGCATTTTAATAATTAAAGCTTTTGTTAATTGCACTTTATATTCATCAGTCATATCAAATCTAAAAAGAAAACATCCTGAGACATTTTACATTGTGTTCAAGCTAGGTTTTTATTATTATTAGTGACAGAGTTCTCTCAATGAATATGTATACTTGTATGTCAGGTATTTATATAGCGAGCATTAAGAAAAGGGTACCAAGTACTTTGTGCTTTGCTGTGTCAGTTAGGATGACATTAATTTGTGAGAATAAATTGTATCACCTTTTTATCACCAAGCTGGTCTACAGTTACATTTGAATATGTTTTGTGAAATACTATGACAGCACTGTTTTTTTGAAAAAAATCTTTAATGTTTTTAATATTTTCATTTCATTTAATTGTCTTATAAATGTTTTGCTGTTCTCAAAATTAAATAAACCTGTATTTTTACTTAAAAATAAAAATGAAATCAAGATGCATATGTAATGTATCAGGTTATTTTATTAATTGGTCACTGACAAATACATCAAGTTACTGATTTCATAATACAATATAATGGAGATGTTCACAAAAGTGCCTGATATGTGAGGCAAAAGCAAAAATCACATTCTAACAGTATAATAATATTTTGTGTATATATAAAAAGCTCAACTTAATATAAGACAAATGCATGCAGAAATAATACTAACCAACACTAACAGGTGACAGACATTAAACCTTTAACCCTGTTTGTCTTGTAAAAAAAAAAATGCTACACAAATCATTCATATCATTCACATGTGTGGCTCTCTAATGCTTTGGGGTCATCAAAGTACAAACAAGAAGAGAATTTGGGCTTTCCACATAACATCCCTTGCCAGTAAAGCCTCAAAAATTCCCACATGAAAAAGGTTTGTGATTGGTTATACCACATTTCATAGACAATAAAGTGCTTATTTTAAAAACCAATAGATAGTTACCTAAATGCTATGCAATAGCAGGAGAAAACGCACCAGCTTAACAAAAACCTGTCACTTATCCTTATCCCATAGCGAGACATTCAAGAGAAGAGCAGCAAGGAGAAAGACAAAAGACTCCTCCTAATACCTCATTCAGAAATGCAAAGTATAAACCATACATACCGAAAAGTGAAAAGGTTTCGAAATTTTTGATCATGGATATTAAAAAGTCCGAAATTTAAAATCATCCAGGACAGACAATAGCAGAAAGAGAGAGAATTGGTACACTAATGTCTTGATTTACTAAAAAGACAAACTCTCCTCGTTGAGTGTTCCTGGTCCATTTTAAATGATAACAGCCCAGCATGTTGTACACTTATTTACTTGTTTGTCTGTGGGCACGAGTGTGTTATTGTGTGTCTATTTAAAAGTCACTGAGGATGGCGATGTCTGCAAATTCTTTGCGATATCGATGAGAATATAGGGCCAGCAGAAATGCCCACTTTAAACTCATGAAGCTCCACACACATGACAGGTACAGACTGGTGGGATCTTTGAGAGCTGTACACAAACACAAGGAGAGAACAAAACAGTTTTTAAAAACTTCAACTCAAAAACTGTGACTTTAACGTCCTGACATCCACATCATATGAGATTGATATGATAAACACATGACTTTAAAACTAAATGCTACAAATACAATTTAAAACCAAGCATCTGTGAGTTTCTTGAGCTTCAGAACAGATCTCCACTCACATTGTTTGCGGGAGATGGCGACACAGAGGAAAGAGATGAACGCCACGATGGACAACACGGAGAAGATGACGCCTATGACCAGGAAGAACTTCAGTCCCTTTAACCATGTTCTCCAGAAGTCCTGAAGGTACATTATGTGTGTGACCAGAGCCCATAGTGCCAAAACACCTGGAGAAATACACAAACACAACAGAAAATTAAAAACACATAACCTGATCATTTTCAAACAAGTAACACTGAATTAGTAGTGCCATATTGAATTTGAAAAACTGAAATTAGTATTTTTCAGTAAAACAGACTCACAGACTTACAACTTTGGGAAATGTAGTATTATTATTTTATAATATGCTGGTTTTGCAAGTGCGGCTGATTCCATGACTCTGCATTTATTATTGCCTTGTCATCCTCACATGCATGTAAACTGCTGTGTTCCTGTTTGATTCTTCTGACAGTGTTATTTTCTCTCAGTTCTGCATGTGAAGTTAAGATTTGCAGAAGAGCATTTTGTGTTATAACACAACAAAGTAGACTCTCTCTGACCAACACCAGGGTGTTTACTACAGTCACACTTTTCACTTGCCCTCATACAATAACACTATAAATAATGTTAGTTCATGTGGCATTTCAAGCAGTGTCCTGCAGTGTGACATGCATTATAATCGTTGTATAATTATTATACATTTTTTATAAATATTATAAATGTTTTTGTACACTCACACATAGAGGAATACTACACACTAAAGGTCCATTTAAGTGAACTGCAAAAATGGTGATTTATAGCAGTGACCAGTTCTAAAATTAACTTTTTCAACACATTGCAAAGTATATGAGCATGTGATTGGTCAACCGTCTAATAACTGAAAAGGCCAAAAATAGGCAAAATCATGCCATTCTTTTGCAGCAAAACTAGACGGACCAAAGTGTACTTCTAAAGTACAGCACAGACTATGTGAAAGTATGACTCTCTTGCACAACACTAACTCAAAGAGCACTGATGGATCAAAGTGCACTGAAGAACAGACATTTAGTGAGGCCAAAATTTTAACGTTTTTGCCTGTATTTGTTAAGTTAAAGGTGTGATAACCTTCTCATACCAAACACCAATATATCGGACAAATATAATTTTGATTATGTCGTCAGGCCAGCTTCTGAGTGTTTCTTCACAACTCATCGAACATGTTGAATAGGCATTTGTGGAAGGATTTGTGTGAAATACCTTTCAAAATCTGCGCTCAGTGGGTGTTTTAATGTTTTTACAGTGGTGCAGCCTTTTTTAACAATTTAAAAGTATTAACTGTCACTTTTGATCAATTTAATGCATCCGTTCTGAGTAAAAGTAAAAATCTAATTGGCTCCAAACTTTTTTTATGTCATGTATTTAAGTATTTAGAGATCCCACCCTTTTCATCTAAAAATTGTGGGTACATTTTTCATTATAAAATGTCTTACTGTTATTTAAAAATGTAACATTTGGTGTAGCATTTTATGCTACATTGTCCATATTACACACAATGTTTGAGAACTACTTTTGGCCTAACAATAACACTGTGTAAGCTACTACAGGAAAATTCAACAACTTGTTCATTACTCACTAAAACGCAGAAGGTTAAATATTTAGTGTATTAAACATGCATTTATTAATACTTTATCCAACAAATGTGTTCATAATTTATACAGTTGCCACAGTTTTTAACCCTTGCACAAAAACTGATAAAAAATAACAGAAGATTTTATAGATTCAAATATAATATTTCTTGCGCAGCTTGACAATTAAATAAAAAATTAAGAAATAGGTTAAAAAAAAATTATATTATTCATCTGCATTGTGCAGCAATAAACATTTTAACTGAGTTGTTCGTAAAGTTCCCCATCGCAGAACTAGAAAGAATACATACATTTTAAGTGTCCCAACGTACTCTCCGAATTAAAGGCTCGAAAAAGGAAAGTTAGCAGCTGTATTTACTTTAACTCAATTTCTCCATGTCCTAAAACTAGAGATTTGCCAACATAGACAATAATTTGGCATCAAAGGCGCGTTCCAAGTTAACCTATGATGGCCAGAAATGCTGTCTAGGCAAGTTAGTCAACTCACCTTCATTTGAAACACAGACAAACATTACCTGATAATCCACCCATCGCGGCGGTCCACGGCTGTTTGTAAGCGATGTTCCACACTAGAAACGCCGAAAATCCCACCAACACACCGACACACGAGTAGCCCACGCTTATGTAGATCTTTTTGATCACCATTTTTGCCGTCAATTCCACACCTGTATGAATAAGGGAAATATAATTCAGAAATCCCCCAAACAAGAAAAAACTATCCAGTTAACGTTACTAAAAATAGTTCTGGAGCATCCGCTCTTTTAACATGGAAACAGCGCTGATCCAGCAACTAGTGATGAAATGTCATTCACCGAGGCTTTATGAAGGACAGTAAGACCGCCTCAAACGATCAATACACATTTACTGTCATTTACTGCTCCATAATCCGCCGTGTGTTATTGTTGCTCTTCGCCGAGGTACAGCACAAGAGCAAAAGTGAAAATATGCGCCCGTTTAACACAGGACAGCGACCCCTACGGATGTGGATGAAAATAACACGTCTCTTAACCTTTTCTGCATGACGTGCCATTTTTTATTTTTCTGGTTAACCACTGTGCCAAAACTGTGTCAATTCTCACACTTTAATAGTATTTAAAGCTCCTAAAAGGCTGTGTGACTATGAGAAGTTATTACCTCAAAATGTACGTCAGTATGCAGTTTTCGTGCCAGCGATTATCCCCCTGCGTGCCGTAGTTTGCCAACCCCTGCTCTATAATGTTCCAAAGATTAACATCAATCGAATCTTAAGATTAGAATGATACGTAATTATGTAATGTGAAAAACAGTACGTTCATGTACGAATAAGTTTATTAAGTATATTTTCTTAATTAGTCGAACTTCTGCAGTGATAGTAAATGCGGAGATGCGGTAACGTTAGTGATGAACGTAAAAGTTGTAGTGGTATTAATATACATTACGTGGGACTTCGAAATAGAGCTAGTGGTAGAGTTTTAATAGAAGCTTCAGTTTTATCCAAACTTATATTTATTGTATTCAATGAAATTACACTTTTTTTTTCAAAAATGAGTGTACAAAACTGTGTGCAAGTTATTTAAGTGTCCACTAGATGTCACTAAAATGTTAAACAATAGTTTTAGTTCCGACAGATGTGTAAAGCGTGTTTTGTCAGTAGGTTTACAACTGTTCACTTCCTCTAGTCCCAACCTTAACAAAAAAGGAGAATACCATCGTTTCTTAAGCTATTACTATGATACAATTATGGAAATTCTGTATGGTCATACACGGTTTCTAATTCTAATTTATTATAGCGGTTTAGTAGTATCAGTATACTAATAGTCAATACAATTTAGTTTACCTGCTACTTGTGTTATAGTAGCAGTACCTGTTGTATTTTATTTGTAATGAAAAAAGATAATTCTAAATCAATCAAAGCTTGAATTTTTTCCCTACTTTGAGCACTGGACACAAATGAATATATAACTTTTTTTTTCAGCTGTCAACTTTATTTTAGAAAAACAATCATATATGTTCTCTGTACATTTAAGAAAGCGGTTTCACAGTAATACTCACACTTTTTTGGGTCCTGTAAACATTGTGAAAATCTTGGTAGTCAATCTTAACACTGAGATATGTGAGAAATAACATAGACATCAACATTACATGGTTAACAAACACATAAAGAGAGACCATTGGAACAGCCACATAAAAAGTGTTTTAATACTCATTGCTTAAATGCTTTTGAAATATTTTTGCATAAACTATTTTTACTGATACACAATATGTGGGTACATTCATGCAAATGAACTGTGAAGATAAAACTGCAAAACTATGAATGATATACAAATCGAGATCTATAAAAGCCATGAAAAAATCTGACAACAGAACACAGACTGTGCAGCTGTCTGCAGTCTTTAGCCTGCATCAGGAAGTTACAAAGACACCGTCTACTGAAAAAGTCAGTGTCTTTCATGTCTAGAGGAAAGGGCAGACGGAGTTCATATTACAACATCCAGTCACAAGGGCCTCAAACAGGCACTTAAGGGACCTCTGGTTCACATGCCATCCTGCGTACTCCACTTTATGACCCGTGTTAATCAGAGGAGATGCGCTGGATCATGGACTCCTCGACAATGCCTGAGAGAAGTGTTAGATCCTTGTACTGGATCCAGTCCTGCTCTCCCACGCCCCATACAGTGCCCTCCGGCTGCAATATAATATTTCCACAACATTACAAAAATGTTGATGAACAATAAAATGCAAATGTAATGATATCTTAGAATGAACAATGAATTATTCGTAAAAGTTAATAATAGTAAAAGAAGAATATCAACAAATTTACAAAAAAAGGGAAGGCCCAGTACTTAGCTGTGCAAGAAGATCAAGTTAGGAAAACCCTTAAACTGCTGTGCCTTACATCCTTATGGTTACTCTATATATTACTCACCTTTTCTTCTTCTTCATCGACGTATGTAAGGATAACATCTCCCTTTTGAAACAGTAGAAGCACACCTTCATCTGAGTCCTGATCCTGCAGAGTAACAGCCTGGAGAGAGAAAAAAAAAAGAAAAAATTAAAACCCTTACAAATTATTACCTACACAAATACAAATCAATGAGTGTCTCAACACTCCCAAAGACACTGTACCTTATAGAGGAAGCCAGGAGGATTTTCATAATCTATCTTTTGGACTGCCACATCTTTGCTGCATCCTGATGCATTTTGATCAGTCTCTCCTTCATCTTTCTTGGAGGTGCTGGATCTTCGAGGAGATGGGACTGGTTCAGTTTTGTCTTGGGCATCTGATAAGGGCTTTTCCTCATCGTCTTCATCTGTAGATGCATGATGGGTTTCTTCTGATGCTGCTGTTGATTTACTTTCCTCCTCTGAAACGGAGTCTTGATGTTCCTGGCCGTTGGCTTCCACAGACTCATTATTGGTAGGTTCTGATGCGTTTTCAGTGGCTCCTTCAGTCCGAATCCCTTCACCTTCAGAACACAAAGACTGCCGCTTTGGCGTGTTGGGTTCACTGTCAAAAGAGTTAAAAGACTCAGAGTCTGATATTTCAGATGCTGTGCTTCCTGTGCTCTTTGAGGGAGTGTCCGTGTGCGTGAGGGTGTTGGGCATGCTGAGCTTGCTCGCGGCCGGATGATCAGGAGGGAAGGCGGTGTTACAGGGGATGGGAGCAGAGATCGTAACAGACTTTCTATTCTTTGACTTTGAACTATTCCCAAGAGGAAGAAAAACAAGCCACATAAAAAGACAATAAATACCAAGATTCACTGAGGCAATGACATGAGACAATTCTTAGATTTGCCTTTAATTGGTACAATGTCTTCCTGCTCACATGCAATATACAATGGCCACAAAATGTATCTGAGCACTTAATCTACACTTACCACCAAGTGGTATCTCTAAACAAAGAAAATTCTATTAAATTCGATACACATTTTTTAAGGGGAAAATCTTTAATCGTTACATAACTTGTGCTGGTGTAATTTTAAATGTAAAAAGTACACTACCATTCAAAAGTTTGGAGTCAGTAAGATTAAGTTTGAAAGAAATCTCTTAGGCTTATGAAGGATGTATTTATTTGATCAAAATCAGTAATACTGTGAAATATTTCTGTGAATAGAAATTAGTTTTCTATTCATTTATTTTATATATAATTTATTTCTGTGATTGCAAAGCCACTTTGCAGATTTGAGAAACATTCAAGAAACATTTATTATTATCATCATGTTAAAAAAAAAAAAAAAAAGTTTTTCAGGATTCTTTCAAAGTAAAAAAAAAGCTTTTACTTGAAACAAATGTTTTATTACAATATAAACATCTTCACTGTCACTTTTGATTAATTGAACGAATACTTTTTTTTTTACTTTTGAATGGTAGTGCAACTTCATAATTTATAAGGCGAGTAATCATAGATGTATGGTATTCATCATATTCCATTAAGCTGGCAACAACAAATTGTACAAATTCTTTACTCACAAATATTTTGTGAAAAAAAAAAATTCTGGAAAAGTGCTGTTGCTTTTATTTTATGTAATGCCATTTATACATTGTAAGTATGGCTCAAGAGTTTAAACTTTTAGGCCACTGTAGATCTTTCTAGAAATGAATTATTTGCAAATACAGACGTCACCTGTTAAGGCCTTTGACGATGAAGGGTTTGGTGGAGTGCTGGTCTTCAAGAGTCTTCATCATATTATAAATGTTATGATTCAACTGAAACGTGAGATTAAATTGTCAATCAGCAGCAATGAACTAATTACACATTAAACAAATGTTACTTGAAAAGAAATCTTGTGAGTCACACTGACTTTTTAAAGGGAAAGTTCACCCAAAAATTAAAATTGTGTCATTTGTTCCTCATGTTTTCCAAACCCATAAAACCTTCATTCATCCTCGGGACACAAATTAGGATATTTGATGAAATCTGCATAGACAGCAAAACACCTGACATGTTGAGGCCCAGAAAGGTAGTAAGGACACGGTTAATATAGACCATGCAGCTCCTGCGTTAGCAGCACCACACACACGTGTCATGGTACTCTCGTGAACGCAAGATGAAGACTGACACTGAAGAGAAGAAATTGTTGAATTAAGTTGTTATTTCGGTCTTATTTGTACACAAAGTATTCTTGTAGTTTCAAATACTTATGGTTGGACAACTAAAGTCATATGGACTATTTTATTGATGTCCTTACTACCTTTCTGGGTCTTGAACGTGTCAGTTGCATTGCTGTCTATCAAGTGTCAGAAAGCTCTCGGATTTCATCAAAAATCTCTTAATTTGTGTTTCCAAGATGGACAAAGGTCTTACGGGTTTGGAATGACATGACAGTGAGTAATTAATAACATAATTGTAATTTTTGATTTTGATGTCATTTCTAAAGCCCTGCTAGTTAAATGTCTCAAGGAAGAGCAGCACACCATGCATGTGAATGTCCAGGCTAGAAGCAGCACACAGCAAAACAACTCACAAACACAAATGTTAGACTCTTACCTTACTCATTTCCTTGTAGAAGACATCACGTAGGTTTGAGATGTTCTGGAACATGGTGACATAGCAGCTTATACGGCTGAAAGCAGAAAGAGAGCGTAGCCAAAATAAGTTACATTATTATTCATACCACCATAGCACCTTAGTGACAGGAAGGAACTGTCTGAATGCATTTATCTCCTATTAGTTTCATTTTTGTTAATAAAGCTGTACAAACCTCTGATAAAGAACAGGCAGCTCCTCTCTCAACTCCTTGTTAATGTCTTCAAATACTTCCTGTGCTGTATTGAACTCCTCCTCAGCCTGAAAAGAAACATCAACAGTCATCCCAATTTAGTTGAACTAAAACCATAAACAATTATAAAATGGGATATTTAAATGATTAAATGTGAGCTGACCTTTGATATTTTGGCCTCATCTCTCTTCTTGGAGTTCTGCAGTGCCTCCAGATGATGTCGAGCTGAATCGTAGTCAACCAGCTTCCTTCCTCGTTTAGCCACTCTTTCCTGCAAGATCACAATATTAGAGCTGATTTTCAAGTTCTATGTAAAAACCACATAAATTTGCTATTAATATAACACCATGATATACATCAAAAGTACCAAGGTGTTATCAATGTAAATTAAAAGGTGTAACTAATGAATATGTATAATATAACAAATATTTTCAGTATTTATAGGTGTGAGAAAACTTCAGCGAACACCTAACTTGACAATGTTAAAAACAGTACTTGAACACCAACCCTGACAAAGTGCAAAAGCACACTGAACAGACCTAGACTGAAGATAATGCAAAACAAATAATGCAGTCATTTTAGCCTTTTCAGGTCCATAATGAAGCAATTTTACGAACTTTTACATCTTGGAACTGTCCGGTATAATTCTCCATTGTTCGAACAACTTGATCGCTGAGCTTTTCCTCATAGTCATTCCACAGGAGATCCTCACTCTGCAATGCAAAGCCAGAGAGATGAGGAAGACAAGGAGAGTAGAGAGATTTTTACTATGAAATCACACAAAAAAGGCCTAGTTTACCTCCATTATAACAGGCATGTTTCCTACGCCAAGCCAGTCTGGTTCATAGATATCTTTAAGAGTCTGGGACAGGCGTTTGGATGAATCATGCATCACTGAGAAACAAGGAGTGTAGAAAACATCATGTGACAAATTTTTTCAGACTTTTACACAATTTGGCAGTAGTCCTAAAACTCTGTATCTGTCCAAGACAAGTCATTACAAGTTACAGAGATGAGACTGTATTAGCAAGAAATGATGAAATCCACCCATGATTATCTGAAGTTTTTTTTTTTCAGTATTCATCAAGCAATATAAAACATACATAATTTGATGGAAATTTGTTAGATTATTTATTATATTCAATGTACAGTCTAGATAAAAAAAATATCTTTATACACATTCTCTGAAAACAAAATCTATACAGTTTAGTATGAGGAAAAATGAATTGACTAGTAGCTATAAATAGATAGCAAAAATCAGAGATTTAGCATTTATTTTAGATACTGACAACAACTTCATCCTTTAAGAACACCTGGGGGCTAAAAACACAAGCAGTGACTTGCAGGTTTCCACCAAAACTATGCATTTGGTTTAAGCAAGAAGACCACAAACATCTTGAATCTACCTCATTCTCTTCTTCATATTTTCCTAAGCCTCTGCAAACTGACATCTGGGCAATTCAAGTTGGAGTGTCAACTATTCTTGTAGACATTTAGACAATAAGCATTTTCACTTCCATTTATTAAGATACATTCACTTCCCCTAATGCTGAATCAGAGAAACACAACCAAGACTATCTTTGTCCACTTGTTTTCTCGTGCTCAGAACGAGACACCATCTCACTTTCACACTCAGCCAGCAGCCTACAGGCCAACCACATTAATGACACCTGAGCACAATTAGTAAGTAATTAGGCTGTAAATTGTGCTATTCTCTGAATCCCTTTTGAAACAAATATCAAGATTCAGGCCTAGTCCACACGGACACGGGTATTTTTATAACTGGAGTTTTTCCTCCTGCGTTTAAAAAAAAAATCCCGTCCACATGAAAAGCAAAAACGTGCTATCAAGCGCTGTCAAGAGCATGCCACACCAGCAGGCGGCGATATAACCCAAATTGTAAAGTCACCTTGGCCAATCAGAAGCAGTCAGCAGCGCACAATCTGACGTCAAACACAGCGGATAACGGCGCACACTCTGACGTCGCAAGGCAAAAACCCCGGTTATACTGTCCACACGACAACACTGCAACCGGCGTTTCTGAAAATGCTCACCCTGGCCGTAGTTTTCAAAAATGTTCGGTTTCGGTGCCCTGAAACTGCGTTTTCGTGTGGACGAAAGGCCGAACCGCGTAAAAAAAGTCACGGTTATAAAAATACCCGTGTCCGTGTGGACAGGGCCTCAATCAGTAATGCTGGGTACACACCAAAAGATAATCAGGCTGATTTTGGGTCGATATCCCCCCTTCTGACAATCCTAGCTATGACCCGATTATCTTGATGGTTCTAAAGATCATTTGATCAGATTTTCCCTTAGCAGCCCCGATCGCGAATCGTAAATATTAAACATGTTTAATATTTACGATCAGAAATCCTGATGTGTGGTAGTGATGTACGATTCGTGAACGAATCGTTCAATTTAACCGGTTCTTCTAAGGGAACCGGTTGAACCAGTTCACCAAATCGAACTGAATCGTTTGAAATGGTTCGCGTCTCCAATAAGCATTAATCCACAAATTACTTAAGATGCTAACTTTTTTAATGTGACTGACACTCCCTCTGAGTCAGAATAAACCAATATCCCAGGGTAATAAATTTACTCAAACACACTGACTGAACTGCTGTGAAGACCGAACTGAAGATGAACACAGAGCCGAGTCAGATGACGAACGAACATGCCCACTGCTGGAGCAGTTCTCGTTCTTGAGTCAAGAACCGGTTGCATCGTTTTTCGGATCACCAGTACACTGAACCGAAAACAGTTTCTTTCAGACGCGTCCGATTCGAGAGCCGAGGAGCTGATGATACTGCGCATGCGTGATTCAGCATGAAGCCATCTGACTCACAGCGCTTATGAACCGAACTAATTCTTTTGGTGATTGATTCTGAACTGATTCTGTGCTAATATTATGAGCGGTGACATTAGAACCGGTGAACCGTTTTTTTTTCAACCGGTTTATTGAATCGAACTGTCCGAAAGAACCGGTTCGCGGAAAAGAATCGAACTTCCCATCACTAATGTGTGGGGGGAACCCCGAGAACAAAGGCGCGCTTGCTCTGAAGATTATCACGTGAAACAAAACAATATCCAATCAGAAAGCAAGATGATCACGTTCTATATGACGTAAGATCTGATAACAATTATTTAAAGTTTATTTAATAAGCCAATTTCAAAGAGAATAAGATCTTTTTACCATAACATTTTTTTATGATTTTGTGACCATTGCTCACCTCTAGCTCACTCTGTAACTTGTACAGACCATGTCCCCACCGTCTCCACGACTTCACCCAAACCCTTTTCTTTTTTTCCCTGTGAATATTCTGTGAAAATCATTCCAAACACTATAATTTCAATTTCTTCCTGCATATCGTCCGCAATGCTTATTCTGAAGTCTCGCGAGATTTCCTGTGTTCACAGTCAAGACTCTGGTTGAAAATCTGTTCGTGTGTGGTGTGCTGTCTTATAGGGGCAAAAAAGTTAAATCTAGGATTTTTTTATCTTCATGTTTGTGGTCTATAACATTTTGAAAATCTTATAAGTGGTAAAAAATCTTTTGGTGTGTACCCAGCATAACTGTCAATTTTAAAAATGTATTATTAAAATAAATGGCTGTACTTGATCATTAGTGTGTGACAGTACCTTTAACTGCATTGTAGTAAGATTTAACATCCTTATAGAGTCTGATGCCATCTGCCTGGAAAGAAAAAATAATATTGTGTTGTCTAAAGGCAAAAGGTTTAAATATCATCATTTTAAATATTTGCTTTTCTAAATAAGTAAATTTTTTAATGTTTATTAAAGACCTTAACAGGCAGCTTTTTGGAAATGGAACATTTTTAAAATGTAAATAGAAAATGTGCAAGTTTTAAGGAAATTACTTCTTTTACATTTTTATGTACATTCTAAAACCATAGATATTGCTAATGAGAGTCTTTAAAGCTGCTGTAGGTTGTGTTTTTTTTTTCTTAATCTAAAAACATTCAATATATTTTGCAAAAAAAGTTAAGGTGAAAAGAAAAAATTAAATCATTGTTAACTTGATTACATCTATAGAGTGTAAAACTATCTACCATCATTTAACAAATCCAGGATATGTAATAGGATGTAAAGTTGATAAGTGAGAAACTAGGTCAACACTAGTCTAAAATGATTAAGATTGTTAGTGTTCATAATGAAACGTGGTACTAATACCAAACTAAAATAGCATTTTAAAAGGGCTTCCTGGGTTGGCTGATAGTATAAACAGTACAGAACCGAGGCAGAAAGGTCAGTCTCTGCAACTGTACAGCAAGTCACATATTGACATGTTCTAAAGGTGGAGTTTCCTGTGCTACTTTCAATGTTGATTCTGTCCATGTTCATACAACACAACTCTTCCAATGCAGTCGCTTTGAAAAACAGCAGTGTCCAATATTGAGTGACAGTCTGTGACATGCTTGAGGTAACAAAATCTACTGTAACCTACAGCCAATGTGTCATTCTCTCAGACATGTACTGAAGTACCTGCTGTTTGTTCAAGTTGGCAGAGCACTCCTCAAACTGCTCATCTTTTGTCTCCATGGTTTTCCCCAGCTTCTGCAGGACCTACAAACAACACCATCACACAGAGAAGACCCACTTCTGATCAATCATTTCAGACAAGAACCGCAAGACACTATATCAGGCAGAGTAACAAGAGTTGCCACTGTAGGCCTATGTGGTTTTTGAAATATCAAATCGCCAAGCGGTTCCATGTCTACTCTTGAAATTGCAGCGATTGTTACTTGCGATTAGGAAATATCAGAAATGTTAAAAGGAAGTATTTAACAAACTTAAAAGTTCCAAAATGTGAAAAATTGGTGTTTTAACTTAATAAACACTATTAAAGTTTGCAGTCTACATAGTAGGGAGGAGGTGAACCTAAGGAGGAAGTGATTGAGGGCAGGAAGTGGTAGTCTTTGTGTTCACACAATTTCATTTGAAAAAGCTATAACAACTGACACTATATTTACATATCTTCTGAACATTTTTACCAGTTTTCTTTAGGCCTCTAAACATTTTGGAGCAAATATGTTGGGACACCCACAAACAAAATACACACCCAGAGCAGCATGACATGAGAGCCAAGGT
The DNA here is from genome assembly GCF_963082965.1 of Carassius carassius. Classification (NCBI taxonomy): domain Eukaryota; kingdom Metazoa; phylum Chordata; class Actinopteri; order Cypriniformes; family Cyprinidae; genus Carassius; species Carassius carassius. Next base: position 10,411,799 of record NC_081771.1, read on the forward strand.
CCTAAACTAAACTAAAAAATAAATTAATAAATAAATAAAAAAACCCACCTACCTTCTCTTGTGCTCGGTTCATTGATTTCTGAAAGCGTTTGGCCAGGATGCCAGCTCCCGCGCCAATGTTGCCCCCGATGTTAGCACCTAGCTTTCCCTCAGCCATCTTCACTTCTGATCAGCTGGCACACGAGCAATCCTTCTCTCTGGTGTCTCAGCGCCTCCTTCTATAAACTGACGGTTCATGGGCGGAGTGAGCAGTGCGAGTGGGTGTGAAAGCACTGGTACAGTTAGTTCGTTGCGTAATATTCGTTTTAAAGACTTAAACTTACGGGACCTCGCGTCACGACGGTACACTAACCGACTGTACAACATTCCACCGTCTTGTCTCAACGTGTTTGGTATACTGTCATCGACGTGCGATGGCATCATCAAGAAGTCAACAAGTCGTCAGAGTTTCCTAATAAACATGACGGCTACATTTGGATAAATTTACGTCAAACTAAAAACCTCTGCACAGAGAGTGGTTCTATGTCTGCTGGACACTTTTAATGTGTTTTATGACAAATAAATAAATATAAATATAAAACTGCATTAATTGACTACCGCTGCGCCTAGTCTGAGATTTTAATATTGCGTCAGAGCGGCTGTCCGCCAATGGGTTTGTTTATTTATTTATTTATTTATTAATTTAGTGAAAATGTAAAGTGTTAATGACTGTAAAACAGAATACGGAATAGCATACTACTATTTCTTTTTCTACCAAATAAATTTGTAGCAGTTATGTCAGTAAAATTTATATAGCACCTTTCACAGTATGGAATGCCAGACTTGCCAAATTTTCAAAATATATAAATACATAAATTAATATACAAATAAATGTAAATAAGAATAAATAAATACATAAATATATAAATAAATATACATAGAAAAGCAAAAAAACCTAAATAAATAATTATTTATACATTTATTTCCATATTTATGTATATATTTATTTTTTCCATATTTATTTATTTATTCTTTTATTTATTTATACATTTATTCATTTCTACATTTATTTATTTCTACATTTATTTATTTTTACATTTATTTATTTATACATTTATTTATTTATACATTTATTTATTTCTTCATTTATGTCTTCCTACATTTCTTCCTGCGTAGGGTAACGAGGAGGGCGTGGTTTACCTCAGACATAGCAATCGAGCTCAGAGTAAGCGAAGGCGAAGGGTTGAGGCCACAGTGATGCCTATTGTGTGGCGAAATACAATTAGTATAGCTCACTGACGTTGATAGGGTCTGTGACTGCGAGGTATATGGTCAAAATCCTAAATCTTACTGTGTGACATGGATAGGCTACTCTTTATTCCGGACATGGCCGTAGAACATCGTTTGGTCTGGATTTGTAAAATGTCCTGGGTTAACAAACATGAAACAGGGACTCTGCAGTGCTTAATTTGTAAATTGCGAGGTCCCGGAACAAAGCGGGGTAACGGATGCCGGATGCATGTGATTACAGGAGGGAGAGGTGACTCGCGCAATCACATTGGTCAGCATTTTAAGTGATTGACTGCATGCATCAGTTGCTTTTAGGGTCTGTATGTTCATGAATAACATGGAAATGCCATGCAATTTTAAAACAACAATTTCCAGACGTTTTGAAAAAGTTGTGGAATTTTATTTTACAAATCTCTGTATAATAGAGTCCTAAATATCGGTGGGTTTGCCGCATGGTTTTAATAATTCTCGCAGCTTTCAAGTTTATAATGAGGAAAATTCCTGCATTTATTCAACATAGCTTGTAGGTTTGAATAATAAAATTAATCCACGCAAAATGTAAGATTAAATAATTCATTCCAAACCAGTCTTCGAATCCATGAACTCTCTCGCGCGCTTCTCATCAGCGCATCTCGTCTGCACAGTGACCTGCAGCACGCGCCGACACAAGACTTCACTCGCATCTCGGGACAGCTGACAGAACAGTCACTTGACTAATCGGGTCATTGTTGCATTATCACAAAAATGTATAATTTGCACACATTTTTCAGTATTTTAAGCCACATGGTACTCGCGCGCTCCGAAGGCTGTATTATGTGCCCTCACAGTCACATCCAAAGTTCACGCGTATAAAGCCGCCTCGCGAGTAGCCTATTATATGAGTTATTTTTCGTAGTTTGTTGAGCTTAAGCAATCAAACACACACAATATGATGTCTGTTGTGGGTGTTGACAAACAAAACAATTTCATGACACACTCTATAGGCTACTTAAACACATGTGGAAAAAAATAAAGAAAAGGGGAAAAAAAATCAATAATTAAACAACACTGAGTCGTCAGTGTTGGTATTGTATCGGACACTTGCACTTAACATGAGGCTATATGAAAAACAAGCTCAAATGAAGTAAACAGGTTTTTGCTGGCGAATGAGGAGATCGCATCTGAGGCAAGTGCATCGCATTATACGCTTTCATCAACTCTTACAGGTTATATAACATTTATTGTTGCTGCCATAGTTTGACCAAACTCCCCGCCACAATCATTCCCTTTAAATAGACTCCATAATGGTTTGCCAGCTGATGATGATGATGATAACAACAGCCTAATAATAATAATAATAATAATAATAAAAAGAAAGACTAATAATAATAATACAAATTAAAAAGTTATGTAGGCTACCAGCTATTTTTTAGTTATGTTTATGGCAGTTTTTGGCCTACAGAAATTTTTACAAAATTTAACAATAAATAGCTTCGATATTTGATCACTATGGTTGGTTACAAAGACTTTACTATTCTGAAAATAATAACGAGATACAAACCTGTAAATATTCAATCGACTTTTCTTAAATTCAAAACTAAATATTAATGCATTCGTAATTTCCATTTCTGAATAGTTGCTATATGGTCACGCAGGTTTGCGCATTAAACTCGTGTCCCCGAAAAATAGTCTATCAACAATTATGTTGTTTCCCTGAACATGACCCCTCTCTGCCAACTTTTTTAACATTTGGTCATTTATTTATTTATTTATTATTATTATTATTATTATTATTTAAATAACGCATATGCCTAAATAGAAATTATCAGAAACAAATCCAAAGCTGATCCGCTTCAACACGTCGAGTTGTTTTTGATTCGGTGTATTTTAAGGAATCAAACGAGTGGATTGAACGCACGCATTAAGACAGTGTCTTTCTGCCACCTGGTGTCTGTTTTAGTTTCATATTAAACGTAGGCCTATCACTTCATTGATTCCATCATGTCATATTTATGTCTTCAAAATGTAAAACACTTCATAATATTTCTATGCACTTGTAGGCTAATTGCTGTGTAAATGCATTAAGATCTCTTCTGTATTGATGGCTCTGATGAAGCTCTGGTTGGATTTTAGTGGTAGGCTAACTGCCCTACAGTCTTATCCTCTAACTGAATTTATCGATGTGGATTAACGTGACGTTAATACATTTAATAAGGTTGCCCCTGGACATGAGTTTATGGAGGTAGGCTAAAGATTACCACTGCTTAATAGAATAAAAATGTTCAAAAGCATTGGTCAGTACTATGCTTGCGTCGACTTCACTGTAGCCTAAATCTGCCCTGCTTCCTTTCCGTGAGTTCTAACCGAAAAATGGAAAATATCAAGCGCTTCAGTCTCAGAGTCCCAGGGCTTAATTTGCAACACGCCGGATCCGGAACTTCCGAAATCCGATCCGGTACCTCATTTTGGCGGATCCCCCTCCTCCAGGGACGGCGTTTCCATATGGCAGACAGAGAATAGCCAGATGTGCCGTGAAAAACTATCCAAAATTCATATCTCTATTATAATTCGTTATTATTATTTATTTTCTTTACTCAAACACTATGTCTGTAAAGGCTAATGTTTTTGTGTGTTTGAAGACTGGTTTTTCACAAGCCAATATAGCCTACTTTTGTACGTTTTAAATGTCCTGTGCATAAGCGCTTAATCGTTTATATCATGAGATTTTGGCCAAGTGAATTAAACAACAAGAAGAACAAATCGCCTATATAGCAACAATAAATGTTATATAAACTTTAAGAGTTGATGAAAGCGTATAATGCGATGCACTTGCCTCAGATGCGATCTCCTCATTCGCCAGCAAAAACCTGTTTACTCCATTTGAGCTTGTTTTTCATATAGCCTCATGTTAAGTGCAAGTGTCCGATACAATACCAACACTGACGACTCAGTGTTGTTTAATTATTGATTTTTTTCCCCTTTTCTTTATTTTTCCCCATGTGTTTAAGTATAGAGTGTGTCATGAAATTGTTTTGTTTGTCAACACCCACAACAAACATCATATTGTGTGTATTTGATTGCTTAAGCTCAACAAACTACGAAAAATAACTCATATAATAGGCTACTCGCGAGGCGGCTTTATACGCGTGAACTTTGGATGTGACTGTGAGGGCACATAATACAGCCTTCGGAGCGCGCGAGTACCATGTGGCTTAAAATACTTAAAAATGTGTGCAAATTATACATTTTTGTGACAATGCAACAATGACCCGATTAGTCAAGTGACTGTTCTGTCAGCTGTCCCGAGATGCGAGTGAAGTCTTGTGTCGGCGCGTGCTGCAGGCAGGGGCGAAAATCTCATCTAAATGTTGGGGGGGACAATAAACATAACATTCCTCACGAGCAAGTTTTGAAGGGGACACCAATAAAACAGGCAAGATTGTACTTGTGTACAGAGAGGAAAGCCTTACTATTGCATGGAGAACGTTCCATTATCCTTCTTCTCAAAGTTTCTTTCTGGTTCAATGAAAAAGCTGACTAAATTGACCAAAACATTCTGCAAAACATTTTTTTTTTTGCAATGTTTTTGAAGTTGTTTACAAAATCAAGCCACCAAAATACAATGGAATTTGAACTTAACTTCAACTTTTATTTATTTGTATAGCACATTTAATAGCAATGTTGTTGCTTCACAGTTATAATTAAAACATGCATATATAAAAACATTTGCCATGCCTAGCAAAATGAAGGCATACACACTCTTAGACATACATCCTCACACAACTGTATAGTGAGATCGGTATAGACGTGAAAGAGAGGGGGAAAAACAAAAAATAATTATTTATTACGTCAATGACTGATTTGTTCAAAAAGTGGATTCACTCAGTTAGGAAACACCTCCTCAGTGTGTTTCTCAAAATTAGTGCTGTTACTGCTGTAGATTAGTTTTCAACTTTTTTCGTTGGTGAAATAGAGCTAAAACAGGCAATATGGTGCCTAAAATGTTGTTTTAAAATTGCATGGCATTTCCATGTTATTCATGAACATACAGACCCTAAAAGCAACTGATGCATGCAGTCAATCACTTAAACTGCTGACCATTGTGATTGCGCGAGTCACCTCTCCCTCCTGTAATCACATGCATCCGGCATCCGTTACCCCGCTTTGTTCCGGGACCTCGCAATTTACAAATTAAGCACTGCAGAGTCCCTGTTTCATGTTTGTTAACCCAGGACATTTTACAAATGCAGACCAAACGATGTTCTACGGCCATGTCCGGAATAAAGAGTAGCCTATCCATGTCACACAGTAAGATTTAGGATTTTGACCATATACCTCGCAGTCACAGACCGTATCAACGTCAGTGAGCTATACTAATTGTATTTCGCCACACAATAGGCATCACTGTGGCCTCAACCCTTCGCCTTCGCTTACTCTGAGCTCGATTGCTATGTCTGAGGTAAACCACGCCCTCCTCATTACCCTACGCAGGAAGAAATGAAGAAATAAATGAAGAAATAAATAAATGTATAAATAAATAAATCTATAAATAAATAAATGTAAAAATAAATAAATGTATAAATAAATAAATGAATAAATGTATAAATAAATAAAATAATAAATAAATATGGAAAAAAATAAATATATACATAAATATGGAAATAAATGTATAAATTATTATTTATTTTCGTTTTTTTGCTTTTCTATGTATATTTATTTATATATTTATTTATTCTTATTTACATTTATTTGTATATTTATTTATGTATTTATATATTTTTAAATTTGGCAGCTCTGGCATTCCATATCACAGACAAGGAGTCAGAAAGTGCTTTAGGCCTACAGTAAAAAATAATATCAAAACAAATTATATACCAGCAGTTCAAATAACACAAAATTCAAACCATGTTGTTAAAAGTTTGTCCAAAAGATCTTTAGGTTTTTTTTTTTTTTTTTTTAAGATTCTACAGAACCCATAGCCTAGTTGCAGTACCAGAGCCTTAGAGCCACAACACAAAAAGCATGGTCCACTTTTGTCCTAAGACGTATATGTTCTAGGAATAATTAAATGGTCTAGGCCAGAAGATTTCAAAGACTTGCTAGGGGAGTGTGCATGTAATAGATCCTGGTCTGGATATAAACGGGTTCCTGACCATGCAGAGCTCTATAAGCAATAACCAAAATTTTAAAATCTTGGTTCTCTTGGTTCTGTCTTGTTCTCAGTTTCTGTTTTACTTTTCACACTATATCCCCATACAACAGTATTTTTACTGTTCTGCCAAAGGTATGGGAACAAAGAATGAATTTGCATTGTAAATCACTTGGTGTCACAATGAATTAGATTCCATTTCACTGCATAACAATAATTTACATTTAATTATAAATATACTACATCAGTCATTGTGTTATAGTATAACAGACAGATAAAAACAAACTCAATGTTAACATAGACTTCTATTGTACAATATCATTACAAATAAATACTTATATGTTTGAGCGTGGCTATTAATAGTGGCATGCCAGTTCTGCTTGTGTCTCACAATTACATAAGCAGCGTTATATAAGCTTTAAGCATAGTCAGCTCCCCACCCGTTGTTTAAACTCCTCAGGGCTTATATCTTAAATTTAATATGAAACAGCACAGCAGATCTGTAAACATACATTTACTATACTATACAAATTCTGAAGTGACCACAAGGTGGCGGTGTTGGTCATCTTTAATTGAACGATATGTTTATATACTGTAACATCAATGTGAATTTTTGAATTACATATTCTAGAAATCAATTAATTGACAAATCACACATTTTTTTAACTCTTTTATGTGCTCTATTTAATTATTCACTGGCTGCATGTTTGGTTGTATTTAAGATTTGATTTAACAGTACAGTTCAGTGTACATTTTCCATTTGCTAATTATATGAAATGCTCTCTTTACCTACAAGCTTTCAAGATCTGAGACAGAGAGGTGATGAGTCAGGGCGGTCTATCAGATATTTCACCAGGCACAGAATGGTTTCACCACTCCTTTATATTTCCATGAGGCTTAAAGCTAATAGCACACATAAATCATTCCCTGCCTGAAGCCTAAATCAGAGTTTGTGTCCATTAATATCCAAAAAATATTTGATGTTGCTATTTAGAAATCTTAAGTTAGTAAGTAGGCCTGCCTTTTGTCAGCTGTTTTACTGAAATGTGTTTCATCATAGACTTTCAAGAGTTGAAACCAAAAATGTAGGTGCAGAGTCTACTTCAACTAAAATCAACAAACTAGAATCTTGTTCTGCGTTTGCATATGGACAGTCAAAACTCACAAGCATATAATAATTCAGATTATTGTATATCTATGAAACAGTATCCGTCCAGTTTTTACTGACCTAGCCTTTTTGACTGACTCTGACTTATGCTCCATTTAGAGTGACCTAAATCCAGTGACGCATCACTCATGATGCTGCATTCTACCGCAAGCTTTCAGAAAAGCTCATCCTAATGTGACCACGAAAACTATGCAGATGCAAAACTATCAAAGAAAATGCTATTCCACAGTTCCTGAAATGTATGAATGATGCCTAAAAACCTGGAAAAATAGAACCCCACATTGTCATTCTAAGATGCACATATTGTGTTATGTAATGACCTGATTACAAAGCAGTTTCCCTCCATCCGCAGGGTCAGTGAGTACAAAGATTACTCCGTCATACAATATTATCCTACAGAATGGGAAAGACCCTCCCCCAGTACACACTATCACCACAGACTGCAGATTCCCTTCCCCCATGTCTCCTCGCTCTTCAAGACTCTTTCTGTCTGTCACCTTATTCTTAGCTTTAATATGTAGTAATAAGACATAATTTCCTTCTTTGGTGCAGCTGATATACTCAGCATTATTCATGACTATGGCAATGGCTTTAATTGTGAGATCTGACACAAGGTTAGGCCCTAAATTGGCTGAACTGATAGTGTCAGGTTATAAATCCAGGCAGGTATTTGGGTGCTGGTGTATGAGAACAATACCTCTCCCGCATGACTGCCTAATACACTGGGTAACAGCAGTCTATGGAGGGTGATCACTTTGTTTTAGGAGGGGATTTATCTAGTCTGAACAGATTAGTGTAGAGTGGCTGTTTGGGGTATCTGTAACACATTTAATTTCATGTGGAAATTGCCATTTTTTTGTAATTTTGAAAACGGTTTCTGTAACAATACTTTTTTCAGTGTAACAAACATTGAACACACACATAGGTTATGGTTTTACATGTTTTATTGAACAAAAACAACAAAAGAAAAATGGATGACACCCGAGCGAATGAAGCGTCCAACAGCTCTAGTGTGCTTTACACAAAAGAAAAAATGTCCAACATTTGCACACTAAAAGCAGAAAGTGTTCCATTAAAAAAAAAATCATAAAAGGAGTACAACAAATTGCCAAGGTCTGAGCAGAGCAGCATCATACAGTGTCAGAAAGGGAGAGGTTGCATAGAGTGCGCTATACAGTCAAAGCTGGAGCACAAGGAATACAAAGAATTGAAGCAAAAGAGATTATAGAACAGGAAGTGAGCTTTTGTTAAACTCGGTTCACTCTCTTCAGTGCAAGTCCAGTCTAATGCTGTGGTTCATATGACTGCTAAAACTAAATTTCTCTGTGTTTATGCTCTCTGAAACATTCCAATTGAAAAGAGTCACAATTAAGAGGACAAAAGAAGCAAATGCAAACACTTTACCAACTCTTTCCAGGATTAACTGACCCTTGTAAAAGACACAATCATTTAAATTGCCATTCGAGAAAATTAAAGTGGATTTAAAAGATTCCGAAAGAATGTTCCCAATAAAACCAAATGGCATTAACTTACAAAATAAAAACATAATTGAACACGTAAAAAGTAACAAAACACTTCTTGTTCCAATGTGGAGAGCCACACCGTCCAGAATCTCAAAATACCTTAAACCTGAGGCTGAATCTAAAAAAAAAAAAAAAAAAAAGGATTGATCTCTCAAGCCTCAAGTTTCTCTCACAGCAGACAGCAATAAGCAGTCACAAACAGAGAAAAGGGAATACAAGAAGCTAAAAGGATTAAAAAGCTTAACACTATAGATTTATTATTAAAAAAAAACAAAAAATTACTAGCCTCACCAAAAAACAGAAAGCACTGTTAGTTTATTTAGTGAATTAGATACTAAAACACAAGAGTGCTGAGGTAGAACTATAGCACACACGAACTGTCAGGCAAAACCACTCCAAATTCTTCTCTGTGAAGCATTCGAAAGAGCTACACTAATGAGCTCCCATCCTGTTTTTGAGAACATCAAGTAGTCGGTTAACAAAAAAGAAATATTGGATTTTTGACAAATCAACCAAAAAATCTGTTCTATATTGAAAATGCATAAGTAGTATTTCTTATATAAAACAAACACCACTCTGTCTTTAACTGCTCCCTTTAATCATAATCAAATCCATATTTTAATCTACCAGATTTCAAAACAACTAAACCGTAAAACTGTAGAAGTGTGCGTGTCCGTGCAGAAGTGTTGTTCACACTGTTTATTTCATAAGTGACAGCATTATTGTAAATGGGGCACCAGAATAATTAATCATTTTTTTGATCAAAAAATATTCTCACACAATGTACAAACAAGCACCTAAATGGTTAAACTGCACGTCTAATATGTAAAGTGTTTAAATATTAAAAACATACTGCATGTCTAAAAGATAAAGCTGTAAAACAAAACAAAACACTACTAGAAATCTCACTTATATCACTAGACTTCAAGGCACCAGGATAAATCTGCGTAATATTGGGTTTAGGCTTAAAATCATGAGCATTTTAATGGCAAATGAAAACCAGGTTAAAAAAGTTGGTCTTTAATTCCCGTGATTTCAGCTGTTTTGTTGTGACAGAGGAAAGATAAAGATGATCAAATTTTGTAGAGTTGCATGTTTAACATAAAGTAAGACCCAAGTGTAAGACTATGTTAATTACATGGTTTGTGACAATTGCTTGTATTTGGATTTATTTTCCCCCCAAAAAATTAACAATAATTTGTGAACTAAAACTGAAGGCTTTACTGCTCATAAAACTGAATAAAATAACTGAAATAGTTTCCTCATGGTCTGTTTTTATGGCAAATGATTGTTTTGAGGAGATGAGCGAGCAGGGAGGCTCTGAGAACAGAATTTTATAGTCCCAGTCCCTCAGGAAGACTATTAAAGACCTTGCTTGTTTTAGCTTGATTGTACTCACTGCATCATAACATCATTTTTAGCTATACTTCACTCTGAGTGACATAACTGATGATTGATTTAGGCTGAACACTTCTGGGATAAATGAATGATTCGTTTAAATTACTAATGTAAACAAAAAAAAGTGAATGGTCAGTTGAAAATCTCTTTGTGGCAAACTTTGTATTGGTGTTCAAGTTGAGTACTTTGTACTCTTCACATTAAATCAGCAATGGAGGATTCACAGTTTTCCAAGCAACGCGGCCCCTTCTGGTCTGTTATGGAAAGGGAAAACCTAAAACAGAATAAAAAAAATACAAGTCATTAGGATTAGTACCTGAAATAGTCACACATTTGACTATACAGACATTTAATATGAACTAAAAATGCATTAATAGCCAATATAATACATTTTCCATTGACCATGGGAACCCAGAAGACAGAAAACAACACTAGACATACAAATTGAAAAGAGAAGAGGTTGATTGACAGGCTGAAATTATGTCATGATGGCTATTTCTGTTGCATAATGCATGAATTAATGGGTCCAAATCTCAGATTGCTTGATAAGTAATCAGATTTACAAGCATTAAAAACATCTCACATAGAAAACTCTTTGCAGGCTATTTGTAATCAGTCAACACGACTACCGCTTGATCTCAGATGCATACAGTATAAAGAGCTCACCCCTCCTCATATCCTGCAGCTCAAACTATGTGCTGAGTCAGGAAGAGCTACTAAACGCCCCGCTGCAGTCACTCAAACTACACAGCGCATGCCGTTTCGGATGCAAACTCACCATCTCACGTCCCACACATACAGACCAGAGAGAGAGAGAGAGAGAGCAAATGAACCAAGAGGCTCCAAGCAGTTTTCTTTTCCTGTCTGAATGTAGCAACAGAAGAGAAGGAGAGGGGGATGGTGAACAAAAGACGACTGGAGTAGCAGACAGCTGTAATGTCCTCATAATGGCTGGGGAACTCACGAGCCCTTTCATATGCATTCATACTCTTTTTGAGCACACAAATACTATTTTAGTGACTGACATTCAACCATAAAATACATTACTTTAAATGCTCTGCTGAACTAATCCAATATTCAAAAAGAAAATAATGATTTTTAGAAATGCAATATTAAATAATGTACTATTTTTTCTAAGTTAACCTAAAAATAAAATACTAAAAACTAAAATCAATCATCTATAAATGCTACAGCATGATTTGGTCATTGCAACATTTATTTCACGGTTACATTTTAATACATTTTGAGATTTGCTTAAGATTACATTTTACTGCGTCACATTAAATTGTTGGTGTTTTTAAACTAAAGAGACAATGTACCTATATCAAAATTCTGTTAACATTTACTCACTCATGTGGTTTTAAACTAGGGCTGCACCATAAATCACAAGCGATATTTAATCATATTTTGAGCATGTTTTGCACAGCTTGTCAGTGAACAACAGCTCTGTGTAGTTAATGATTTGTATTACGAAGCCTTTATAATCTTTTTAGATTTTTTACGTTTTGGTCACCTGAATGGAGGGACAGAAATCTCTCAGGTTTCATTAAAAATATCCTAATTTGTGATTTAAAGTCATATAGATTTGGAACAATATGAGAGTGAATAATTGATGACAATTTTCATTTTTTTTGTTAAGGTTCAATATCGATACCTATAATAAATATCAATATTTAAAAAAAAAAAAACTTAATTTAGGTTGATAACTGAAACTGAGAAAACTTCATTATGCACCCTAATGCTGTAATACTTTGACTAAACTGGTTCTTGCAAGGAACTGTCAGTTATGTGTGGCATGTCAAAACAAAAAATCTTTCCATTTCAGGACTAGGAAGAACTTCCAGTCACCTGGTCTGTCTGATGAGCATTGTCCCCCAGGGCAAAGAGTATGGAAAATAGAGAGAGAAGAAGGGATGGAGAGTGTTAGAGGAGGGGTGGTGGAGAATGGGTGCGGTTGTATAACAGCTATCCCAGCATGCACTTTTAAAAACAAAAGAGGCTGTTATAGCATGTGAACAGAAGCTCTCTGAAAGTCATGTCATTAAACAAATCACATCCTGATAGAGTCCCAGCAGAGCTGTCAAAACCACTGTGAAACTGAAATGGTCAAATAAGACACTTGCAGTAACATGATAAAAAATTTTTTTCAAGAACTACAACGAACGGCTCGTTTGGACTACAGCGATTTTCTCAGGGTTTTGTGATGTCACAAAGCAGTCCATTAGAATATCAATAAAATAATTCTCGCCTACGGAAATTGGAATGGTTGGGGGGTAGCGAGGGATGAGGTTGTGGTTAGAACGCTTTGTTGAGTGCATCAGACAAGACTACGATGACGAAGAAGTGCTACTAAGCTTTCGTCATGGTGAAGAAACACTTTTAAAGGAGTACTTTTTTTCCACCCCGTGCCTTTTGAATTTCCTTGCAGTAGTGTTGTCAAAAGACCCGGTACTTCGGTACCAAGTCGGTACTAAAAAAATGAAAATGTCACGGTACTAGGTTTCTGTAAGTACCGGTGGTACCGAGGACCCGTTCAAACCCGGTTCTGGATGCATAAAGCGCTATGATTTCCGCGAAGCAGAAAATGCGGACGGAATCTCAAAATCCAGTCATGAAAATGAAACTTACATTTTAATATGGACAGTCACGGAGTTTGTCAAAGTTAGCATAAATTAATCAAATCAAAACTCCATATGGACCAGTATCTGTAAATGTTAAGCCGCAAAAGTTGTTTGAAATCTGCCTGCATGTTCTGCGCGTCTCTGTGTGAATTAATGAATGAATGGTTTCTTTACTACATAGACTGAAGCGCGTGACGCTTGCAATAATGAGGACATACAACATCCCCAGAACTGTTCTGAGTCACTTCACAAGCATTTTACCGTTTCATTTGAGTAAAACCAGTGTCAATTTAAAGGTATTCACAGAAAACCGTCAAAACAGCCTCTACATTGCGAGTAAATCACTCGCATATGTGAATAAATTTTACTCGGGGCGAGTAAATTATGTCTATTGTTAGCCATTGGCTAATAAATTCTTAGATTTTACTCGCCAGTGTGTGTGTGTTCGAGGCTATTATAAGATTGGCGCAGATATATTTTCACTCGCTGAACACTGACTGAGCGCTTCAGAGTTCTCTCTCCATCAAGCGATCTGTACTTTTCAATTCATCTCAATGGACGCACAGTACACCTGTATTTGCCTCTTTTACCGTCTATGGTGTTTGCCGAATTGTAAACTCTGTGTGAAGGAGCACGACTCGCCGTCGCTTTGCTGATAGCTTTGTTTCTCACACATGCAAAGAGAGAGAGCGAGAGTCTTACCAAGCTGAATCGACATGCTACATGTAAACTATATTCTTTGTTGTCTTCTGTCAAAATAATGTAGTTCATTTTGAATTATTCATATTTTCGAACAAGCAGAAGATATGCCGGTTTCTCCGGTAGTGGGCGGAGCTAATGCTCAAATGTCAAATTCATTGGCTGGCGCTCATCTTTTACCGTCCCTGTTTTGATTTCAGCAAATCAGTTCGACCGATCGCAGACAACGTGATTAATATTCATGAACCAGCAGCTCATCAATCCATAGTGCATTGTATGTTGTTAATATGGTAGTAGAATTAGTAGTATTATTATCTTTTAAAAATAATTATTATTACTTTTTTTTTTTTACAGAAACCCTCAATGAACAAAAATATCTTAAGCATCACCACCAGTCTTAAGTTCAGATAAATGACAAATATGCATTCATTACAAATTCATTTTTACATAAAGGCATTGTGCTAGAAATATTACTATTATTTTGTAAAATGTATGTGATAGTGCTACTACTGTTAATTAAAAATTAATCTCACAATATTTCTTCCATGTTTTAATTTTAATAGCAAATCCCCTTTATTTACCAAAAAATAAAATGTGTTTAAATTTCATAAATTAAAAGACAAATTAAATTTGGGTGAAACTTGTTTACTGTTTTTCATAATTATATTACTTGTAGAAGAACTTTAAACACAATTGTAAATAAGTATAAAGAATGGCATTGGTTTTATTTTTAGTGATAAAAAGTTTTTTTTTTTTAAATTAGCATATTTTTGTGTTTTGCTTTGGTACCGAAATTGGTACCGAGAACCGTGGATTTTCACTGGTATCGGTACCGAATACTGAAATTTTGGTACCGTGACAACACTACCTTGCAGCATACGTTTTCTACCTCGCTGGAAATTTTAATGCAGTTATTACACATGCACCTGAATAATTATGTAAATAAGTATTTTACAGTTATGAAAACACTTTATAAATAACTTACAGTACAATACTGGACAATGATGTAATCTGCAGAACTTACATTTCAATTATGAGACTATGGTGTGTATATAAATTCATCTGTATAAGTTTCACTGCAATGATTATCATGTTATAATGTTAGAATTAAATAGGGCTGGGTACCGAACTTCGATGCCTTTATGGTATCGAACGAAAAACTTCGATACTACGAGTATCGAAAAATTATTTATCTTTTGGTGCCAAATTTCGGTTCCTAAAGCCAAGCAGCCGTTTTTTTTTTTTTGCCAAGCGGCTGTGTCTGTGTGAGCTTAATTCGCCGTGATTGGCTGTCCACCACCACGTGACGTGATGGGGAGGATTTCTGAAGATACTCGCAGTCACACAACACAAGTGTAGTTGTTTTTTCTCAAAACGTTTCCGTTTTACAATGCCAAAGAGGTCTAAAGTGTGGCTACACTTTATAAAAGTGGATGCCGAGTCCGCAAAGTGCAACATATGCGATAAGAGTATTGCAACCAAATCCGGTGTTAATGAAGCATTTGTTTGCATGAGTGTTTTGTCTACTCCATTGCGTAACTTGAAACACGCCCCCTTTCACGTCGTCTAAATAACAGAGAGAGAGAGACAGATTTATCCGGTACAGCGAATTTCTCTAAGCAGCAGGCCACATACGTTCACTTAAAACATAACCGACTGTGTTTACGAGAATACTTGCAGAGACAATTATTTTGATATAATTGTGTGTGTCTGTGTTCATTCAGAAGTTACGATACGCGAAAGATGAATTCATTCTCTGTACGCGCATTGTCTGAAATGCTGCTAGCAGCGCGTGCTTTGAATGAGTGAGCGTAAGCTCCGAACGCGCGTGAATTGTTTAAAACGCTTGAATCAGCAATATTTAGAAACAAGTGCAAGCGATCAGCTACGATCCGTTTCACCCCTTCAAGCGAGTGAACAACACGAATCAAGTTAGGAATTTTACATCACTATCCACGATAGCCCATCGGACTGGAAAACACAATAGCCCCGGGACGTGGCGCTAACGATTTTGCGAGCCCTGCACCTCAGATCTATCCAATTTGTGAAACACTGGTTTACACATTGGTTCGTTAAACAAAATAAATTATTATTTTAAAAGATTGACGCAAAAGAATCATCGGTTCACTAATCGGATCATGAACTTGTATTACCGAGCCAAAGATTATCTATTATTGAACATCTCGAATGAATAAAGACTTCAAGTTCATCTGTAAAGCACATAAAGCTATCGTTTGAGTTTATAAACTTCTATTTCATGCATGATTCATATGGATCTGCTAACTTAATGCAAAGTGTGAGTTCTAGAAGAATGTTTGTGTCTTGATGAGCATGTATCACTCACTAGGAGTCGCTAAATGAACAGCTGCTGTTCTTTATTTTCTTTCAACGGAGGAAAAAAATCCCCAAACTTTTTACTTAAATATTAAATTAATAAATGACATCAAAACGGGGGCGTTTGCGTTATGATGTGGTGGGCTGCTGTGGGCCAGAAAGTCCAGGGCAACTTTTTGGTCCCAGTCTGCCCCTGAATGGCGCACCCCTATCCAAAAAGCACAACCAGTTGTATTAATAATGTTATCCTGAGTGTGAAGTGTTACCAGAATTTGTTTTAATTAAGGTGAAAAATAAAAGGTTTGTGTTTAATGTATTTGTTTTGATGTTGAAATGGATTTTAAAACATATGGTATCGAAAAAAGTATCATTAGGAACCGGTATCGAAACTGAGGTATCGAAATTGTCACCGGATCGAAAGATTTTGAACAATACCAAGCCCTAGAATTAAAGACCAATAATCATTACATATTACAGCTGCACTTATCTGTACATAGTAAATCCAGTTTTTTTTTAAGCAGTTGTTGACATCGTACCTAAAATGCAATTTAGCCCAAAAAAAACAACAACAACAACAACGTTACCACTCTAATATGTCTGGCAATATCAGTGTGCAAAGTTTCTGCGTGATTCTCTGACTCAATATTCTTGGGGTCTGAATTTGGCTCAAACTGATATGCCAATATTGACGCTAGGGTTGGGCCGACAGCTGATGCCATCGACTATCGCCGATGGCTGATAGACATCGCGATGTTGAGCCGACATCGTGATCCCCCATCCCAAGCTCCCCCGCATAACACCGCATCCCAATACAATATTCTGAAACAAAATTACATGTACTACAGAACCCCTAAAAGGAATAAATACAAGAGAGGAAAATACATATTTCAATACTTTCTCTTGCAAAGAATCCTTTATCATTTGCGATTGCACGGTCTCTGTTTATACTATGGAGCAGATGTACTTGCCACACATTTTACAAGATTAGATGTTTGTCAGTGGTGCTGAGGATCTGCAAATCATTCGCAATCATCCTTATTCATCTCTCCTTTCTCTGTTTATATGGTATGTGAAATTTTGAGTACTGTAATGTAACAGGCAACCATTAGCAATCATTATGTGTTTCCCTTGTCTTCCTGAATCACCTACGTATTCACACTTCTGGCACACCCCCTAACTCCTCCCCCCGATGTCATTGTCCAATGTGATGTTTCTCTGTAGACATCGTACAATGCCAATTTTGTAGTCATCGTCAAACCCTAATTGACACTTTCCTTAACGGAGCAGACAGAACTTGCTGCTTTGGCAAGGGGCGTGGCAGTCCTGAAACATCGCCTAAGTTGTTGACCAATCACAACACACTAGAACAGCTAATTAATCACAACACATTTAGTTATTTGGAAGACGGGCCTTCATCAAACCTGGAACTAATCGAGATGTTTGTGCCCAGGCTGGGGAAAAAGGTATTGTAACAATGCAAATTATGTGAAAAATAATGCATTTTTCAAACCACCAAGCATGAGAGCATGTTCAAGTACTCCCCCAAAACAAAATCAAGACTTTGTAAAAGAGCATAATATCAAATTTTCTACCAGCTTTCAAATTCATCCTGCGTTTGTCCTGAAGAGATAACATAAGAATACACAGCATTTCTGCCATTCTACCATTGTCTGTTAACAGCTGCGATTACTGCCACTGGACACAAAAACAAAGTCAAAAAACAACATTTATGGAAACTGAACTGGCAAAGGCTTACCTGTGTGTGCATTCAGGTCAGAGTTCACGCTGCGCAAGTGACCTGTCCCATCCTGCTGTGCAGTTCTAGTGCGTCTGGTCGGTCCTGAGGATTGACGGCCAGCATGTCTTGCAAAAGTTTCCGGAGTGCCTCAGGCATGTGCGAGCGCCTGCGCTGGGGAATACTCAGCACCATCTTTGGGTTCTCCAAAAGAGCCTCTCCAACTGGGACGATATCGGAACCTTGCCGCACATACGTCCCGAGAAGCTCCCGTTTTGACTCGGCGTCAATGAATGTAATTCTCTCTATCATGGCCCAGATGATAATGCCTACAGCAAAAATGTCTGCTTTGGCTGTGTAATGTCCTTCCCAAACCTCTGGTGCCATGTAAAAGTCTGAGCCGCATGCCGATGAGAGCCAGAACTTGTTGATGTTAACACTGTTCTTGATTTTGTCCTGTCCCTCCTCTGAGTCTCGTACTCCGGCACTCAGACCAGCACACACTTTGCTCAGTCCAAAATCTGCTACTTTCAACACAGGTGCGCCAGAACGCTCCGAGATGAGGATATTATCTGGTTTAAGGTCTCTGTGAACAATGTTGTTTTCATGCAGGAATGCCACAGCGCTACTCAGCTGCATCATGAAGCTGGCATTGGTTCGGGGATCAGGCCGTCGCGACAAGATGAATTGATTCAGATCCCCTCCCTCGCAAAACTCCATAACAAACCACAGGTAGCAAGGCTCATCAGGACACGACAATACACGCTCACCTAAAAGAACACACACACACACAAACAAAAAAGATGCAAAGATGAATATACTTAAATTTCAATGTTGAGGAGATGTTTGCATTGGTATGAAACTTTAATAAAAAACAACCATGATTTCAAAAGGAAGGATTATAATGCAACTTTCGCAGAACCTACTCAACACTGTTGTTGTCTAATAAAAGTCTTAAATGAATTCACCTTCAACAGAAATACTATGGTTTAAACTACCAGTTGTTGCTTATTGACATTAAGTTAGATTATTTATGATGTTTAAAGAAGGCATGAAATCAAAATTGGAGATTTGTGGCTTTTAGTGTGTGTTTTTTGGCTTTGATTTCGTTGATATCCTGTTGCACTCCTACAAGTCAGTCTGTTTGGATAAACAGACCAAAAATACCGGATGAAATAAAATGCTCAATAAAATGATAATGTCCTTTGCACTAATAATCACATGCCTCTGACTAATATCAAGTATTAAATCATGGCTATAATGTAAACCAGAAACTGTATAAGGCAGAGAAGGTCTATTTGTAGATAAATTGTGCCACACAATATGGCAGCTGTAGTTTCGCCTTACAGGTAAAAGTACCAATCGTCATTTACAGGAATGGAAATCCTGATTTGAAGTTTAAATTAATTTGTTTACCATAGAATGCATGCACATTAGCACAATTTATGAATTTATGTTGTCAAATTTCATTGCTGATTTGAAACATGCTACTGTTACATAGGTTTGGTCTTTCCCCATTCAAGTAGATATGAGCTGTACATGCATGCCTGGAAATAGCTTACAAATATGGCTGTCAAGTGCAACAACTTAAAGGGACAACATTAACATTAAAGGGACCATGAGGTAAACGTAACTTTTTTTCTTTTATATGTCACACCTCAACCTTGTGTTTAGGAAAAGAGAAAAAACACATCAGCATGGGAGCGAAAACTGTAGGAAAACCTTCCACATAACATATTTGTGTTCTATAGCAAGTAAACATGTTTTATAAGATGGGAGAATGAGAGCAGCAGATAAAACAAGGAGTTAATGCAATGAAAAGTGTTAAAAGAAGAATGGATTTGCCATCAGTTTTAGAGGTTGGATTGCTGTGAAACCAGTTTGAACTGTTGAGTTTTCTTCTCACAGGACTGGACAAGCTCCCATAAGAACAACAAACCGGCTTGTATCCCGATACGAGCCAAAATGCCTTAGTCTAATTAATAAGCATGTTCCTGTGCTTTCATGGGCGTTATTTTCATCACTTTCTTTGGTTTTGTTGAGCAAGCACTATGTGAATCTGCACATCTGCTGTAAATATAACACACACTGTGAATGTCACCGGTTATTACCATAATATCACAAAACAGTCTAAAGGCTCTATCAAGTTGATAGTTCAAATTATGAAAAATACTTTAACATCAAGGAAATTGCTTGAAAATCATTTAAATCGGAGATAAAGCGGTGCTGAGTACAAGTTTATTTGCTATTATTGTCTTCATTAACTAAGTCATTGCATGACATGGTAGCTCACATGATTTAACATACTATTTCAGTTATTTCCACATAACCAATGAGACTTTGACACTAGTCTTGTGTTCCCACTAGAGATTAGGTGTTGGAAACACTTAAAATCATTAATTCATAACATTTCACCCATATTAAAGTAAAACCCTACTTTCACTTCCATTTACACTAAATATAGACCAGACAAACAGCTTTCAAGCAAATGCATCTAACAACACTTTGCATATCATACAGAATAAAAGCCTACATGATTCAGAAGATCAGCATGTGAAAGAAGTCACACAAAGAAGACATTAAGATGCATGACATCAAATTGGCCTGGAATGTCTGTACTAAATCCCCATTGTCTCTTTTTCACCAGTAAGATGATTTACACAGTTGTCATGTAAGGAAACACACTTCCTTCATTGTTAGAAGTTGGTATAGCGGGTGTGGAGAAGGTTTGACCCCAACACAGCACCTCCCCCACCTCCAACCTCAGAGTTTCATAACCGAGAGGAGGGTGGGGGAGGGCAAACCTGACCGACAGTAGCCACATTCTTACATAAAATGTAAACAGTCTTAATGTAGACATGCGCAATATCGACGTCCGGTGTCATCGGTGAAACGCCACACGACTCGCTTACAAACAATGGAGTCTCACCGTTTTGTTTCAGAGTACAATGGGAAAACTAATAAAAATTGACATTTCTTATATTTTAAATGGCTAATATGCCATTGCTACCAAATGAGTGAACGACCAAAAACAATGGCCACTGTTTGAGCTCGTGACAAAGCATTCTCCCATCGCTGACCTTCCAGAAAAAATGCCAGGGCCTGAATAATAACATCTCACCTTTCAACGAGGTCTCGACCAACCTCAAATACTGCTTTGAACGCGTATTGCCATGGCTTATTTTCTGGGCCATCCCGTTCCTTTGGAGCACACACTCCTCCAGCTGCACCACATTCTCATGGCGCTTCTCCAGACTGGTCAGAGCCCAAAACTCCGCCAGCGCCAGCTCCACGTTCTCAGGCGCGTCACAGCGCAGCTTCTTCACCGCCACTCTTGCACCTGATTTACGGGCAACGGCTTCGTACACAACGCCATAACTGCCCCTGCCAACTTCACGGAGCAAGCTGTACCTCGGTGCGATGAGTCGCTGTTCAAGACTGCCATGTTTAACCAGGTCCGAGACGCCTGCCATTGGCTCATTATCGTTTATGTTGTCGACGCTGAGCGAGCGCAGGACACTGGCGCTTTCGGTTCTTTTGCAAGCGTTCCGTGTCCGCAGCCGCTCTCTGTCCTTTGCATCCATCGCGCCTCCTCACGTTTTGTGCGTGCGCTTGTAAACACCTTCCGCGTTCATATTTCTAGAGCTTGAGGAAGTTTCGCAGCGCTTATATGTTCATTGACATCATCGTTTGTTTTCATTCAATGGGGAAGCGAGATTCAAACAACAACGAGCTGCTAGTCTGAACTGGATGAACCCTGAATGAAGTCAAGTAAGAACTTGACTGGATCGTCCCACTTTCCTGTACAGGGGGGACTGCTGACCTATGAGGACAAATGTACACGGTACGCCTCTTGTGGCTTTAAGTTACGTTAAATCAATGTTGT
Organism: Carassius carassius; assembly: GCF_963082965.1. Classification (NCBI taxonomy): domain Eukaryota; kingdom Metazoa; phylum Chordata; class Actinopteri; order Cypriniformes; family Cyprinidae; genus Carassius; species Carassius carassius. Next base: position 10,433,560 of record NC_081771.1, read on the forward strand.
TAACGTGGTAAGGTGAGCCGAATATGAGAATTGGTGTGATAATTTGTTTTTAAATAAAAATAACTGTGTGTTCTTTCCTTTTTATTTATGATGGTTTAATGCATGAACGACAATTTACACATGTGCATACACAGTAGACCCCAACTTAAATCATAATTTGTAAAAAAAAAAAAAAAAAAAAATATTATTTTATTTCAAATATCGTGATTTTTTCAGTCATGAGTATCAAGAATTGGCCTAAATACCAACAGAACATTTTGACTATAAATATACTTAATTAACACAACTTGTAGAACAACTTTTTTATGCATTTTGAATATATATATATATATATATATATATATATATATATATATATATATATATATATATATATATATATATATAAATGCGTCATCTCAATGACCTTTACTTTCTAGTAATACTTGGCATTGGCTACAACAGCAGTGTTGGGCTACTTCCTCAAAGAAAGTAATATATTACTCATTACTAGTCACTCCTTTCAAAAGTAATATTGTTACTTTACTTATTACTTTCTGGCAACTGTAATTAGTTACACTACTAGTTACATTACTTTTTATTCACGCACCACAGAAATTGTAACTGTGTATCTTCCTCATAAAATTATTTTAGAATGTTAGAATGTCTATTTTTAGAATGTTGCTAACAACATATTTCAAAATCCACACTGGATCGCAGTCAGAGGTTATTACAAACACTCATTATGGATGTAAGTGTTTCATGAGTAGCTTGAAACATATTTAATATTAAATATTTTTAATTATAGTAATATAATGTACCACATGCTTATCAGAGGGATCTGGGTTGGATGTAATGCCAGAGTAAATTAAAGCCAAAACTTACACAAAAGTGTGTAAGTCTTTTTTTAGTATAATGCAACATTTCTATCTGGTGAATGTAAGCTTTTCCATATTCCAAGCTTGCCTTCTGCACTGGGAACATTAGATGCATGTGTGAGGTGAAAATTATGAAAATAAATCTTAGAATTATTTGATTGTTGGATTTTAAATCAGCAAGGTTGAGGCATCCAAAGTAACTATGTAACTAAGCTGTTTTATGGATGGTAACGGTAATATTATTACTGAAATCTTATTAGTTATACTAATAGTTACTACAAAAAGTAATATTATTACAGTAACTAAGTTACTAGTTACTGCCCAACATTGTAAATAAGTAATATGTAAATGTATACATATTAACATATTACAACATATTGTTATTTTCCAATCACAACTTTTTTCAAGTAATTCCAACAAGGATCAGCTATGTCACTGTGGAAAACCTAAAAATATACGTACATACGTGGACTGCTGTCACCCATGTTGTGGACTAGAATGGTTCAGTCCCTGCAGCAAGAGCGTGCATGTGCTCAGCGCACACACGTGGTCTAACACGATGGAGAGCGTCTGGGGTTCCTGAGGTCACCCATCAGTAGAGCATAAATGAGAATTTTTGTTAATTTAATATCGTTATAATTTATTAATTCCACTGTTCATTCTTTTGGTTCATATACACACACACACATTCATATCATATAAATAAATTTTATTTTCATAATCATAAATAAAAAATGTTCATTAAAATGTGTGACGAGTGAGGGAGAATTAGCTAGCACCAGAGCCGTTAAATATGAGAGTTGCGACACTCTTTGATCTCGCCGCCACGCGGTTCATGTAGCTCTCAATAGTTCCAAACAACTCTGCGCTGTCAACCAGTTTGAATGGTTTTAAGCGGGACAGACAGCTGCAACTATATTTGCAGCAATTGTCGGTAAATATTGACGCATAATATACATTGATTATTACGTTGACATTTGCATTACATACATATAATAGCATTATTTTCTGGGGAGTGGCGGAAACACGGCATTAATCAGTTTTTGTGTTTGATTTTGGAGGGAAGATCGGGCTGCATAAAATACATTTACAGCAACGACTCGGCAAATATTAACGCGTATGCATTGATTACTATGCTCACTACACCTACAGCGTGTTCTCTTTTCCTAAATACGATCCATAACATTACCGTTACTGTTAACGGGATTAATTTCAGTATGGTTAACCCCTTCATCCTCCCCTAAACATAGGCTAAACCTTCCCTAAACATAAGTGTACTGTTTATATTTACCTACAGTATGTCTGTATACTAATAATATACACACACATACAAAAAAAACTTCAGGTTCATTTCATTTCATTGATATATATACACACACACACACACACACATACATGCATATAATAAACACACATACATTACATGTGTTTATTATACATATATATATATATATATATATATATATATAATAAAATAAATAAATGTATATATAATATAGAGTAGTCAACATTTGAAATGGATCAAAAAAAGTGAATCAAAGTTGTCTTAAAACCTTCTAGTTTTCTGCAGCTCTGAGCTGATGGTACTGCTGGACATCTTCTTATTGTGAGGCAAGTAAGCATGATGTGCCTTTCATCTGCTGTAGTAAGTTTCTTTGGGTGACACTGCTGACCAGTCCTTAATTCCTTTGTGCTTCTTCAACAGAGCTTGGGCTGCACATCTGCCTTGTGTCTTGTGTCTTGTTGCTGCGTCTTGCCGTGGTATATATTTTTTTTCACAGTAAACTGTCTTCAGCAACCTTGTTAGCTGAGTTTGGCTGTTCCTCACCCAGTTGTGTTAATGTTAATATTACTGTATATATATATTGCTAAGACACATTCACATAAATATATACATGCACAACAAGTGAATATCAATGAGTGCCAGAAGCTGCTCAGTTTTAAGGCAAGAGAGAATGTCAACAGTGAAAAATATACAAGACAACCGATTGCATTCAATAAAACATTTAATTAAACATTACATCCTGTGAGAGGGTAAGTAAACCAGCTTCATCATCACTCCATTGTTTACAGGAACCATAAGCTCCCCAGCCTGGCCACTGCTACACTCCCCACCAATAATACATCCTGTTGAAAACAAACAGGACAACACACACATACAGTGATGGCTTACAGTGTATGGCTTTGCAAATTAAATCCCACCTGTTTGACAGCTAGAACTTAAATTACCGTTACTTTATCTAGGTATAAGGGTTTAGACTTATTTTTCACCTCCTAAAAGAGAGAAAGTGAAATATTGTAAAATTTAATGCAATCAAAAAATACTTAATATCTACAAAGATATATTCTGGTTTCATGTGTATACATTCCATTACACACACACACGAGACTGTTAGATAAAAGAGCCATGAACATGAGTTATGCAGCTGAAATACTTTACTGTATTCTAAATAACAACTATTAAAATCATGACTTCAGTTTTTTGGTCAAAAGTCAGTCTCAAATGGTTTCAAATGTCAGCCTCTTCAACTGAAAAACAGATTTCTTTTTGCAATGACACTTTTTATTTGCTGGGATAATCCACATTTATGGTACTTCTCATATATAATCACAATGCAGTGTCTAACAAACGGTCTGTGTAACTTCAATGACTAAATTAACCAAGGAACAACCTTGCTAGATATAAGCTACCCATGTTATCTAGTTGAGCTAGCAAAAAAATTAAATAAATAATAATAATAATTCTAGCTAAACTGGCTAAAGTTAATTGTAATCAGGTGTACTAATACGGTCGCATACAAGTGTAAATCACTTTAACAACAAATCTAATAACCGACGATAAACGTTGTATGTCAACGAACTTGAAGAACATTTGAGGTAAATGTAGCCCAACATCAGATTATGGTAGCTAATATTAGTTAAGTGTTTGTTACTTAAGATAGCAGCGATTAAGAGTCTACCTACGTCTAATAAACATTAATAAAGCTGGCTTCATAAAATACAACTATTATATAGATTCATGAGAGGTCGGCTAATGCGTTCAAATGTCGAAAATACAGTAATTTCATCAACTTACCAGCGAGCGTACTTCAGAAACATTGAAAATGTGTGCAGTTCAGCGCTGGAACTATCAGTGTTTGGAACTATTGGCTGCTCCACGACACGCATTACTTCCGCATTCCAAAGTTCACATTGGTCTCCATACAGTGAGGAAAGTCTGAAACTGCACTTTATATGGGCTAGCTACCTAAACAAAGCTGTTTCTTTCTATTGGCTGTTCTTCTTGAAACTTGCAGCTTGAAGAATGCATGTCTTTCAATAAATGTTTTAATTTAAATGTTTCATTTGAGTGTTCTTCACACACACACACACACACACACGCGCGCGCGCGCACACAATTCTAGGCTTTTAATTTGCAACAGTTAAACAGATATAATATAACTTATATTCCTTGGCAGCTGGCCCTGCTTATTGTTGATCCCTGATGGAAGACCACACCAAACCTTTTCTGAATAACAGGCATAGCCTTTACAACCCACTTTTTGAAAGGGAAGGAAAGAATTTATTTTATCCATTGGCAATTGAATTGACTATAAAAGTCCAAGTTAATAAATGGAGTTGTGAAACAAAACTGATATGATTCAAGAAAATAAAGAATGCACTGTGGTTTAAGCAAGTCAGTGGGAACAAGGGATGATGAGTAAAAGAGTGAAGACAAAGTTATACTACTTAGTCTCTTGCACCACCTACTGTAGTAGTTTTAAATTACATTGTTAAAACGTGTTGCATATTTTTATAATGCATACATTTATGTTTGAATGTATACGGCTAATATAGATGTAGTCTGAATAAAATTTTACATTTTAAAACAACAACAACAACAAAAATAACAACAACAACAAAGGAATAAACTATCCACTTTAAGGAATAAGGTTACGACTAGTGAGCAGTGTTGGGAAGGTTACTTTGGAAATGTAATAGGTTACAGATTACAAGTTACCCTGTTTAAAATGTAATAGTAGTGTAACTTTTTCAATTACTTTATTAAAGTAATGTAACTAATTACTTTTGAGTACTTTTTGATTACTTTTCTAAATTTGTGAAAATTAAAGAATAATAAATAAAAGCATATACATCAACTTAAATACAGTTATCTAATAAGCATGTGACGTATTCTGTGTAATAAACTCCTAAACATTGGTGTTTTTTTAAACTGCTGTCTCTGTATATGATGATAGTTTTCTCAAAATAAGTAAAATGCACATGAAGTGACACAGAGCAGTTCTAGAAATTATGTTTATGTGCTCGTGTACTCCTATATTGAGATGGCAGAGGTTGAAAACACTGCGAGCTTCAGTAGGCCTATGTGTAGTAAATGAAACCATGTCTTTGCCATTAATTTACAGGAGGGGCGGACTGGGAAAAAAATTCAGACTGGAAAATTCAAACTCATACAAACAAATTCATGGACAAAACTATTTTTTGTATGGCCCTGACATAAAAAAAAAGGTTTAAATCTTTAATTTGGGGACATGCAAAATAATTAAAAGTTCTCTCCTGAACTGCACCTTCACTTCCATTTTTCTCTTCAGTTTCTTTATTTTGCCCTCTTATCCATCTCTCTCGTGACTTTAATACTCAAGATTGAACAAAACTATACTTTACAATACAATACTCTGCAATACTACAATATCTTTATAGAAAAATCCTAATACTGTACGTGAGTCATGTTTTTCCCTTACAAAAATTAACCTTGCTTTTATTAGCCTATATAAAAGTAAAATAACCTTGTTATGTTTTTGTTTTTTTGCAAATGGATTTGTATTTATTTTTAAATAAATACATTTGTAAAATAATTTTACATTTTTGGTTACCACATTTAAACAATAGTAACCATTTTCTCTGGATTTATAGTTAAATATTAAAATGTTAATTTTCGTAAGGGTTGTGTTGTTGTCTGTCGTAGCTCCCCCTAAACCTATAAAAAAATCGGATTTTTTTTCAGATAAATTCCTACTGTAGCATTACAACAGATAATAATGATGTCCTTTATATAGTATTTTGAGTGATGACTGGTGAGCAACGTGCTGCTGCTTGATTAAAAAAAAAAAAAAAACAAAGACAAAAAAGCATCTTTACAGATGAAACTGACCTGAAAGCCTGAACAGTAGTTCAGCTTCTCTGCTCCAGCAATCCTCTCTCTCCCTCTCTCTCTCCCTCTCTCTCTCCCTCTCTCTCTCCCTCCCTCCCTCTCTCTCTCTCTCTCTCTCTCTCTCTCTCTCTCTCTCTCTCTCTCTCTCTCGCATTGATTACTCTGAGTCTGATCCAAACCGTTTGGCGGAGGCGCGGAGTGCGCGCGAGTCATGACTAACACTTCATGATTTATTAGAGATTTAATTATCAAATGGCGGATTCGCAAATGATCGCTTTAGTACATTCGGCAGGGAATTATACAATAATGATATTAAATAGTGGGGCAAAATCGGCTGCCAGGTCACCGGGAATTGTCCCGGTTCTCCCGGTGTCCAGTCCGCGCCTGATTTCCACAGACAGGCAGAATGTGCAAGTCATATATTGAATTTTTGGGGCTTTATATTCACAGACACTAGTCGATGTCATGTTTTGATTCAAGTGTACTGACCTACTTTTGATTTAGTCATCCAAAATGTGGCATATTCCGTCCGCGTTAGGCATTCCGTTTTTATGACTGGATTCTACGAACCAGACTGTGTTTCCGCATCCCAGAAATTATTAGGGCGGTATGTCTCAGAATTGTCAGTGCAATTTGGGAAAGAAATAAGTTAAATCTGTATGTGGATGTGTGTAAATATTCAAATGTAATCCCCTTTGTAATCGTTAAAAATTTCATAAGTAACTGTAATTTAATTACTCATTTTTTCGTAGTAACTGTAACTAATTACAGTTACAATAATTTTGTAATTAAATTACGTAACGCCGTTACATGTAACTAGTTACTCCCCAACACTGCTAGTGAGCTACCCTTTAATGTACTAATATGTGCTTTTAAAGCAATACTTTTCAGATGTCAGCCACTAATAGGGATAAATAAGGTACAAAGTTGCCCAAATAAGGTGCCTTTACCTTTTGTACCTTTGGGTACCACCCCAGGGAGTACTTTGTACCTTTTCCTTAGAGTGTAGCTAGTTTGCGACCAAATTTTGTAAAACAAATAAAATAAATATTTACTATAAATAACTCACTATTAATGAAAAATATAATGTCAAATATAAAGTTGGATGATTTAATTGTTGGATACAGATATAAATCAACTTTATAGTCAGGTTTTAAATGAAATATCTTAATAAAAATGTTCTAAAGAGTGGTAATGAGGATGGGGCTTCAACAATAACAAAAATTTACACTGTACATTGCGTCATCATAAGTTGATTTCTTCCGTGCCCTTTTATTATTTTGCAGAGCATCCTGTAGATGGCAGTGATGTTATTTTTGTACAACTGGTTGCTACAACTGAAGTGCTACTGCACTTGAATGAGCAAACATTGAATAAACCCTGAATAAACCTGGGATCTTTATATATGTATAATAAATATTACTACACCAAACATGTTTAAAGAGACCTAAAAGGCCAGAACAGACTTAACAGTTATAGTTAAAAACGTGACTCTCCTGTTTAGTGAATCGTAATGTGTTTAAGGATCATGTCTTTCAGCAGAAACAAAAAGATTCCTAGGTTGTAGCTTTTTTTTTTTTTTTAACACAGCTACAGCTAAAATGTGTAATTATGCAAAGGACGCACAGGGAAAAAAACAGCTCTAAATTGCTGCAACCTTATTGTTTTGCATCTCTATAGGAAAGAACATACTGCATTACATCATGTGTGACTCATTAAAATGCAGAGACATTTGGCTGTTGTGTGTGTAGTGCAGCCTTGAAGACCCACAAGAACAAGTGGTGTAGAAAATGAGTGTGTGGTACAATAGGATGTTGTATGCTGCTCTGAAGTGGGCAATAGGGTGCAGCGCTCCATGCTTTTGTGTGGCTGCCATGGCAACTTAACAAATATAAAGTCCAGCTACATTTCTGCATGTTTTGAGTAAAATAAAATAAAATAAAAAATAGTTCAGTGTATTCTAATGACATAATAATGGCAATATCCTATTTTTATTATTCACTCATAAATAATTAATTTGAATACATTTGAATTCTTTTTAAAACAATAGGGCCTACCGCTGTCACCAACGGATCCTCTACAGTGAATGGGTGCAGTCAGAATGGGAGTCCAAACAGCTGATATTAACATCACAGTCATCGAATGTAATCCATATGGCTTTAGTCCGTCCAGTAACATGAAGGGAAAGCTGTGAGTTTGTAAGAAACATAATGTTTTTAGTTAAAACTGTTGCTTCTAGGCTGGCTAAAATACTAGTCCTCTATCCACATTGCTTTCTCCAGCAATAAAGTTGTCTCATCTGATTCATGAGAGATGAAAACAGTTTGAAACAGTTCTAAATAATTGGCTTTTTTTTATCAGATGTTTTAACTCTCATTTTGACAGCACCCTTTCACTTAAGAGGATCCATTATTGAGTAAGTTATGTAATGCCACTGGAATGTAATGACAATGGAAAGAAGTGACGCTGTGAGGATGTTAAGGGATCTGATATTGCTCTTGCCTCTGTCCACCACTTCAGCGCTCCTCTGAGAGATTGCTGAAAACACAATCACCGCAGGAGTAATCAGGACACAAGAAGAAGAGAGAGGTTATACACAGACCCACCTCCGCACACACACAACACTTCACTGCAAATACTGTCCACTTGAACTTGAAATGCAGAGTGATTGGCATGACAACATTAATTCCTTCATCATTTCACGTATATCTGGGTCGGGGGGTGCTTGTTGGCCTAAGAAAGAATCAAAAACCTCTGATTTATACAGACATCTGTTATGGGTCATTTTTTTTAATGATCCAACTCCTTTGGCATCTGAAGATACAATTATATTGTGTAGTTTGAGTGTAAAGTCTGAAACAGACCCCCTCTTTTTTCACTTGGCATGATGTCAGTATAATTTTAAATTTTAAATTTTTGCTGCTGTGGGAAGGTTGAAGCAGGTGAGCGCACAAGCCTTATGGTTGCCGTGGCAACCTTTTATCACCCTAAGAATGCTGTTGTTGTATTCAGCAAGTCGGTTAAATGAGGGAAAACTGTGACACTGAGGTTTGCATAGAAACATCAAAACACATAGTCCCATGGCAACAAAAAGTCAGAGAAAGATTCAAATGAATAATTTACCAAAAATAAACATTTGCTGAAAATGTATTCACCCTCAGGCCATCATTAGATAAATTTGTTTCTTCATCAGAACAGATTTGGTTACATCACTTCTTCACCAACAGATCCTCTGCAGTGACAAACACTTGGAAAATATGTTGCAATATTTCACAAGTACTCAATACAACTCCAGTTGATCAATTAATGTCTTGTGAAGTTAAAAGCCATATGTTTGTAATAAAAAAAAAAAACTTTTTTTTTTACTTCAAACAAATGTATCTTGTAATTGTTTCTATATTGTAACCACAATATAGCTTTCCCCAGTGAAAAAATTGTCTTGTCAGATAAATATACTCTTATGGATTATGGACTGGTATTTTGTCCAGTTTGTTTCTTACAAACATGCAGCTTTTCACTTCACAAATTGTTAATTGATAGACTGAAGTCATGAGAACTTTACTTTTGGATTATTGTGAATTGTGCATTTTCTTTTAATTATCAGTATTATAGTATAAACAGCTGCAACATCTTGGAACTGATACTGGAAATTGTTTAAATTTTAAGTTTAAATCTTTGCATGTCCACTTGAATCAATTATTTAAAAGAAAAACTGAAATGAATGAAGAACAATAAGCAATTCCTGCATTTCCACGTGGGGACAACAGCAAATACTTAAATTTGCTGCATAACATGTATGTAGGAATATTCTAATTGTGGATTTAAAATAAATGTTCAACCTGTACACAGATGTGAACTGTAAAATGCTGTGAGATGTGTATTCAGAGAATCACTAGAAAAGAACAGACTGATGGATGATCTGATTCTGTAGGAGATGTAGAGCAGAACAGGATAACAGCGTTTAATGCTCCGGGTCAAAGCTGTTCTCTTCAAAAGACTAGCAACACTGAGTCATTAACAGAGACAATCAGAGCAGGTGATCAGGGTAAAGATAAGATGTGCTTTTGAAAGGCAGATGCTAACACTGAATATTGATTGTGTTAAACTTACAACAATGCTTCATGTCATGCTCCTGTCCCTCGTGTTCCCTGTGTTTGTGTTAGTTGTTTTGTTTAATTCATTTAGATCCAGATCTCTGCTTGTCGTCTCTGCCAGCCATATTATAGTATCTGATAACTAATTAACAGTGTTTACAGCACACTCTTTCTAATTTATGCTGTGTTTGTGCTACACCATGTTTCTAATTAATGCAGTATTTTGCAGTATACCGAAATGTACAATGGCATTGTAAACAGCTCCACATTGCAGCTGTTTAATTGATCTATTTTGTATCAGTTATTTTTCCTGAGAGAAATCAGGAAACAAAAGAGCACACATCAAATAAATATATTAGGTCGGTGACCTCCTGCTGACCTTAAGTGAGTGACAGCTGCAGTTATAATAAAGGAAGTGGTTTTCTCTTCATGTGAAGTGTAGGGTTTTTACAAAGATGGAAATGTTCTTAGAGCTTAATATTCAGGTATAAGGTTCTTTTAAAGTGTTGACAAATGTTTCTTCCAGTAACGTTAACAGAATATTAATTCAAAGTTATGGTCTTTATTAATGTCTTCAGTATCAGCATTATAACATTATTTATACATTGTTTATGGAAAGTTTTTCTGAAACATATTTTAAAAATGTTCCTACTAAAAAACATTAATTATATTTTGAATAACATTTTCTTAATGAGAAAATTAGCAAAACATATTTTGATTAGCTGGGATAAAGTAGCGTTCAACTCTATTCATTAGAAACTCAATCTAGTATTGCCTCAAAATTTTTATTTTATTTTATTATTATCTTTTTTTTTTTTGCATTATTACAATTTCCAAAAATGCACAGGGTTCAAAGCAAACTTTTTTTTGTACAGGTTCAGTTCACATGGAATTAAATCTGTTAATTGCAGCAGGTATGTGGGTGTATCACTGTCATTTCTAATGATTTTGAGTGAAGCTGGTAACACAATACTATCAGATTCTGTTTTCTGGTTGCATGTACGCATGGAGCACACTGGCAAAAAAGTTACAGAAGCACATAGGGTGAAAGGTGACAACTTGTAACTATGATGAGTGAGTGGGTGAGAAGGAGAGAGAGACAAAGATAGGCAGGCCAAAGAGGAAGATGTGTTTAGAGACAGTGATTACCTTTACCTTCTGGCTGTGTGAGCTAAGAGGCTTTTAATTGAGCTGAACGTTTCTGTACATGATCCCAAACAAACACTCAGTGATAGTTTTATTATCATCATTAAATAAATTCACAATTATTACCTTTAAGTGATCCACCAAAAACTGGATTGTCAATTACTCATCCTTATGTTGTTTCAAACCTGTTTACATTTCATTCTTCTGAACACAAAAATATCATAAACACAGGACATGATGGTAGACTGTCCATTGTGCCAATGGATTGTATGCACATGAGATTTGCCTTGATGTTGAGAGTGGGAGCTATAGTTCAGTATTGGGAAAGATGTAAATTTCGGGACACATCGTCAGTAGTGTACCTTTGAATCAGGGGGTGTTTCGGCCTTGCAACACTAGACACCCTTTTCAAAGGTGGCCAGCTACAGGGTGATCAAACCTGAGCTTGTGTCCCATGCCCAGTTATGAAAGTTGCCTAGTTGTTTACACATCCCACTGGACTATGCAAGGCAGGAAATATCCTCTTCCCTGAGTCAAGCTGACTTCGTACCCTGTTCGCTCTTCTCATGGATGATTATGCTCTGGATTCTCAAGTGGGTTATAGGTGATTTATTAGGTCATATATACTCTTTGAGCCCAACAATGGTCCTTTCTCTTAATCCATATCCACTGGCTGCTTCTTTCAGCCACTTCGGAGATCGATCTAATTGTCTGTCGCAGTGCCTGTCCATGGATGCCAAGATCTTTCAGCAGTCTGATGGAAGCCGAACCCACAAAACCTCTGCATCCCACTTCAACCGGATAGACTTTCGCTTTCCATCCTCGTTGATGAGCGTCTGCTGCCAGTTCTAAGTAGCTCAGCTTCTTGCGTTCATATGCATCACTCGTTGAGCTCTCCCATGGGACTGTAAGCTTAGTGATATAAACAGATTTCAATGAAGGGGACCAAAGAATCATGTCTGGCCTAAGAGTAGTAGCTGCAATCTCAGGTGGAAAAATCAATTGCTTGCCTATATCGACCAGCATCTTCGAATCCCGAGCCATAGCAAGCTGTCCAGTTTCTGGTTTAGTAGGGGAATGATTGGACTTTTTCTGTCCCTCTCGGATGAAGGTTGGGAGTTGGTTGCTCTCAGGGGCAAGGAGTTGATGGTATTCCTCTGGCTCTCAATAGCTTCTGCCAAACTCTTAAGAAGCTGGTTATGTCTCCAGGTATAACGGCCTTGTGTGAGGCTGAAAATATATATTTTGAAGAATGTTCCGTTTTAAAACAGTTTTGATTCCCATTGTCTTTCATTGTATTATTTCCCACACAGTGGAAGTCAGTGGAAACCAAAAATGTTTAGTTACCAACATTCCTCAGAATATCAGAAGAAATAAATGCATATACAGTAGGTTTGGAACAAAATGAGTGTGAGAATTTTCTTGTTTTTTGGCGAACTATCCCTTTAATTTTCAATTATATATAATTTAACATTCATTGAGTATTTTTATTGAGTCCAGTTAAACAGATGTCTGGAATACAATAGACAAAAAGGTGCATTTCAGATGAGTTACACATTAGTTAACAAATAAAAAAGTCGGAATAGGTGTTGTCTTAATCTGAGTGTAAATAGAGGCTGTAGTAACATAACAGTTGTGCCCAACCAGTACTCCAGTGTGGCTGTATTAAGCAGCTCTAGAAATGACTCCAGTAGAGTCTATTTAGAGGTATTGTGCAAACCTAGACAATTAGCCAGCTAATTATGGAACCTGTGTGAAAGGCAAATAGGCATTAGCTCATAATCTATAATGACATCATCAGTCAAAGTTGTGTGACTTATAGAGCGATTGTTTTAATATAAAAATTTTTTTTCTAGGTTTGTATTACAGAGTGTTACATCATGGCATTTCCCTAAAGGATGCAGCAGTGCTGTTTTGGCAGTCAATGTCCCAATCAAATGTAGAGCTTTAAAGCAGCTGAGCCGAAGACACTTAGCTTCCCTTGAGATGAACGGAAAAAGCACTGTGTGTAAGGCCTGCACTGCAGTAAACAGATTGGTGGAATGTCAGAAAAATATTTAGCTGAAAATCGATTGGTTTCTGATTGAAGGGCTGTGTCAGATATTATACTATATTCTGTATACTGTGTACTATATTCTTCATCTTGAAAGAGGTATTTCTGTCTGTATAAAATCTTTTTTATGATGTATATAAATTATTGAATAAGTAATAATTGGGAAAATAATAACACAATAACTCAAAAGTGTGTCTTTGTAGATTTCCATGAGGGTACAAAGACTGATATTCATGACTAGCATTATTTTCAAAGTTATGAATTATGTGATGAATAAGGGATCTACAGTGCTGCTTCTGATAACACATATATGAAATTCACATCTGAGTCCCACACACAAATATATAAACATATTCAGTGTTGTCTTTAATCAAGTTAGTACAGGGGAAAGGCAAACCTATATAACAGTAATAGGATAAAAAGACAATTACAATTTACTAGCTATTAAAACCAAGTACAAAAGGTTATTTTTCATTTAAAAACTTGCATGTTGAACCTTTAGCCTGGAATTCAGATTTTGAATTCACTTAAGTACAAATCTTGTGGAGATCTGTGACAGATGGCAGATGTTAAAGGGCAGCTTAGTCCTTATTAGTGGAACTTAATAATATGCTTTTGGCAGGAGACATGGCATTAAAAATTATGTTTGCAAATGCTTCTATAATTCATATTACTTGTTTGTATTTGTGATATATTGGTTTCTCTTTTACTCTTTTTGACTCGTCTCAGACACACTCAAAACACAGAGCTCCCTTGAGATAATGTCGGAGTTCTCATTCTGCCTTTAGCTGCTGTACTCTTTGTTAAAAAAAAAAAAGACAAACCATGTACTAAACATGTGCTATGTGAGGTCAGCCCAGTTTAACTGGTGCACACATAGTATTTCAAGGGCGGAGGCCAAAAAAGATTATTTGGTGGCTCAGATAGGTGCTCAGGCCTAATCTGGGATTAACGATGCAGCTCCGCAGATTGCCTTAAGGATTTCTCAGGTCTCATTAGCATGGCAGAGACGACCATGTTGATGCCAGAGTTGGTGATATCGGTATAGTGCCACCAACACTTGCCGCTTTTTTCAGTGGATCCTTAATCCAGTGCTTAAAAAGTGCTGGTTCATCAGGACAAAAATACTGCCTGGCAGCACAGAAAAGGGGTTCTCACAATGCAATTATACAAATATAAAAAAAGATAACATGCTTTAAAACTATTTTCAGAAAATAGTCAAATCTAGAATATAAATGTGTCAGTAAAAATAAATATGCCCTCATTTCTATACTTTTTGCCCTAAAGATAAATAAATAACAGAGGAATTACAAATATTAACATTATGTTTCAGTCAGTTGTAAAAATGGCAGACTCATTTGCAATTGATAATTGCTAATGAATATTAATGAGCAGACGAGCACTAAGCTCCGCCCACGTCCACATCGAAAGCTCGGAGCTGTCAGTCATCCGAGGAGCTGCGGACTTCTGAACGCATCCTTTAGCAGTCAATTAAAAATTTGGACATCTAAGAAAACTGGTGATGACATCAAAAGTGGGTGAAAACTGATGGCCAAAAATGCAAACTCGAATTAGTTCTTTAAAGATGGGATTTTACATAACATTAAGCAGATCACCAATTGCTTCAACCAAAGAGCAACTTGAACAGGAATTTTCTTTGAATCTGGTGCCCTAAACCTGTTGGACTACTTAATATTGTTGCTTCGCAGGTAAGTTTAATAGATTACATGATTACTAGTGTAAATGATGCCATGAAAGTGCTGTTAATTCCCATACGAACACTTATTTGTTGTCCATTGGTGTTTGCGAAAGAATTTGTCGATGAGACGATAAAGAAGTCGTCAAGAAGACACTGAAATATTACATAATGTAATAATAACTAAGGTTCGTAACAAATTTAAACGAGTAAACAGGATTCCCGCCAGTCAGAGAGTTTGTGGCGCACGTGTAGCAGCTTTCCAACTAAACCGTTTAATGAAAATAAACCAGTCCAGATTTTCATTGTCGATGCAATAGTGACACTTTACATTACAGTGCCAATGTACACTTAATCTAGATGATTTAGCAAAAAGACTAAGCATTTAAAACAAAATGATGAACAGAGTTTTTTTCTCTCTGTTAACTGTGTGACGACAGAACACATTATTGAAAGAACGACTACATTAGGCATGTCAGAGTGTTGATTTATTTTTTAGGGTGGGCATTGGGGTATTGAGATCCTCAGACGACAGAACTCTGTGGTTGGAAATCAGGACTGCAGACAAGAAGTTGCTGTGTGTCCTCAGTTTTAGCGTCGTTCTGGATTTGGAATAGATTACACAAATAGCGTTGGTGGTGTTAGTCTAATTACACTAATCTTCCCTCAGCAAAACTAAACATCATTAGATAGAGAAAGTGCAGCATCAAAGAACCTGAAAGATGAGGTGTATAACTGGGTTAGGAAGTTGGTTGTATTTTTTTTTTTTAATTATTATTTCCTGCCATATGAACAAATCAAATAAAATAATAAATCAAATTGCCTCTCTGTTTAACCAAATATTAGTCTACCAATTCTTGCTATATGCAGACACACTTTCTAAGAGTTCTGTCTACATGGAGGCTCGAGTTGCCTTTAAAGTACATCTGGGTCAAGATCTACCAGTGAGATGGGCCACTGATCTTGTTTAGTGTTTAAGCAGCAAGTATTTTTAGGCGATGTGTTCAGATGGCAGTGCTGTCGGTGTGAAAACGGGTTTGCAGAGTTCAAGCCAATAACAGGTTATTGTAATCTCTTCAGATTTTAATACCATTGAACTGGGTTCAGCTGATCAAATTTTATTATCTTAAATAATGGCAGCCCATTAAAAGCCTCATTGCAGTATGCTTTTGAGCATCATTTCTAGGATCAAATACATGCTTTAAATGTTTAATTATTCATGGTCTTTTGTTATGGTGTTGTCCTTTGTTTGACATGTCTCATCAAATGCTGGATGCCTAGAGTAGTCGAGGAGAAGAAAGAGAATGGCGAAGATTTGTACAGAGCAATCCTACCCATCCAGACACATGCTTTCAGTCCGAGCCTCTGATGATGAACTGGACCAGACTGAAAATGGTGCAAGCAGGTTAGAATGAAAGAGTTAAGTTTAGATTGAAATGGTCTGGTGTTTTGTTAAAAAAAAAAAATGAATTGTTTGGATTCTTCATGAAAATATATGGAAATGCAAGTGCTACACTTTGTAATTTGGAGAATATATATATATTTTTTTTTTTGCAATTTCTGCAGCTTAGTTTCAATAGATGGTCTTTTTAAAACATGATTAAACCTTACTTTTCTTAGGGCACATTCTCTATATGAGGACAACTCCTCTGACATGCAGGGCATCATTTCTTCTGCGACCAGCCAGTTTCAGGAATCCAGGAGAAGCTCTTTCACAGGTGCTGGGGCTATGGCAAGGTAACATCAAGTCCATCCAAACCAAAGCTTTAACGTAGTTTACCATGTGATCCGTGATTACCACCAAAGCCAAGTCAACTGCACACTCAGTCATGAACAAATCTGATTTTACCATACAGAGAAGTATGATCCACACTCATCAACAAAACTGTGCAAAATGTAAACATGTTAAGTGTGTGTTTGACATGGCTTGAACAGAAAGCTACATACTGTATAAAGTGTTTGGAAGTGTTACTGTCTGATATCTTTTGGTCTCCCAGGCTTACCCAGTTTCTGGTAATGCTGAGGAACTGGGCATCACACAGGCTTCACAGAGAGGTTGAGCGTCCCGACTCCTTTTTAGAGCGATTCCGTGGACCTGACCTCAAAGACTTATCTAGCCGAGGAAGTAATGCCCGATGCTCTATGGGCTTTCCTGACAGGCCTCATAAGAGGAAGTAAGTCAAGATAAAGGTTTTCTGTATGGTTTCTTTATACAGGCAGAGACACCTTTGGTATAATGTAGAGGCCTTGAAAATAAAAGAATCACGTCGTAGAGAATCATGCTGCATCTGTGCAAAAACACAGTACATCCGTATTGTGTGCAGAGTATTCATAAAACATCACGGAGCTGAGGATTCATGTAATAAAATCAAAATCCCAAAACAGTATGTAGATTTCCATGTAGAAAACCTCCTTTTGGTAAAACCGTATTACAGTGACTTGTAGAATAGAAACTAATGGAAACAGTTGTTCACTGTAAATATAGATAATAAATCAGCAGTAGTGATGATCTATAGTTGTTGTTCTAGAATCAGATCCCTCAGAATGCACTCCACAATAATAACAAGAATCAATGCCTTTTGCTCATTAAGAAAAGCCAATCACTGGCCTCTGGCAGCTTCCAATATGAACAACTGCAACAACACAGATGAGTAAGTACAATGTAGAGATAAAAAACCCTATAAAGAGCATCGTAAATGACAGAAATATAATTAATACGTGGATGTGATAGATACTAGATTTTAGAATCCTAAAAACAAAACAATACTGAAAAGAATTTATCTAAAATATTCAATTAATAACAACAGATGATAGTCTAAAATGTATAGTACATTGTTCTTATAGTGTTCAGTGAGTATTGGTAGTGTTAATGCTGCCCTCTGCAGGTTAACATGAGAGCTTACTAGTGTTAGTTCACACTGGTCGTGACCCTTAACCAAACGAGTTCACAAGCTAATTCAAATAAAAACAACCCTAAATGTTAACTTCAGCAAAAAGGAGGACAAAAAGGAAGAAATAAAAAAAGATGAGAAAAAAGATGAAGACAAGAAGGAAGAGAAAAAAGATGACAAGGACGAGAAAAAAGATGAGAAAAAGGACGAAAAGAAGGATGATAAGAAAGATGATAAAAAGAAAGATGCTCCTCCTCCGCCGTGAGTATGCCACAAATGAAATTTCAATAACAGCAGCTTTAGTACTAATAATCAGATAATGATATGGATTATTCACAGATGAATGCTGCGATTCAGTAGGTGTTCATGTGTTTTAGGAAAGATGTGTGGATCATGGACCCAGCCTCAGACAAGTATTACAGGTGGCTTTCAGTCATAGCAGCCCCAGTGTTTTACAACCTGATGATGCTGGTGACAAGGTCTGTTCATGCGGTATCTCTCATGAAATCAGTAACTTCAGACGTGTAGAGAGATGTGGCTTGTGCTTCACTGTATATATTTCTTTAGGGCCTGTTTTAATGAGCTTCAGAACTCTTACACCACGCTTTGGATCATCATGGACTATACCTCAGATGTAATCTATTATGCAGACACGTTTGTCAGATCAAGAACAGGTATGGTGGTTTTTCAGAAAGAGTTCAAATATTTTTTTAACACTATTAATGTTAATAGTATTGATTGAATATATCCAACACATATTTTTAAATTAAATATCAATGTACTACCATTCAGTTATTTTTTTAAAATAAAGTTTCATGAAATTTCTATTAATCAAAGAATCCTTAAAAATTTGTTTCCAAAAAGTGTGAAAGCACAACTGTTTTCAATGCTGATAATAATAACGAAAATATAGCTTTCTTGAGCACCAAATCGAAATATTAGAATGATTTTTTGAAAGATTATGTGACACTGTGAAATTTAAGGAATAAATGACATTTTAAAATGTATTTTTCAGGCTTCTTGGAGCAGGGTCTCCTTGTCAAAGACTCAAAGAAGTTGATGGATCATTACAAGAAAATCCCACAGTTTAAATACGACATGATTTCAATGATCCCGACGGATTTAATAATGCTCCAAGTGGGCTTCAACAACCCTGAACTTCGCTTTAACCGCCTTTTCAAAATGGCACGTCTCTTCGAGTTCTTCGACCGCACAGAAACCCGAACAAACTACCCGAACATTTTCCGCATCAGCAACCTCGTACTTTACATCCTGATTATTATTCACTGGAACGCTTGCATTTTCTTTGCTATTTCCAAAACGATTGGCTTTGGGACTGACACATGGGTATATCCAAACATCAGCCACCCTGAATACGGCCGCTTGGCCAGAAAGTACATCTACTGTCTGTACTGGTCCACTCTGACTCTCACCACCATCGGAGAAACGCCACCTCCTGTTAAAGACATCGAATACTTGTTTGTCGTTATGGACTTCCTCATCGGAGTGTTGATTTTCGCTACCATCGTCGGTAACGTCGGTGCCATGATCTCCAACATGAATGCTTCTCGTGCTGAATTTCAGGCCAAGATCGACTCCATCAAGCAGTACATGCAGTTCCGGAAGGTCAGTAAAGACCTGGAGGCCAGGGTCATCAAATGGTTTGACTACCTTTGGACGGAGAAGAAAACTTGCGATGAGAAGGAGGTCCTGAAGAACCTTCCAGACAAGCTCAAAGCTGAAATAGCCATCAATGTCCATTTAGATACACTGAAGAAGGTGCGAATCTTCCAGGATTGTGAAGCTGGACTTCTCATCGAGTTGGTGTTGAAGCTGCAGCCTCAGGTGTTCAGTCCTGGAGATTATATATGTAAAAAGGGTGACATTGGTCGAGAAATGTACATCATCAAAGAAGGAAAGCTTGCTGTAGTGGCCGATGATGGAGTCACGCAGTTTGTGGTGCTCAGTGACGGCGCTTACTTCGGAGAGATCAGTATTCTTGGAATCAAAGGCAGTAAAGCCGGAAACAGAAGAACGGCGAACATTCGTAGCGTCGGCTATTCGGACCTCTTCGCACTGTCTAAAGATGACCTGGTGGAAGCGCTTACTGAATACCCAGATGCCAAAAAAGCCCTGGAGGAGAAAGGGAAGGCCATCTTAAGGAAGGACAACCTTCTTGATGAGGCGGCTGCAAGCGCCGGTGCTGATCCCAAAGATCTGGAAGAGAAGATTCACCGCCTAGAGAACAACCTTGATGTCATGACTGGCAAGTTTGCCAAGCTTATGGGAGAATACACATCCTACCAGAGCAAGATGAAACAGAGGATCACCAACATGGAGAACAAAGTGAAAACACTACGGGTGGAAGATCTGTCTGAGGTTGTTGAGGACAAAAAAGAAGAAGAGAAGAAGACCAAATAGTCAACAGTATAGACATTGGAGTTAATGGGGTTTCCTATTCATGGACATATTTCTTAACATAGTACATTACTTTTAAATTGTTTATACTTATTTATAAGGTTTACATGAAATATTGTACCAATTGCCATATATGTGTGTTGAAATGTAACGCTGATGTTGTATTTATTCAATATGTGCAGTAAGAACAGCTCAGACTCATAATTGAGGAGAGAGATACACTACCATTCAAAAGTTTGGGTTTTTTAAATGATTTAGTATTTTTTAAAGATGTTTCTTATGCTCACCCAGGCTAAATTTATATTTACAGTAAAAATAGTAATACCCTGAAATATCACAATAAGAATTATTATATGTAATTTATTCCTGTGATGCAGTGCTGAATTTTCAGCATCATTATCATAGACTTCAGTGTCAAGATCCTTCAGAAATCATTCTAATACACGGATTTGGTGCTCAAGAAACATTTCTGTGCTGTTTTATGCTGATTTATACACAACATAAATGTCTTTATATTTATTGTTAAAGGTAATTCATCATTGCTGAATAAATGTACTTGGTATTATATCTATGACTAGTTTTGAACAGTAGTATATTTGTGGCGCATATTAAAAACGTGGCCAAAAGGCTCTTTGTACTGGATGAGGTC
Source organism: Carassius carassius (assembly GCF_963082965.1). Taxonomy (NCBI): domain Eukaryota; kingdom Metazoa; phylum Chordata; class Actinopteri; order Cypriniformes; family Cyprinidae; genus Carassius; species Carassius carassius. Next base: position 10,454,516 of record NC_081771.1, read on the forward strand.
TACATTTGTAGGTCAGCCTCGGAAGAGGAATAGGGATTAATACTTTAATTGTTGATTTGGCATAAATATGAAAACATCTATTCTAAATTAATATTTAGATTAATTCTGATTAATATCTGATTCTGCTCATTAAACAATTACATTATTTAAATAACATGGCTAATAGGGTTGTTTAAAAAACAACTTAACATGGACAATGTAAAATCATCCCAAACACAAGCCAAAACATTTTAGTATACTATCCAAGAGTACCCAAATGTGTTCTTTAATAAATGTTCAAACAAATCTAATTTTCTTGTTTAGAGGGTTTCATTTAAAAGTCATATTATTTAGTTGGACTATGTAAACCAGAGGTGGGGAACGTTGATCCTGGAGGGCCTGTGTCCCTGCTGACTTTAGCCCCTGAAGACCTTGATTAGCTTGTTCAGGTGTGTTTGATTAGGGTTGGAGCTAAACTCTGCAGGGACACAGGCCCTCCAGGATCAACGCTCCCCACCCCTGATGTAAACAAAGGCTGGACTCCAAATTCTCAATACACTAGGCATGTATTGTGTGTGTGTCATGTTAGGGACCACAAACTGTACTCATAGAGAAAATCTGATATAGAAAAGTTGAAACAGTGCATGTCTAAATTGTATATAAAAATAAATCTAAATTATTTTTTATAAACTAAGTACCAGTTTGAAGCCAAACACCAGGTGAATGAAGTGACTAAAATCTTAGTTTATTAAAAGCTAAACTAATATATTGAAAATGTTGAAAAAGACATACATGTTAATTTTGTGCGTATTTTACATTATAAATGGTTTTGTATAAACTCCTGACACCACAAAAGAAATAAAAAATTGAAATCACACAATCTCCTCACATTTGCACAATTGGTTTGTTTTTCAGTTTTGAATTTATTTAAGAATAACTCGAAACAATCAAATGTTGTCATTCTCAATATCAAGTCCTGTTTCCCCCTTTTATGTTAGCGCCATTAGCAGTGGAACAAACCACAGTCACATTAAATATGCAAGAGGGAAAAAAACAAAGAGTGTAGAGGGCATGGCTAAAGTTGGTTTCCAGCTACGCCTGGACAAACCGGAGTGCCAATTCTCAGCATAAATGTTTGGCACAACAAGATAGTGGTATTTTGTTCCAATTTCCCCTCATTTTCATCCAACAGTATAGGGCCAGACACTGTGCAGAGCAAAAACAAACAAAGCAACTAAAACAGAAATGGTTTCTTCATAGGGCACTGTCAATTAGCATTCACTGACTAAAAGTCTGCCATCCTGAATTAAAACAAAGACAGATAACGAAACAAAACACTTGTAGGAAGCCTTAGAGAGAGGTTTATGGGAAGGTTAGATCTCTCTTTTGTAACACTACTCGTTGTCAGAAGTGCACCATAAGCGTGGATTGATTTTAACAAACAGATCAATTCTGTATGGGAGAGAAAGAGCAGGCTCTGAAGCAAAATGCAAAAAACTGGCCATAAAAGAGCAGCAGAACTGGCCAAGCAGCATTACAAACAATGCAGTTCCTCAATAAATACAGATTCCTGGACACAAAATTGAGACTGGAGCTGCTCGGTACCTTTGAAAGCACTGCTGCAAATGCACTAGGGAAGACCTATGAAACAAGCGAAAAAATGTCATAGGGCAGATCAAAAACAGAAAAAAAAACAACCCTAAGAGACATTCTGAATATTGAGTTAAGTGCACTTTCACAGTTCAACCATAATACATCAATAAAGTTCCACTTCCTCCCTTTGATCTTGTTAAGTTTAGATGGTGATCAGTCCTGCAGGTGATGAAAACATCTAACCGTCTCTCCTTTTCATGACTACGAAAGCAAAGAGAGTGGATTTCCTGGCAGACATGACAAGAGATTTCATCCCTTAAAATAAATAACCTTATTTCTCAGTGCATACAAAAAGGGAGCCTTAACACTTACATAAGAGGGAGAGAGAGAGACAAGAGTCCAGTGTGGTTTTATCTACTATTTAGGCACAGGCACACGGTCACCAGAACTTTTCCATTTTACCCCATTTCACCTTGCCTTACATTTTAACTTGATATTTACTTTTATTTGTCGATGTAGCTGAATGCTCCTTTGACGCACAAATGAGAGCTCTGAAGGTGAGTTCTTTTGAGATCCTGGTGCCTCAGAGCATGCCGAAGCCTTTGGCGTAAGTGATGGCTTTAAGGAGTCTCTCTCTAAGTTTCTCCTTAGTGGAGTATTCAGGGAGGAGCAGCACGTTGAAGCAGGTATGAGAGGTGGGTAACCTGACCATAGGAGGAGAAGAGAGCATTACTTTGAGAAGACTTTGCATATTTATTGCTATAGAGATGTATACAGATGTATAATGTCAATTATATGTGGTAATAGTGCAGTTAGATACATATGCTTGAATGCTGGTCCATAAAGAGGATGCAATACATCATTGCAACTTAAAAATATGCATAACTATGCTAGTTTTTTAATCTTATCCCATGAATTCTTTTTTTAAATTAAAAAGAGCTACAAAAAAAGCACTGGGTTAATATAGAGGGGAGAAAAAAAAACATTTGAGAACCACTGATATTACTGTTTTATGACATCTTCAGGAAAAGAGCCTCAAGACCTTGCTTTTATTTTTTCTCTCCATTCCACTGCCCACGAATCACATTTTTAAAAGTAAACAATGTATTCTGATTTACAATTGAATCGATCTGATAAATGACCTATTTAAACACAGTATGATGTCATAAAACTTGAACTGATTATTGAGCAACAGTGTATTTGAGTTTACCTGTCTGAGTCCGGGCCATTTTTGGCAATAATCATCTTGAGCTTGCCTAAACCTCCAACTGGAGCTCTGTCTGTGCCCGTGGTAAACTGAAGAAACAGCCTCTTCTGCTCCTGCCCAAATGAGTGCACAGTCTCCCAGAAATCCCTGATGAGTGTCAAAAATACACACTTTTAATCTCACATAGGAAGTAGTATTTACAACTAGCAGTCGACTGATATTGTGCTTGTAAATACTGATGTGACTATCTGGAGATCAGGATGGCTGATGTGTAATGCAACACGCATAATTAAATGACAACTAGACAAATGAAATGAATTATTTCATGACAAATTAACGGCTCACATCAAAATTAATCAAAAACTTAATGCTCATCTTGCACAACATTTAGTCCTGAAACACCTGAAATACAATCACTACCTGAAAACAGAAGATTTATTATCCATTGACATGGAGAAACAAACTGCTCAAAACCTCAAATGGTCAAATGTCAGCTGATCACTACTAGTAACTATGACATCGTAAAGAAAATAATAACCCACACAACATTATTTACATAATGTATTTTAATAAGCATAAACTTACTTAATAATGTGGGAGTCTTTGTTGTATCCACCATCATATTCTGTACTATCTTCAAGTGCTTGGAAGTCAAGATTCTGCACGAGGAAAAACACAAAGTTATTGGTTTCTAACTAAGGCTGTGCCACGTTTAAGATCAGCCTGGAAGTAAATAATAACCTATAGCCAACTCACCCTGCTGCCACATACAAGCAGCTCAATTTCCTCCGATCGAAACAGATACTTCAGCGGAGATTCATTAGTGACCATGTGAAACCCTCTTCTGAAGGCCTTGAACTGTTTCTCCACACTTTTGTTCAGCATGTACTCTGCATAGAGTGCCACAAAATCCTGCAGAGACCCACTTCGTGTTATGTGTATACTGGCAGATACAAACATGTTTGTGTTTTAAAATGCTGAATGAATGAATGCATTGCTGGACTCTTCTGCTTAAAGTGGACTAACCTTTCTGTTCTCATTGGTAACTGGGATTTTATCTCCTCCTTCCTTCAAATCATACATTAGTGGGTTTCCAAACAGGTCTGTTTGTGAGATCTGGAAGGTAATCATCATGTCTTCTTCCACATTACCTTCATACTCCAGCAGATCCTTCAGACTCTGATAAAGAACCTGAACAAACAGATGATCAGAACCATTTTAAACAATATGTAGAGATGCACTCATACTCCTAGGTTTTTGATATGACAGAGCATGAATCAACTCGCCACAAATATTTTGATGAGCAGACACGGTGTACTAAAGTCATAATGACAGGGTCTGCCACTAAAGTGCTGATATACCTGCCTAAATCTCCTCCCAGACACAATCTCTGTCCTAGCATACCTCCAATATGAGAACAGGTAATGCATTCCCCTTTGCAATAAAGCTGAAATGTTGCTCTTTCTAAATACAGAATTTCAATGTCAACATACAACATGATGTTGAAATGCTGTGGGAAAAAAATTAGATTGTGTTTCAATGAGCAAGCCAAAAATCCTTTTTCGTTAAAATAAGTAGAGGTCAACCATATATATCGGTTGGCCGATATATTGGGCCGATATTTGTCATTTTTTATATATATCGGCATCAGCCGATATCCATGTTTAGTAGCGCCGATTTAAAGTCAGGCACGTCGGCGGGCAGCCCCGTGTTATTGGTGCGGTGGAAAGTGCTGCTGCTGCCACATGTGAAGGACCCCAAGCCAAAACTTTTGGAAGATTCAACAACAGTCCTGGGAGATAAAGGTAGTCAGAGAATTTCACTCTGTACTAAATGGGGTGGAGAAGTTGGTAGCTGTCACATACACTGCAGCCTGATTGAGGGCTACGTTACTCCTCCCCGCTCACAGACAGCACCGTGCTCGGAGACACAGCTGTCCTGGAGCTGCCCAGAATGGTAATTGACATTTGTTCGGAAGCATGGTTTCATGCAGACAATAGCCAGGTTTCCATCCAAATCATTTGCATTAAGGGAAGTAAATATTCGATAATTTCCATGATCGGTCGTCGTTTAAATTAACGATCAATTAATAACCTTAATGCTGCAAAATGCGTCTGCAGTGGTATTATTATTATGTGCAAAAGCCACTTGGAAAAAAGGCTTTCTCACCCGAATTAAAGGGGTTTTAGTCTGAATAATATGCTAGTAGCAGGACTGTAAAATGAATAGATGTGATTATTATCATTTGATAAAACGAAGAGAGCACGCCATACATTTGAGAACATTTTACTTTGCTGACTGTTTCCCATCAAGGAGACCGCTGAATGCGCCTCTTTAAATGGTTTCGTGGTGCTCGTTGTTGTATTTTAAAACACAATTGCAATGTTTTCAAATGACACTAGTATTAAAAATAAAATTATCCCAAACGTAACTGTGGCGCTTGTGACTGTGCTGCGCAGTCAATAAAGTGCTTTTTTCACAAACATTTTATTCAAGTATTATGACCAGTAACGTTACATTTTTGTTTGATCCTGTTCTGCAAAATATTTGATTTTGAATTTTTGCGTTCCGCTAGGCCTATTTGTTTAAAAAAATCTGGCTTTTACAGTGTAGTAGATCGAGAGTGCATGAGTCCTTGCATACGAGGACGAGCGAGGGCGGATTTGGATGTATTTGGAGGTTATTGCTCACGTCTCGTTCTGCACATATCCAAATGTTTCCATATTCGCAATGTATCTGAATGTTAAACTATAATATATATATATTTTTTAATGTAAACTAGACGGAAAAGATCATCCTCTTCACATGAGCAAAAACGTTCTTAATTGGCATAACAGCAGAGTGGACTGGTATACTACAGTCTATTTAAACTGACCAGTGTTAGCTTTTATATGTTTGGTTGACTGTACTTTATTTTAATAATGAACAGACTGCGATGTAAGTTTGAAATTAGAATGCACTTTAGATGTTCTGTGTCATTTATACCAAACACAAATGTTGCTGGTTGCTAGTGTGTTTGCAGCACTACTATTATTTATTTTTTCACTTTAATTGATTTTTATTTAAAAAATATTTATTTATTTTATTTAAATGTAGATTTAAGTTTACATTTATGTTCCAACAAACTTGAAAAATTCTGCTTGATAAATGCTCTAAAACTTTTATGGAAATTATTGACTAATATATATATATATATATATATATATATATATATAAAACGGGTATATATATATATATATATATATATATAGCCGTTTTATATATTTAATTCTTGGTCTGTTTATTGATTCGTTTGGGTAACTTTGGATACATATTTTATTTTAATACCGTGCAGTGCACAAAATTAAGATTTGAGAGATGGTTCAAGTCAGTGCTTAATAAATGATGATAAGTTTAGAAATGTTGTGCATCCAGTTATTATTAGTGTTACATTTTAGCATGCAAATGAAGGGGAAAACTTCAAGATATCAGCCCTAAAAATCGGCAGCACATATTGCCCATCAGCTGACCCTGACCTCTTAACATCGGCATCGGCTATAGAAAAACCCATATCAGTTGATCTCTAAAAATAAGGCCATGTCAACATAAGACATGCTCTTGAAAAAGCTCTTGTTTGGGTGATGCATTACATACTGTCTTGTTTGATTCAGCAGGATCTGAATCTACAATTAAGTTTGTCTGCATGTGAAAAAAGTACAGGCCACTATATCTAAAGTGTAGTTTAATTGTTTACAAAAGTAGAAACTTAAAAAATGTACACTACTGTTTAAAAGTTTTGTAGACTTTTAACATTGTAACAAAAAAATTTATCAAAGAATCCTCACAGTATCATGGTTTCCATAAAAATATTAAGCAGCACAGCTTTTTTCCACATTGATGATGATAAGAAATGTTTCCTGAGCACCAAAGTACCAAATCAGCATATTAGATTGGTTTATGACTAATGATGTGGCACTGAAGACTGACATAATGTCTGCTGAAAGCCACCTTTGCCTTCACAGAAATAAATTACATTTACAAATATATTAAAAACAAAATTAAGCAAATATATATTACCAAAAAAAAAATATTTTAAATGGCAATTTCTCTTTCATTTTTGATCAAATAAATAAAGATGTGGTAAGCACAAGAGACTTCTTTCAAACAAACAAACAAAAAATCTTACCTACCCCAAACTTTTGAATAACACAATCTGTTATATTTGCATTTCATTTCTAAAAAAAAAAAAAAGACTAGGAATGCTGATTAACATAAATAAATGTAACCAGGGAAGTATTACCGGATGAGAGTCTGCAAGGTCTCTAAACGTTCCTTTCTTTCCCATTAGTTTTCTGTAAACCACCATAGGGAAGTGCACATCGAGAATGCAATTATTGTAGATAGCTAAGCCCAAGACAATGCCTATCAAGGTGAACTGGCCTTCATTTTCAAACGATGAAGGGTTGAACCAGAAAAGTTTTGTGATTTCATCATAGGTAAACATGCCTGTGGGTGAAACAGAAAGAGAAAGTGTAAGACAAGGGTGCACAACAGATCCTCATCTCACACTCACTGAATCAATAAGATCATCAATATCAATAAAACAAGTTCTAAGAGGAACATTAACCCTCTGGAGTCTAATGGTATTTTTGGGGCCTGGAGAAGTTTTGTCATGCCCTGACATTTGTGCTTTTTCAGTTTCTTATAAATATCTAAATGGCTAAAGTCAAATCTCACTGTAATCAGCACATACTGGGCTATAATAGTATGTGCGCAGCATGTATGTACATGATTGTGTTTTTGAGAAAAAAAAATGTTATGCGTGGTTAGTGAAAAACTAAAAATGTTAAATCACTTGAATAAGGCAATAAAACATATACAGAACATTGGTTCCTGTGACTTTTGAGGACTGGAGCTTGTAGCCTAGAATTTATCTTTCTAAATTATGTGAGAATCATCTTGTTTACTCACTCACTCACTCACAGAAAACAATATATTGATTTAAGTTTTCAAAGACACTTTTTGTTGGTAAAAGTCATATGAGAGTAGGTGTCAACTATCATGAATATCATTGGGATTTACACCTGAGAAGACAAAGGCCTGCATAATGAGCTGCATAATGAGCCATTCAGTCATCTGTGTCACTGAGAGGAAGGAGTTACAAGAAAGATTGTGAGGACAAAATAAATCTATATAATTTTATGTTTGTAGTTTATTTAGAATATATTAAATTGTCCCACAACATAATTTAATATCCACTTGCGAGTGCAGTTAAACAGTTTATTAGGAACAATCAAAGCTGACTTTCAAACTAAATTTTTTTTGTATCATTACTTCAGTCACACAATCCTTCAGAAATCCTTTTACCAATCTTATTTTCTACAAAAAAACGTGTTATTATTTTCATTATTATTATTATTATTAATGTTGAAAAGAGCTGAGAATATTTTTTCAGGTTTTTTAGGGGGGATAAATTGAAAGAACAGCATTGTTTGTTACAGTTACATTTATTTGTTACATTTATATTATTTACATCAAGCTTTTGAATGGTATAGTATTGTATATTGTTATTGAAACTTCATAATGTTCCACTTGATTATACACTTAGTCAGGAATTATAGTTTGGAAAAAGTCTTTGGAAAAAGTCTAACTAGTAAAATGTTTAAATGTTATTTGAAAACTAGTACAAGTATATAAATAAATAAAAAGAGACTTGTTTATGATCTCTGCTGAATAAATTGCTTCATTCTTTATTTCTGAGGAAATCCAAATCTCAAATCCTCAACCACATCACATCTTTTTGGGGTGAATAATGTCTTATTCCTCTCATCGCGAAGCAAACAGTAAAATAAAAAAACCTTGAACAGTCTCACTGCGTTATCTTCAGTAGTGTGGCGTATTCAAGCCGCTCGCTTCAGTGAAACATTAGAATCTGAATAGAGCGTTCAGCACGGGGGCGTGGTCACATTAGAAGATAATGAAGGGAGACGTGAAAAATGTTGTTTTCATATGGATTACTTTCACAGAATATTTGTTCTTGCCAGCACTTGTTTAGTTTAAAAGTAGACATGTCAGGCTTTCTATAGATATCTCTCTCATGTCTCTTCATTGAGTATTCACTGAGTTACATTTCATTTTAATGACGCGTGTCTAAATGAAGATCAGCACAGACAAAGGCTGCAGACAGCACACCTTGTTTGTTATCTTTATTTTATAAGTGCACAAAGTTATATGCGTATACGCGTTAATCGACTTCAGAGGGTTAAGCCAACTAGTGCAGATCCATTCCAGTATCAATGAATAGAAATCAAACTGATTAAGCTTCACATTAGGATGGGTAAAAAAAGCCAAAGAGTATATTAAACAAGTCAATTAGGAAATAATTGATGATAATTACCTATATCTGGGTTAAAGATCTCCTCTACGACCAGTTGAAAGAACTCTTTGGATACTCCCCCTTCGTCTACTCCCTGCTCTCCCTCAAACTCCACATACAGCTGTTTCTTCAGGTCTGCTGGGTTTTCCATGGCAATCATCTCCAACTAAAACCAATCACATATTCATCACAAATGATAATACATGAGAAATCACTATAAAACAACATTTGTCTTTGAAAGCTCTTTGGCACCTACCCTGACAAGAGCATCATCTATGACGTGGTCTCTGCGTACTTTGAGTCGCAGGTAAGGGTTCAGCTGTTGTCCCTGCACTAAACTGTAGAGGGCTGTTATCCTGCGCTCGCTGTACATCCGGATCCGGTTGTCATAGTACAGGCCTAGATTCTTAGTCACAGCGTTAAGAATGAACGGGCAGGTCATAAAGGAGAACTTGCTTTCTGTCTCCACCTTGAAGAAGGTGTAGTCTTTGTCCATTTCAAGAACCTCATTGAGCGGTTCGTTAATGAACTCCTCGTACGGGATGAGGGGTTTTCGACAGTCCGAGGCACGAATGCCCAGTTCTGTCTCTAGCGGATCCACCCGTGGGCCTTTCTTGTTGCGTCGTTCCTCGCCGAGCAGTTCCTGGAGGGTCAGCTCGCTGGACTCCGGGATCGGTTCGTCGTCCTCCTCCTCGTTGTGACCCATGTCTAGGTCGCCGCCCAGCACATTTGCATAGTAGACGATTTTCAAGCACTTGGTGGCTGCCACCACACCATCATCCTCGTTGACCAGGTTGTCGCTGCTGAACTCGTTGCTGATGACCGTGTAGGTAATAAGCTGCTGGAAAGTCTCGAGCAGACGTCGGATCTGGTCTGCGCTGTACTGCGACCACAACCGCGCAAGCTTGGCCAGAGCCGGAAGAGGTAGCTTGCTCATTGCCTTGCAGAATTGTGGCAGGGCGATTTCTAAGTATTCTGGACTGTGGAGGTTACTGTTCTCCATGACGATGATGAAGACGTTCAGGTAATTAGGGTCGGTGGCATACACGTTGTGGTAGGTGAGGTCACACTCTACATTGGGCGACAGGTAGACTAACGCGTTGAGGAATGCTGCTTCGATCTTCTCATTTGATAATAGTCTGTTGTACACTCTTCTTACTGCATCAATGTCTACAGAAACTTCAACGGGACAAAACTTTTGGACATTGTTTTCTCCATGAGATGGCCCGTCTCCACTTGACGCCGAGGCTTCGGGTTCCACCTCCATGGCTGTGGACGAACCAGAGGCCGTTTCCTTCTCATCTTCATCTTTGTCCTCATCCTTGGCCTGAAGGGACTTGAGCTCTTCCTTGGTGTGTTGTTTCGCCTTGCGAAAACTCTGGACCAGACTTTCCGCGCTTGAGAAAACCCTACCGATGACACGGATTAGAGGAGAATAGTCCTCGGTCTCACTGCAGAGGCTCAGGATTTCATACACCTTCTCCTCTGTCAAGTAATTCAGATCTGCCGAAGAATATGGTAAAGAATATGTAAAAAAAGATTTGTGTCAATCTAGCTTTTTTCCACCTTCATAGAGGACACGCCTCTTTTTTTGCAAAAATTTAAATTTAATTGCTTTGTTCCTCAATCCTGAATTTTAACTTGAAAAATATGATGCTCTGTTCACCTAATTGAGCAATACTAAATCACTGTTTATTCAATTTGTGATGTATATTAAATACATATTAATATGAAGGTTTAAAAATGTATTCAGTAGCACATTTGTGGTATTAAAAATTATAGCATCACATGTTTTAGTATTTTTATTTTCTCTATTTTTTTATTTTATTTTTTTACTCATAACAAAGCATTTGTGACCCTGGACCACAAAACCAGTCCTAATTCACATGGGTGTATTTGTAGCAATAGCCAACAACAACACATTGTATGGGTCAAAATTATCGATTTTTCTTTTATGCCAAAAATCATTAGGATATTAAGTAAAGATCATGTTCCATGAAGGTATTTTGTAAACGTCCTACCATAAATATATCAAATCTTAATTTTTGATTAGTAATATGCATTGCTGAGAACTTCATTTGGACAACAAAATATTTAAACTTGTTTTGCACCCACATTTTCCAGATTTTCAAATAGTTGTATCTCAGCCAAATGTTCTCCCTACCTAACAAACCATACATCCATGAAAAGCTTATTTATTCAGCTTTCAGATGAGGAAAATTCCCCCTTATGTATTTGTGGTCCAAGCTCACATTTGGAAATTGCATTGTGCATATAAGATTTGTGGTTTGATCCTTTCCTGATTACCCCCCCCCCCCAAAAAAAAAAAACAAACAAACAAAAAATTCATAATGTTGACTAAGTGTGACAATGCGTTCACCTCTAAAGTCCTCCCTTGTGGGCTGTAGGTCCTTATGGTTCATCTTCCCGTTGCTGCAAGCAGAGAAGTTGTGAGCTCCTTTGGCACTGTTCTCCGGGAAGGCTGAACTGGCTCCTTTCTTAGAGGGATGAGGATCACACAGTTTGGCATTATTCTTATATAACTCCAGGGCCTTGATGGCCGCTGCATTGTTATCCATGCGCTGGAAACCCGGAGAAGAGCCACAAGCCTCATTCGTGCAGGCCTCATTTCCACAGCCCTCTGTTAATTGGTGGTAGTAGCGCTCAATTAAATGCTTCGCAGCCGCTCGCTTCCTGTATCAAGACATTCAAACAGGACAGCAGGGGGATTAGTACGGTTCAATGCTGAAAAAAGTTCACAACAGTGCAAATATTTCTATACTTTTATATCTCAAATAAAACCATCCATTTGAATTTCTCAAAAGCTATCAAAACATTGATTTTTGCATGTGCACATGATGGAATTAGACTTTTCTATATGTGGATGAACTTCAGGTTACATGTCTCCAATGTAATTCATGTTAACACAATAATGTTGAAGTCTTTTAAAATAATGCATATTTCATGCTCATTGTGTACTTCCAAGTGTTTTACTGTAAACATGATTTTATTAAAAATGATCAAATTAATAGTGCTTTTTCAACCAGTAATTATTCATTTTTGAAGAACTCTTAGCAAAAGATCTGCACAATTATGCAGGGGAAAAAGTTCACTGTGAATAGTAAATCACTGTTCACACTTTCAAACCAAGCAGCTTCCTGTTGGTCAAAGTGGCAAATTCGCGTGACCAGAAGTGGGGAACTTTTTCACCTTCACGTGACACTCTTGACTGTGTGTGGATTCCTGTAGAAATTAATGGATTTCTCCAGCAAAATGCTGCCTAGCAATGGTATACGTGACCACACCTTCAGGAGAATCAAGTGTTTGCTTATTCTTAGTGTGACCAAAACCAAAACTGAAACTTCTGTCATCATTTACTCACCTTCAAGTTGTTCCAAACCTGTATATGAATTTCTTTCTTCCTTTGAACACAAAAGATGATATTCTGAAGAATGCTGGTAACCAAACAGATGATGATAGCCATTGACTTCTATGGACAAAAATACTATGGAAATCAATAGATACTGTCAACCATTTGGTTACCAACATTCTTCAAAATATCAGTAGAACAAAGAACCTCATACAGGCACAAGTGAAGGGTGAGTAAATGATGAAAGAATGTTAATTTTGTGGTAAACTATACATTTAATGCAAACTGCAAAATAAAATAAGTTATCTAGAAACTGGCTATATATATATATATATATATATATATATTTTTTTTTTTTGTGTGTGTGTTCCTTTATATATATATATATATATATATAAACAGGAACACACAAAAATAACCAATCAGCATTTCATTTTGAAAGTCAGTCAAGACAAGTAATGATACCCATGAAAACAGTCATTTAACACAGGTATAATTAAACAAAGAAACTTACATTAGACTTGCTTGAAGTTTCCAATATCACAATCTTCTGCGGCTCTGAACTCTAAAGAGACCAAAAGTTGGTCAGGTAGAAATCCTGCAGATGAACAGAAAACAGTCACTGACATACACACTGCTATACAGACAATATCCAAACCAAGATTACTAGGAACAGTTCACTCAGTAATGACTGATAAAAAGGATAGTTCTTCCAAAAATAGAAACCACCCTATTAAACCCTATTGATCAAAAGTGCTCAAGATGATTGAGAAACACTGTAGTGTTGGTAAACAGAGCCTAACGTGCATCACCGGGAAGAACGTCACCACGAGCAGCGTCTTAAAGTCATGCAAGCTGCCTACCTAGACAGTATTCTGAAACCCTACGATGACCAGGTAGTCATCCCACTAGTTTTTGACACAAAGCCCACGTAACCGCAAGAAGAGCAGCGACATAAACCTAAACAGAGGCCCGAACTAAAAACATACCGTGTGCTTTTGCAACCGAAACATCCCGTGTACCGGTAAACAGTGGTTTACCCCGAGCAGAAGGAGCTGAGGACGCAGTGGGACAGGCAGGGGGGTATGACAGTGCACAAACAACTTCAGCATTGCACACACACATAGCCAATCTCCTACGGTTCATTTTAAAACGAACTAACGAAGACCTAATGGTCAGTTATAAAGTGTGCTGATGATCGATGCGTTTAAGGCAGAGTGAAAGCAGCAAATCGTGTTACCTTGCAGTAACTGTCATGGGGAGTAACGTTAATAGCAGGAAAGAGCTGAATAACTAGTTAGCCTAGCTACAGCTAGCCACAGTCTGCCATTTCGAAAACACGTACGGAGTATACCTAACGGTTGTTGTTGCATAGTCAAAGGCGAGGGTGTAACTTATTTGGGATATCGGGACTGCACTGATTTCGCTTGTTTACCAGAAACCCCTTCCGTCCCTCCCCGGAGCTGTTAGCAGCGCGGCTAACTGGCCTAACAGCACGTATTACGGCTTCGATCAAGCGCGATCGGGGCGGGAGAAGCGTGATTGATGTTTTGACAGCTTACTTGAGAAGATGTTCTGATGCAGACGAATGAATCTGGTCTCTCAACATTACAATCGCTCCGAGTGCAGCGTGTATTCAACTCCAACCCCTCCACAAAATATTCGCGGCCATCTTGATCAACTGAGGCAAACACGGAGAGCGATCCCACAATGCACCGTGGCACGAGGACAACCATCGGCACAACGTTCTTCTGGCAGTCAGTCAAGATCGAGATGTGATGAAACCTGAGAAGTTGTATTTGTATGAGCTGAAATAAACAAAGCTTTAAAGCACGCACCACATTTCTTTCTTTTTAACACATACGTTTAAAAAACGAAACAATTGTAATAATAATATTCATCAGCAGATTGCAGAACCCGAAAGGAAAACTTAAAGATTATAGCTATGCATTTGCTGAAGACAATACCAGTGCTTGTCTTGGCAGTGGGATTTTGTTTTATTCCAGTGATCTGAATCTTTTTTTTAGTCAGTTCACCCAAAATATTCATCATTAATTGATATGTTCTGTGGGAGCTGCAGGTTACATGTTACGCCAGTAGGGGGCAATGTCCTGTCAATCATTCTGATTCTATGAGCGTACTACACAGATCACAGCTATAATATTGTTGGAATCACTTTCAGATTTTTTTTATTTCAGCTGATGAATGATAAAACCACTGACAGCCAATCAAAATCCACCCAACTCCAAAGAAGCATTTCAAATGATATGAAATGACACAACTGCACGTTTTATTGTAAAAAGTTTTTGATGTATTCATTACCATTTGTACACCAGTTGTAATATTACTACAAATACCATATCGGGCGCCGTTTGTAAAGCTGCTCATGCTGAAAATAGCAGCAACATTTTGTCACATTTAGCTTCAAACAATGTAAAAAAAAAACGGTCTGAATTTTTTGACGGTCACCTTTTAGCACATTTACAACAATATTTGTCAACTTAGAGATATTTTAAATAGTTAAATATAAATATTAAATGTTAAACCTAAATGTTACATGCTAAATCTAAATGTTAAATCTAAATCTAAATATAAATGTTAAATCTAAATGTTAAATCTAAATCTAAATATAAAATCTAAATGTTAAATATAAATCTAAATGTTAAATATAAATGTTAAATATAAATGTTAAATATAAATCTAAATATAAATGTTAAATTGAAATCTAAATGTTAAATCTAAATCTTAAATCTAAATATAAACATAAATGTTAAATCTAAATCTTAAATCTAAATATAAATCTAAATGTTAAATCTAAATGTTAAATCTAAATGTTAAATCTAAATCTTAAATCTAAATATCAACATAAATGTTAAATCTAAATCTTAAATCTAAATATAAATCTAAATGTTAAATCTAAATCTAAATGTTGAATCTAAATGTTAAATCTAAATCAAAATGTTTCGGGTGAAACTAAATATTTAGCTAATATGCAAATTCAAAATGCCGGTAGTGCCAAAATAAAAGCTCAATGAGGTCAGTGTGTGTTTATAGCATCGTGTTAAATAAGGAACGAATAAAAATCATCTCATCCGAGGAAATTGACTCTTAGACATGTATTATCGTGATAATGACTACCGTATTTTCCGAACTATAAGTCGCACTTATTTCATAGTTTGGCTGGTCCTGCGACTTATCAAAATTAATTTGACATGAAGCAAGAGAAAACATGACCGTGTACAGCCACGAGAGGGCGCTCTTTGCTGCTCAATGCTCCTGTAGTTTTTATATTTTTAACTCCACTAATGTTTTTTTTTTATAGAATTAGAAAACCCCAAATCGTTATCTCTATAATATTTTTTCAATTATTTTGTTTTTTCTCTCTCTTGTATAGGATCTCATATGATGAACATGTTACATTTTTATTTACTGTTTTATGGCGTTATGATTGTTATTGTTAAATACAACCGTCTTACCCTGATCTTTTATGTTGTAAGTTTGGCAATAATAATAAAAAGAGGTACAGTACAGGTGCACTACCACTTCACAGCATCACTAACTCCACAGTCCAGTACAGTTTCTCTCAGCGACTTTTCAATGTCTGCACACGTCGAACAGCTGCTCGAAGATCTCACCTTTGGAGAAGACTGATGATTTTATACTCTAAAAATGTAAGTATTACTACTGAACAATGAAGATTACCCCATAATGAACTGCATCCTTTGCCCACCCCAACACTTACATGCAATAATAATGATAAATGCCAACCAATAATTATATACATTTTTTTCCTTAAAATTACATTTTAGTAAAAGAAGCAAAATGTATTTTCTGTCGTGACATAGCTATACATGAATATACACTAATGCAGTTGATGTGAATGCATCAGTTTTCAGTCAAGCAATTAATACACGAATAGATAAAATATTTATATTTTATTTACTGACAACAAGAAACATGTTTAAATGATTAAAAGAATGTATAAATGTTAGCATCACAATAAATGCATACATGTACAAGTCAACAACACATGAAACAAAGCTTCATTCAAACTTACTGTTCTAACAATCATGTATTTACAGATGGTGAACCCCATATCTTACTATCATCTCAACACAGCTGTTCTGATTCTGCTGCTGCGCTGTGCTTCACAGTCTCACTCTTCTCAACGGGGATGTCGTTGAGCAACAGGATGAGGAAGACCATGATGTCGGCTCTCTCAACCACACAACCTTGAAGCGAGAGCAGAAGAACATGTGCAGGACAATCTGACTGCTGCTGTGTCTGCTCCAAACAATCGTGTGCCTGCTCTCCACGAGCACCACTACCTTTAAAACATTTACACATAGTTTACAAGTACATGCATTAATTTATTATTTTTGTAGTGGGCTAAACCACTGAACTGGTTCAAAACCAGCAGTATGTCTGTGAGCACGGCTCTTTTCTCCAGGTTGTTCAGAGGATTGTAGGCCCCTGTAATAAGAGCACTGTCAATGACTTCAGATAAAAGCTCCATCACATTTTTTGATGATGCTTTGTGAAGTTTCTGAAAGTCAGCCTTCATTGTATAAACAGAAACCAGCAGAACAAACTTTACCAAAATCAAATCCTCGGTGTCTTTTGCTCTTTCTCTAGATGCTCTCGCTGCTCTGGGGCCAACGATGAGGAAGAGACCACAGCAGCATCTGGTCCTGGTGAGAGCTGGTGAGAGCTGGAGTGATGGAGCATCTCATCCATATCTCTGGACCATTTCCGGATGCTGCAGTGGACTTCTCCATCCTCAGTGCACACACCAGTCTGCAGACATTTTCATAACCTACACAAATACACACACACACAATACAAAAAGTAATTACTTTATTCTTTTGTTTCAGGTATTTCCTTTTTTCCCCTTTCCTTGCAGGTCCTGCTCCACCACAAAAGATCTGCAGCAAATGCACAGAAATCAACAATAAGAAAAGTGCTGTTATAACTCTTTGAAATTACACTAATTAAAATGTTTCATTTATTTTTGTAGTGTACTTACACAAATCCTTTGATGGCAGCATTCCTTCATCAGTCACTCTACAGCAGATAAACATAATCTGTTCCTGTAACATCCAGACAAGAGTCAGTCTCCTCTGTGATTTATCTGTGATATACTGCATCTGCATGTTGAGTCAGTAAATAATGTAACTCGCTTTTTATCCAACACAAATGTTCCTAAAATTATCAATATTGCAAATGGACAAATAAAATAGATAACCTGTGTTTAGTTACTGTATGTAGATTTGTTTGTTTACATGACTTACACTCCTCTAAAGCAGTGTTGACAACAATAAGTGAACTCAGACACCTGTTTCATTAACCTGTCTGTTAAATGTGCTCACCTGCAATACTTATCAAAGACTATCCTGTCAGATGATAGACATTTAGTAATAGTCTTCAAGATGTATATATGGTTTATGTAAATCCACTTTTGAGTCGTGTACTTAATGGAGCTCCCCTG
The DNA here is from genome assembly GCF_963082965.1 of Carassius carassius. NCBI lineage: Eukaryota > Metazoa > Chordata > Actinopteri > Cypriniformes > Cyprinidae > Carassius > Carassius carassius. The sequence goes on from NC_081771.1 coordinate 10,472,508, forward strand.
TTAGTTATTCAGTATAAAACGTGTTTTTACAGCACAATCACAAATATGCTGTATTGTGTAAGTAACAAACAGGGTTTAGATCAGGGGTGGCGAACCTGTTCAGCATGATGAGCCAAAAAAAAATCCCTCATCACTGCAAAGAGCCACACAACAGATGTGTCTAACAATAACGTTACAATTTATTACTTATTATATGGTTCCATTATATGGATATGTTTTTTTTTGCACGAGCAATGTTCCATGCCAGTTGATATGACGCTAATGTCACTGTCTCTGAATGCTTGGTAAATTTCCGAAAAAGCTGACTTTGCTTCTCTGACTGACGTTTCAAAGTGTTTACCTTGTGCTTGCGAAGTTCACTGCCTTTGGGAAATTCCCTGGCCACTGTAGAATGGAGTGATGTGAAATGGCGCTCAAGATTTGAAGCCTTAAAATGCGACAACGACGTCTGGCATATCAAGCAGAATGGTTTTCCATTTCGTTCAACAAAAAAATAAATCCTCCCATTCAGATAAAAATGTTCTGTGCTCATCTTCATATTTGCGCTTAGCTGTATGCTTCTTTGATTCTGCCATGATAATTCCTACTAACGAACTTCACATTAACCTGACAGCGGCAGCTCCTGTCAGTCAATAATAGGCTAGCCACGTTAAATTACGCGAGAGTTGAGGTTCTGTTAAAAATAATAAAAAAATAATATGAATAATGTATTATTTTTAAAAAGTCAAATTACATTCAGATAATACATTTAAATTCATTCCTATTTATTTTTAAATAAAATTTAGAAATTCTAAAAAAGTTGAATGAATTGCGATGTGAACATGTGGAGACTGAACCGAGCCGCAAAAAAGCACCCCTGGTTTAGATTAAGCCTGGATCAGGCCATGGCTCAATGAATTAGTCTTGCCTGTGAAACCGGAGGATAGCGTCTTTACACCTTTTGCTTATATGTTGCTGACTTTACACCTTAGATTTAATAGATTATTAACTCCAAAATCTATACCACTGTATGAAAATAACTTGTACTCTTAAATTTAAATAATTATTTCGTGAAAAAAATATATTCTCACCATTGTAACTCACAGCAAGCCGTCATATTCGTCTTCTTTCCAGTTTAACTGCGGTTGGCATCCAGCTTATTGGCGCAATACCGCCCTCTTCTGTTCCGGAGTGTGGATCAGATAATAAAACTAAACGTACACATCACTCACATTGTTCCCTAACATTAATATCTACATACACTAGCGTACTCTTCAAATACAGTTTCTCCAAACGTGTTTATTACTTTAGGTAGTATTTATCAAGATAATCCATGTCCAGGAGTCAATTTCCTCGGATTAGATGATTTTTATTCGTTCCTTATTTAACACGATGCTATAAACACACACTGACCTCATCGAGCTTTATTTTGGCACTTCCGGCATTTTGAATTTGCATATTAGCTAAATATTTAGTTTCAACCGAAACATTTAGATTCAACATTTAGATTTAGATTTAACATTTAGATTGAACATTTAGATTTAGATTTAACATTTAGATTTAACATTTAGATATAGATTTAACATTTAGATGTAGATTTATATTTAACATTTAGATTTAACATTTAGATTTAAATTTATATTTAACATTTAGATTTTTATTTAACATTTAGATTTAGATTTAACCTTAAGATTTAGATTTAACATTTAGATTTTATATTTACATTTAGATTTAGATTTAACATTTAGATTTAACATTTAGATTTAGATTTAGATTTAGATTTAACATTTAGATTTAGATTTAGCATTTAGATTTAACATTTAACATTTAGGTGTAACATTTAATATTTATATTTAACTATTTAAAATATCTCTAAGTTGTCAAATATTGTTGTAAATGTGCTAAAAAGTGACCGTCAAAAATTCATACCAGTTTTTTAAACATTGTTTAAAGCTAAATGTGACAAAATGTTGCTGTTATTTTCAGCATGAGCAGCTTTACAAACGGCACCCGATAATACCATGGTTAAACAATGGTCAGTCTAGGGAAACAAAGCTAAATTTGTGGTTACCTTGATTTAACTTAGCCTATATTATTTTTGGTGTTTGGTTTTATTTGTAGTAAAACCATGGTTAATTTTTATAAGTCTATTATGTTATATATATGTTTTTGTGATGCTGAGAGAAATAATTTTCCAAACAACAATTTCGGCATGCCATTAAACTTTTTTTTTATTTGTACTTAATGAATGTTTTCTTAATGTTGAGAGAAAATATTCTCTGAACAACATTCTCGGAACATCCTTATGATGTTATGTTTATTGTTCTTGGTAACAGCTCTTTAGTGAGTTGCTGAATCATTTATTCAATCGTTCACTAAAAACACTTGTTCACAAGAGAAAGAAGTCTTCGTGTTTCTGCAAATCTACTGAGAGTATTCAATAACAGGCCAGGCACAATTCAATATCCAAATACTGTAATGATATCATTACTGTTATTTAAATTTTGAATGTTGAGCATTCTGTCAGTATAAAGACATGTTCAAACCAAGAACGATAATTATAAGGAAAACTATATTCTTTTTTTATAACTGTTTGCTGCAGTTATGTCGTCTGCATTAAGGTCTTTTCATTAAGACCTTGAAGAATCATATTAACGTGTGGAAAATGGGCATCCGATGACCCCTTTAACAAAAAATGCAATGCATGGGATACAAGCCATTACTGAATGCAAGATCTGTGTATCACAATAACACGATGGTACGACTGCAGTGACTGGGATTATTTTAGAGTCAGCACTGCTACAGTGCAGTAGATTACACATGCATCCCACTGTGTGTTTTGCTTATCTCACAGACCTGCAAGAAAAGCACAATTTTCTTCTGAAAGAGACAAGAGACATCCTGTAAATTCAGAAGAAGTTCTTATGGGCTTGAATAATGGAAAAGGTGACTGTTTATGATGATGCAGCTGTGGAGAATGAGGATCTCATGAATATAGACAGCTGTTTAGCCCGGAGTCAACACGGTTTGAGATCCCACACCACTCATACAAATCTGCCGAAGCATTATTAGATGGAAAGACTGAACTAATCTAAAGTGTTGAGCTGTCGTGCAGCAATTCTATTGAAAACAAGAGGACAAAACTATTCATATTTTTTTACATGCAGACTCTCACAAAATATGTATGAAACTAGCATGAGATGTCTGCACTAAATATTTGAGAAAATATTTTGCCCTCATTTTAAAACAAAATAATAATTTAGTTTTGTTTAGATTAAAAAAGTGCATAACTTATGAACAACACTCAGACCTTCACGGGGAATACTGCACACATACAGTATACACTCATACAAGTCAAGGTCTGTGGTGAGGCTGTGTTTCCTTATAGTCTGATGGTAGGATTTAGGCAATATGTTGGACATAAGCTGGAAATGTTGAACGCACTGATTTGTGGGTTTGGAAATGCAGGATCACAATCATTTAAAAGATTTATTTTAAACCAGACTCATGTGTTCTTAAGTATACAAACAAATAACTTTTTGAAAAAAAATCTCAACAGAATGGTTTATCTCCACAATGAAGAAAAATAAATGCTAAACTGTCCTTTATCCATTTATTTAATTTTCATTCCTATAGCCTTTTCAAATACCCGAGGTCTAAAAAAATTCATGACTCTGCTATGTGTTGTTGAATTAGATTTTTCAAGTAATTCATTAGTAACAAAATGGAATGCTGAGGAAAAATTCTGTTGCTGTGGAGGAAAAAGTCATATAATCTTAAAGGACATCATGGAATGAATGGCTACATACCTTGAATGATTTCATTTCAAGAAGAAAGGGACATTATAGTTCCCACAAACCAATATACAAACAGTGTCTGAGGGGTTCTCTCCTTTACCTCTCTATGTGTGCAAATAGCATCAATCTTCCAAGTTTTACCCTTGAGCCACGCACATAAAAAGACCGAGAACAAACTGGATTTGCAGCAAGTGTGATGGCCGATCAGGTGAAGGAAACAGTGTGGTAACAGTTCAGATTTAACCATCAATATGTCAAAATATGTATTCTGTTGGGAAACAGAGCAGTGGGCTATACATGCATATGTCACATATTACTGTATTTAAGTAATCTGCAAAACCAAATACACAGAAATAAAAAGATGTATGAAAAAAAGAAAGAAAAATACATTTTCAGAAGAACAAACTTTATTATATTATATTATATTATATTATATTATATTATATTATATTATATTATATTATATTATATTATATTATATTATATTATATTATATTATATTATATTATATTATATTATATTATATTATATTATATTATATTATATTATATTATATTATTAGTAATAAAAATATATTAGTAACATTTTTTGGGATGGGGGTATCCAGAATTTGAGAATGTTTGCATGTCTGAACAGAATCTAAAAATGTACAGGTGCATCTCAATAAATTAGAATGCCATGGAAAAGTTAATTTATTTCGTAATTCAACTCAAATTGTGAAACTTTAAATTCAATGCACACAGACTGAAGTAGTTTAAGTCCTTGGTTCTTTTAATTGTAATGATTTTGACTCACATTTACAAAAACCCACCAATTCACTATCTCAGCAAATTAGAAAATGGTGACATGTTAATCAACTCAAAACACCTGCAAAGGTCTCCTGAGCCTTCAAAATGGTATCTCGGTCTGGTTCACTAAGCTACATAATCACGAGCAAGACTGCTCATCTGACAGTTGTCCAGAAGACAATCATTGACATCCTTCACAAGGAGGGTAAGCCACAAACATTCATTGCCAAAGAAGCTGGCTGTTCACAGAGTGCTGTATCCAAGCATGTTAACAGAAAGTTGAGTGGGAGGAAAAAGTGTGAAAGAAAAAGATGCACAACTAACTGACAGAAAACTGCAGCCTTATGAGGATTGTCAAGCAAAATCGATTCAAGAATTTGAGTGAACTTTACAAGGAATGGACTGAGGCGGGGGTCAAGGCATCAAGAGCCACCACACACAGACGTGTCAAGGAATTTGGCACAGTTGTCGTAGTCCTCTTGTTAAGCCAACTCCTGAGGCGTCTTACCTGGGCTAAGGAGAAGAAGAACTGGACTGTTACCCAGTGGTCCAAAGTACTCTTTTCAGATGAGAGCAAGTTTTGTATTTCATTTGGAAACCTACAGTAGGTCCTAGAGTCTGGAGGAAGGGTGGAGAAGCTCATAGCCCAAGTTGCTTGAAGTCCAGTGTTAAAGGGTTAGTTCCCCCAATTAGCAAAATTATGTCATTAATAACTTACCCTCATGTTGTTCCAAACCCGTAAGACCTCCGTTTATTTTTGGAACACAGTTTAAGATATTTTAGATTTAGTCCGAGAGCTCTCAGTCCCTCCATTGAAGCTGTGTGACAGAAACGGTTCTCTGACAGAAACGGTTCTTGACTCGTGAACGAGTCATTATCTGGCTCGGCTCAGTGTTCATCTTCAGTTCTCTCTTCACAGCAGTTCAGTCAGTGTACTGTTTGAGTACATGAATTACTCTGGGATATTGGTTTGTTTTAACTCAGAGGGAGTGTCAGCCACATTAAAAAAGTTAACAGCTTAAGTCATTTGTGGATTAATGCGTATTGGAGACGCGAACTGTTTAAAACGATTCAGTTCGATTTGGTGAACTGTTTCAAAAAGATCAGATTACAACGAATGATTCGTTCGCGTACCGGATATGACAAACTGCTTTGTTTTGAACTGTCTTACAACAGACACGGAAGAGAAGACAATGCTGAATAAAGTCGTCGTTTTTGCTATTTTTGGACCAAAATGTATTATCGATGCTTCAAAAAATTCTAACTGACCCTCTGATGTCACATGGACTACTTTGATGATGTTTTTCTTACCTTTCTGGACATGGACAGTATGCCGTACAGCTTCAATGAAGGGACTGAGAGCTCTCGGACTAAATCTAAAATATCTTAAACTGTGTTCCGAAGATAAATGGAGGTCTTACTGGTTTGGAACGACATGAGGGTGAGTTATTAATGACATAATTTTCATTTTTGGGTGAACTATCCCTTTAAGTTTCCACAGTCTGTGATGATTTGGATGCAATGTCATCTGCTGGTGTTGGTCCATTGTGTTTTTTGGAAACCAAAGTCACCGCACCCATTTACCAAGAAATGGTATGCTTCCTTCTGCTAACCAGCTTTTCGAAGATGCTGATTTTATTTTCCAGCAGGATTTGGCACCAAAAGTTGGTTAAATGATAATGGTGTTGGAGTGTTTGACTTGCCAGCAAACTCACCAGACCTGAACACCAGAGAGAATCTATGGGTTATTGTCAAGAGGAAGATGAAAAACAAGAGACCAAACAATGCAGATGAGCTGAATGCCACTGTCAAAGAAACCTGGGCTTCCATACCACCTCAGCAGTGCCATAAACTGATCACCTCCATGCCACGCCGAATTGAGCCCCTACCAAGTATTGAGTACATGTACAGTAAATGAACATACTTTCCAGAAGGCCAACAATTCACTAAAGAAATTTTTTTATTGAACCAAAATAGAACCAAAGACTTAAACTACTTTAGTCTGTGCGCACTGTGAATTGATTTAATACAGGAGTTTCACAATTTGAGTTGAATTACTGAAATAAAAGATATTTTCCATTCGAATTTATTGAGATGCACTCAATAAATAATTGAGATTGAGATGCACCTGTAATATAATATAATATAATATAATATAATATAATATAATATAATATAATATAATATAATATAATATAATATAATATAATATAATATAATATAATATAATATACAAAAGTATAATAGAAATTGTATATTAATATATAAATGGTTTATATAATTATATATTATAAATCTCACTCCCACTGATCGCTCTAGAAAGTACCCTTGGGACTCAATCTTCCTCTCCCGCCATGTTTAAAATTCATAAGGAATATGTTTCCGTTGACCTTTGGAAGAGCAGGTAGGTCCAGTTATATTTGTCATATAGCTGTCCCCTCAGCGCCTCGCTCCCCGTGACCTTTTCAGCAGGCCTGTTTAACAGGGTGATAAACTGCAGCATTAGGAGTAATGCTAGCTGCAATCGCTGGACTCGGAAATCATTTTGAAATGATAAAGAGTGGATAGAAAGGGTGCTGGAGAATATTTCTGTATTTTCTTTACAGTCTGACGTCCAAATTCTACTAAATTCTACTTAAAAAGATGTCACAAAAAGACAGACAAACTGATTAACTACTTGATTGTACACTGTGAAAAGTTTTTTTTTTTTAAAGCTGTAAATAAAACAAAGATTATTGGAATATGTTGTATAAGAAAACACTATTTCAGTCTTCTTCAAAATATCAATTCAGTGTTTTGCTGTTGCTTTATAGTTTTTTTTATTATTATTTACTAGCAATTTATGAGTTCAAATTGTTTCTACACAAATTTTATATGTTTTTAGTCCACAGCTGTTCTTGAAGTCTTGTGGCATTGCCAAATCTACAGAGATAATTTAAAAATTTCATTACCAACCTGCTGTTTTTCCCCCCACAATTCATATTTTCACAATGAGCAAAAAACAAGCACAATTTCAATGTCAGAATGACATTGTTTTATTTATTGTCCTCCAACAACTATTCCAGCAAGCACACATCAACTACAAAGGTTTCTTGTCTCGGTTTTGACAGCTAAGACATCAATTCAGTTTTACTGTTTTAACTCACTCAGTGTTTTTGCTGTATTTAAATTGATTTAGTCTTCCAGAGGAAACCATACGTATTCCTGGTTTGGTGGTAACTGCTTCTTCTTAAAAGAAAGCATCAGCTTGAGTGATTGCAGCGAAAGCGATTGTATCCAGTCACAGAACAGATATACTTGTAGACATCATCATAATTCATTTGGCAAGATACTAAAAGGTACTTTATAGTATTCTCAGCATGGCTTAATTGACATTTGATACCTGAACGTGACAAATTATGCATGAACACTTTAAGCAACATCTGTCCTCTCTTCCCCTGCTGAAACCTCAAAACGGAAGCAGTTAATTCATGTCTCCTTCCTTCTCTTTGTGTCTACGAAGGTCAGAGGAGACTGAAGAGTTCTAATCATCGGTCTCATAAGTTAATTCATGGCTATTGTTGACGCTGTTCAAGCAGAAGCAGCGAAGAGCAGTCTTCAGTGTGCACATGATAGCTCATTCCTCAGTGCTTTCCTTCTCATCAACTTTAGAATCTGGTTAAATGGCACTGATGAAGAAGCGCTCATCAATCAGCCAGTCCCTGAGCCTCTCTGACTTAACAATTCATTTTAATCTTGGACGGAAGCCATCAAAGTCACTCTCTCAGAGGCCTAATGGGCAAACAACTTTGCCAAGATCAGCTCAAGACCTTTTTCAAAGGCAGAATAATATTGTTGATGTAATCATCTGAGTGAGGAGGAAAAGTGTAGATTCTTTATGTGTCCCTTGTCTGTGTTAATGTAAGGGAGAAGTAGTGAAAATTTTACTTAAGCTGTCCTCTAGGCAAGGAGAAATGAGGTGAAGCTAATGTGTTTAATTATATTTCAGAAAAAAAATTAACTCAAGATGTGCCATGGCCAGTTGAATCACTGGGGAATATATGAACAATTTACATAAAAAAAAATACAACTTATGAATGCTCAACCTCAAATTAAAGTCTTGTTTTGCTGCACATTGTTCCTTAATTTTAATAAACTTTTTATAAATTTTCATTTAGTAAAATCAAACGGCATTTAAATTTTTAAAAAAATTTTTTTTATTAAATTTGGTGGCAAAGCTCTCCATCATAGTTGGGCATTGGCACACTTTACTTCACAACTGCGATTTTGGACACATATTAATGAATAATTTAAAATTATTTACATGGTTTTATACACTGGCTATATACCTAAAAAGCATCTAGACCTTTTTTTTTTTTATTTTTTTTTTACTTATTTCAAAAAGCTAAACTTTCATATATTCAAGATTCATTACATGTAAAGTAAAAAATGTAAAACGTTTTTTGTTGTTGTTGTTTAAATTTTGATGACTTTTGAAAGTCTCAAAATATTAGAATATTTACATTTGGAAGACTGCTGACTAAGCACTAGTCCAGAAGACAATCACTGACACACGGAGTAGACTGAAGCTGGAGTCGCCATGGAAAAAGACTACCGAGTCACTTCTGAAACAGAAACGACTTCAGAACCATGTTGCTCAGTGGTCCAAAGTCCTCAACTCAGATAAAAGTACATTTTGCATTTAGTCTGGAGCAAGACTGGAGAGGCACAGAATCCGAAGCTTCCGAAGTTGATGATTTATGTTGCCTTTATGTCTGCTGGTGTTGGAGTATTGTGTTTTATCAAGTCCAATGTCAATGCAGCTGTATCTATAGATTTTGGAGCACTTTATGCTTTCATCTGCTGACAAGCTTTATGGAGATGCTGACTTCCTTTTCCAGCAGGACTTAGCACCTGCCCACAGTGCCAAAACCAATTCCAAGCTGAACATGATATGACTGTGCTTGATTGGCTATCCAACATGCCTGGCCTGAACCCCATGTGAAATCTATGGGATATTTTCAAGAGAAAGAGGAGAAACAGTAGATCCAACAATACAGACGAGCTCTCAGCAGTGCCACAGGCTGATCGCTTCATGCCAAACCTCACTGATGCTGGAGTTTGTGCTGAAGAAGCCCCGATCAAGTACTGAGTGCATAAATGAACATACTTTAAATAACATGAACTTTTCTGTTTTGCAAATCCTTTTTTTTTCTATTGATCTTAGAAAATATTCTAATGTTTTGAGATAGTGGATTTTTGACTTTCATGAGCAGTAAGCTCTAATCATAAAAAAAAGAAAAAAAAAATTAAATACATTTGAAATTGTTTAGTTTACATGTAATGCATCTAGAATATATGAAAGTTTGACTTTTTGAAATAAGTTACGAAAACATTTTGAGATGCACCTGCATATTTTTAGAGCTAGATAAACAATGAATGTCAACACAAAAAAACCCAAAGATTCACAGATATTGAGCTAGATACTTGAGCAAAAATACATTTGTGAATCTAGACTGTACCAGCACTGTTGATCATTTATATTCATCTGATGTATTACAGTCTGAATTTTGTTTATCATCTCGTGTAAGCACACTGAGTAGAACATACCTACTCATCATCGAGCTGATGTACGCAGTTCCCATGTGGCTTTGAGAGTGTCATTATTCCGACTGTATTGAACGGGAAATAGAGTCATATATTCACTGCACCATTTGGTTTAAGCCGCTGTCATTTGTATTTGTGGCTGAAAGGCTGTAGACCTTAAATCAAAGACAGAAATCATAAGATTTGAGTTATATATTACAGAAGCAGACACTGCTGAACCCTGATGTGAGCCGCAGCTCATACACATGCTCAAAGACAGATATCTTCATCAAAAAAGAAGCAGACTAACAGCATGGTATATTAAATCACATACAGATGAATTATTGCTGACCGCTGCTGTTATCTATGACCGCAGCTGAATTTATAGAGAACAAAATGAATAGATATACAGAGCATAGTTGAATGTAGTGTGCATGAAGAGTGAAGAGATGCCTTTGCATATTTCATCAAACTGCAGAACGCTGGTGTTTCTGCGATCACTCAGATGAACACTGGGAGTCTCTGTAATCTCACTGATGCATTATAATGCCAGAATTCCTTTACGCAGTGTCTACTTTTAATTTTTATGCTCCTTTAAAACAGACTTTGTATTTCTTTTCTTTTAACACAGAGAGAACAGAAAAAAAAAAATTTTTTTTAGGTATAATTACATTTAGCTTTATTTTATTTTTTTTTGCTCATATATTCTTATATAGTAACTATAATGCAGCTTTGAAATGTGAGTGCTGGTACTTGTGTTGCTTTTGTAAAAATAATAAAATAAAATAAAAATGAACAAAATTCCCCATATTTCTAAAATCAGGCATTAATAGTTTGTTACAACAATGTTTGGTTATTTTTATGAGCTATGTAATGTAATGCAAGTAAGCAAATGCAGGCATTAGTAAAACAACTCGTGGGGAGAAAAAAAGAAGAAGAAAAAAATAGAAGTTGCTAACCTGGAGTTAAACTGCCAGAAAAATATGATGGTCCATTGTATATGCTGTTAGTGCATGGTCTGTCCTTGAAAACATTGATTCAAACAGCATGTGAAGTGTGTGTTCAGCACAGTTTTACAAAATAATAAATATTTGATAAAACTGCATACAAGCAGCAGGGTCCAAGTAGAAAATGAAGAAAATTTGCAGTTTTGCCAGTTGTGGCAAAACAGATGCTGTGGATACAACAAAAGTCCAATAACATGCGATTTTTAGATTGAAAATAGTCTGTGCAGTTCCTTTACACAAACAATAGAGTCACTTATTATAGCGCCCCCATATGGCTAATTCGGACTAAAGTTGGCATACAAGTTTTGGGAGGAGAGCCTCCACACAAACCTTCACGATTATCCATAATTTAATTTACTGACTTTTGCAGCAATTTTTGTTGATTTATTGGATTGATTCAGATAAGTCTTTGCATTATAATCAGTACAGTCCTTGAGTAATTTGCAAAAATCTTAATTAGTTTCTCAATAAGCAGAACATAGTGTTAGCAATACCCAGGCCACAATTTCAGATTGTCAGTTCTTGATAAGAATGAACTGCAGTGAGGACTAAATCTTGTTGTTTAATCAAAGGGCAACTTACATATGTCTAACATGGCCCTGATCTTTGCATGGATAATGTTGTACAATTATGTCTGTTACTTAGTTATACAATAAGCTGATTTCACAGGCTTTGATGGATGACTACTGGAAAAACGCTGACGTACCTTGACTGATTTAAGGAGGTCTTTAGCGAGCCTGTTTGATTATATTGTGCAAGAACACACCATATGAGGAAATGCTGGGGAAACCCTTTTAAATATTACTTTCATGTATTATTTACTGAGAATATCCATCACCCATCACAAAACCTGATGCATCAACCTCGAGATGCAGGATCCACATTAAAGGGGTCATTTGATGCTTATGAGAGATGAGCTGAAGGCCACTGTCAAAGAAACCTGGGCTTCCATACCACCTCAGCAGTGCCACAAACTGATCACCTCCATGCCACGCATACCACCTGAGCAGTGCCACAAACTGATCACCTCCATGCCACACCAAATTGAGGCAGTAATTAAAGCAAAAGGAGCCCCTACTAACCCTAGTATTGAGTACATGTACAGTAAATGAACATACTTTCCAGATGCCAACAATTCACTAAAAATGTTTTTTAATTGGTTTTATGAAGTATTCTAATTTGTTGAGATGAGTGAATTAATCGGTGTTTTTTTTATGTGAGCCAAAATCATCACAATTAAAAGAAACAAAGGCTTAAACTACTTCAGTACACGAGTTTCACAATTTGTGTTGAATTACGGAAATTAATTCACTTTTCCATGGCATTCTAATTTATTGAGATGCACCTGTAATAAAAATATATAAAAGGTATTTAGCATGTAGTGCAATATGAATTAGTGTAAGCAACTGTATAAGTTAGAAATAAAATAAATAAATAAATTTACAGAGGAAAAATATACATCTAAGTAATATAATAGAGTAATTATCCATTTAGGAGACGCTTTTATCCAAAGCGACTTACAGTGCATTCAGACTAACAGTTTTTACCTTACATGTGTTCCCTGGGAATCGAACCCACAACCGTTTGCGCTGCTAGCACAATGCTCTACCACTTGTGCCACAGGAACATAATATGGCATAATCTACATGTGCTGGAAACATCCGATCAGAACAGGTTGAGTGTTTTCTCTTCTATGGTGACAGGCAGACACATACTGAGCAGAAAACACACAGCAGTTCTTGTGTTCTTCTAACAGATATGGCAGTTTCTTCTGGTTTGAAAGAGTTTTAAATGTCTGATGGATCTGTATTTTATCATAGAACACTGTCTGTATGTCCGTGTATTTGGAGCATTCTGTTGGGAAGTGCAGTTCTGTTCCCATCTGATTCAGATCACAGTGTGAACACAAGCTCTCCGCTCTCCTCTCTCTCTCTCTCTCGCTCTCTCTCTCACACACACACACACAAACATGATGCGCAAAATTCAGCATTTGAACATTCAATAGCAAATACTTAAACTATAACAAAACATACTTACAGCTGATTCAGAACCGCCTAATTGTCATTTAAGTCAGAGTGACCTCTTCTCCTAGGTTCACGAAACGGTCCATAAAATGCGTTTCTGTTCTGTTGTAAGTAATCTTAAAGATTCCTAAATGCACCTTCTTTCAGAAGGCCAAATAAAGTGCTTTTGTCAAGATCCACACAGCATCTCCCTGACATGGAACGAATCATTCTAGGGGGGCGTGGCAGAGTCTTAACTTCATCAAGAATATCTCTTTGGATTTGAGACTTTAGTCTTTGCAACTTTACAGATCTTCTTAATGCATAAACTTTTTTTAAATCACATGACCCCTTTATACACTAAAAAGCCAAATGTCCCTGCATGCATCTAATGAATATTCATGAGCCTACCCATCATTCTCCACCCCCAGGGGTGGGGTGCAGCAGGGGAGTGTTAATGAAGGTTGCTGAATGGGCTTAGAAAATATTAACAGCTCTTCTGATCATTAAGTGAATTTTGGAAATGTGCCACAGTTACAATTAGAGAGAGTGTGGTGAGGGACAAAGAGGCAATTAGGAGAGTGTCAGCGTGTGTCATGATATTAATAAGACCTTCCCTTCCACATACCGGAGGCAGGCTGTCACTCAGCGGGTGTCCTCTCTTGTTTGTCTAATTGCAATCTTATTTTAAACTTAAAACATACTCACTGCTATGTTTCAAGGCAATTCTTTGGGGACTCTCACAGCCTTGAGTTTCAATGTAGAAAACACAAACCATAGCGGCACACCTGCCTTCATGTTCCAAACCTGAAAGACCTTCGTTCATCTTCAGATCACAAATTCGGATTTCATCAAAAATAACTTAGAGCTTTCTGACCCTGTAGCAACAAAACTGACAAAATTAAGGTCTAGAAAGATAGTAAGAACATCGTTAAAATAGTCCACGGGACATCAGTGGTTCAACTGTATTTTTATGAAGCTACAAGAATACTTTTTGTGTGCAAAGAAAACAAAAATAACTTTATTCAACAATTGGATGTGTGTTAAGAATCCTATTAAGCATTATATAACGTTTGTTAATGATTTTTTAATGAAATTTATTCTAAAGTGTTACCTTGTTTGGTAAGTAATTATAAAAAAGTTTTCATGTACAGTAAGCTATTGCAAAATCAACCCCTTTAGGACAATAAAAGACACCTGTGCTTCACATCAGGTTCCTGATCTGTCTTTTAGGGTTAGACAGAGGTAAGATCTCTAGTGTGCTGTGCTAACCTCTGAAAAGCCACATAAGCAAGTAAAGGAAGACCATCTTTTTGTATGTAGGGAAGCTCTGTATGTCAGCATCAGCATCCAAATAAATACATATCTTGAGTCATAAGAGAAATGTTGGTTCAACAAAAATCAGAGAAAAAAAATCAGGTTGTTAAATAAAAAAAAAAAAAAAAAAAAAAAAAAAAAAATAAGCAAGCAAAATGGTATAAATGTTTGACATTTACACAGTCATTTGCTGTAACACTAAAAAACAACCGAACCATAAACAAATGACTTAGATGAAAAAACTAAAAACTAAAACAAAACAAAAAATATACATAAAAAATAAACCCAAATACACCAAACCAAACCATAAAATAAAATAACAATAATAATAAAAAAAAAACACAAAAACAAACAAACAAACAAACGACTTAGATGTAGGATGGCTAATTCTACAAATATCCAAAAAAATAGATAAAAATAGATATATGTTGTCTATCAAGCCATAATAAGCTGGGTTTACATCAAGTGTCATAACTCAGCCATTGTGTAACACTAGATAAAAGGCATTGAAAAAATGTATAAAAATAAAATTTTGTTACTTAAAATAAACAATTTTAATAAAGCAAATTCATTTGTTTAATCTAGTTACCAGAACAGCATTTCTCATTTAGTTTACTATGCATGGGATGCATTAAAATACATACATATACAACATATACAATACAATATATATATATGGTATAATTTGAAGGAATTTTCCCATAATAATAATATATATACAGGTGTTTTACCAGTATTTAGAATTTTACACTTCATTGCATTGTGTTTGAGTTAACAGAAATGTCCTAATGGATGAATGTTTTTTTTTTTTTCTGTTATTTTACGGATTTATTTTTACATTGAAAAAGGAAATGAAAAACATTAATCAAAAACTACAATAGTATTGCAATAATACTAAATAACACTGCGTTTTCCTCACACACAGGCTCCAAAACAGTACTTTTAAAGAGTTCACTAAGAAAACTGAATAAGAGATTGAGAGCCCAAGAAACATTGTCTTACCATTTATTTCAGTTTTATGACATAAAGAGTTATTCTTGGTCAGGAAACAAACAGAACGTTTGAACAATTGAACAAAACCCTCCAAAATGTGAAACAGGTGTTTTCACGAAGGGCTGGCAGGGTAGTGAGTCTACAGTGAGATCTTTGTGTGACTATAACAAACACCAATTACAGTACAATGAGCCAGAAACAGTCATGGCAGTGACCGTGATAAAAGTCATGCTAGGTATCAAAAAGTCCACCCAACACTTACATGTGAGCTGTGACAAACTCTGAAGGACGGAATTCCTGCTGGTGATCTGCCCTGAAGTTAAGGAAAGGCTCTGGAATGCAGCTGTGAATGGATTCGATTACAGCATGTGATGCTCGGCCGAGAACTTGACAGACCAAGCACTGGCACATTCCAATCGAAATCAACAAGCAAATATAAGTACGGAAAAAAATACAGCACGATCTCTTCAAAAGGATTTTGTTTTCTTAAACCTCATTTATTAATATAACTCCAAATACCTTTACATACACTGCACGTATATAAAATTCACTGTATGTATTGCCGTCTACATATGCGTTCTCCAGTGTTAAGGCACATAACATATATTACACATTGTATAAAACGGTTTTCTTGCGTATACTAAAGCACTTCGGCACATACAAACGTTGCCTTTATCAAACTACGAGAATAAAATAAATTCGGATGCTACATACATTACACTTCCAACGAGACGAGAATATTGCTCAAAGCGGCAAGCGCTGAACCTGAGCTGTGCAGAAGAAAAACTGAATGAACAAAGTACTTGTGTGCTTCATATTAGCTTCTTTAGGGCTTTACTGTAGTATCCAGACACATAGAGAGAGAATCAGTCAATTTTTCACCCCACTCACACCCAGCTTAATACTGCATCAGCCTCTAGATACACCTCAGTTTTTGTGTTTATGAATGACAGGAAACTACAATAGAGATGCTTTCTAATGTAACACCCCTGTTTTTTTTGGTCTGAGCACATTCTGTTCACACCATTCGTTGTGTAATGAGCACAATAGATCTCATAATCCTCCTGGAAGGCTGTTCATAAATCAGCGGTTTTGATAACAACTGCCCAAATGAGATCCTGAATGAACAGATTGGCGAGGCCTTGAGGTTATATGAGCACAGCATGACAAATCATCTCATAAAAACTATTTTAGCATCTCTCTAGGGGACTCTATAATACGCCACACCCCTGACATTTGCAGAATTGTGGAATATTCTCTTGCGGGAACAAACGGATAACCACCCATGTGCTCGTCAGAACCATTCATTACACATATTACAGCTTTAAAACAGAAGTCACAAAGTCAGTCTATTAATTCCCTTCGAACAGACTGATCAAAATGGAATGTTTCCTGATGCATGCTGGTGTTCCTGAGGGCGAGCGAGACACTAATGCATACAAAACATGATTCCTGTCATAAAAGAAAATAAAATGGGACTGGTTTGGGAATAGAAACTTGAGCAGAAAGGGCAAAAAGACACTTAAAGAGATGGCTCGGCCAAAAATGTTATTTCTGTTGACATTCCAAACCAATATGACTTACTTCTGTGGAAGACCAAAAAAAAATTTTTTTTGTCCATGCAATGAAACTCAATGAGGTCCAAATTGTATCGGAACCCATTGACTTTCATTGCATGAAAAAAAAAAAAGTAATTTTGTGTCAAACAGAAGAAATTAAAACAAATTTGGAATTGAAGTGTCAATAAACAATGAAAATAAAAAAGTCATTTCGTCTGAAATATCCCTTTAATAAAAAAAAAAAAAAAAAGAGTAGCCTGCCCTGAGCCAATTAAATTACTAATCAATAAAGTGATCAGCCTGAGCAAGCGGTTACAGTACAAATGCTCCAGCGGTCATGTGCTTCTTGTATCTTTGGTCAAGGATCATGTATAGAGTAAACATTAGAAAAATACAATCACAGCAAATAGCAGAAGACGCATATATATCTCAACAGATCAGCTCGTAAAAAGGCCTAAAACAAACAGCGTAAAGTGGCCTTTCTGTTCGCACATGTACTGAATCAAGCCACCTCCCAGGATCCTTAACTGTCAAATCAGCTTGATTCATCGGCCTCGATTTCCTAAAGCACTCTGCACTATGACTGAATGAATAGAACTACCGGTATATATAAAAAAGCAAAAGTGAAATCCTTTCCTGCAGGAATGAGTGTAGAAACAAAAGCAGCAGCAAAAAGTGAAGAAAAAGAGAAATACTTGAGCTGGAACTTGCCGTAATCACCATCTGTATATGTGTGAAAAGCTCGACTGCGCTAGAGGACAGTTTCATTTTACACGATAATACTTGACTCTAGTAATTCAGTAATGATGTTGGTGTGAGATACTGACATTTTAACGTCTCGTAGGTGTCTAAGAGCTCGTCTAAGTGTCATGCATAGTCTTTTGGACAGAATCAAGAAATTTAGAGTGCATCTCTTGCTCTTGACTAAAGTCTTCAGGGGACCGAACACCGCAAACACAACACTTCAAGGAATATTTAAGACATTCCTCTAATTCTTTACAAACAGGGTACATAAATCATGTACTAATACTTGAACTAAAGGGGAATGAACTTGTCACGAATTAATTAAGCGCTAGCATGAGATATGACTGGAATCAGAGGGAGTCATGTGAATAATGGCCACTTTAACTACATGCTTGATAGTTAATGCATTAGATTGGCTGTATGACAAAGAATTTGATGTAGCAAAAAAACCTTAATTAGATCTTAAATGTGATTATTCATTTTAATGATCCAATAATGTTCTTAACGAAACAGCAGATATGAATGTGAAGCAAATGTTATTCAGGCATTAAAATCATGCATATTTAAATGAAAGTCAGAGCAGGTTTTGCCAGGATAATAGAAATAATTTGATTTAGTTGAGTGTTGGGTATTACAACAAATATGTGCTAACATGATGTTAAAGCTGTGTTTAGTGACTCCTGCCTCACATTATTAGTTCTTGATTAGTTCATGCCTTTATTCGATCAGGACTTCTCATGCACACTTTTCGTAAAGAGTTACTAAATTTCCTGTAGCTAATGACATTGAAGGGTACCATTGATTCTTTCGTTCTGGGATGGGGAAATACGAGTGTAGTGCTATCAGCAGTGTCTAACGGTGGGACAGGAAGGTCTTTAAAGTGCACCCAGGTTAAACATCCAGGTATAAATAAACAGATAAAAGGAATGTCTGTGTACTGCTTCTGCTTTGAGATACAAACCTCCTCCACTTTTGAGATGTTTTTAAAAAACAAAAATAAAAAGTCAGTCATTAATCATAAGACTATCCAGTTTGCATATGCTGGCCTCTCTCTCTCTCTCTCTCGCTCTCTCTCTCTCTCGCTCTCAAAAAAAAAACCTTTATAAACTTTACACATCTAAATATACATATATATATATATATATATATGTATATGTATATGTATATATATATATATATATATATATATATATATATATATGTAGTACCAACCTAAATCTTCATAAAATAATATTGAATATATAATATTTCTTAAAGCTAACGTGCAAATTTGAATAAGCGTAACAGTTAGAAAGCATCATAGAAACGTTGTTTTGAGTGAATGTTCTTGTAGGCAGCTAGTTGACTGGTTGTGATCCGTATCCCCGGCTTGTTTCAGTAGAGACTTTTGGCTTGAATGGTCCTCGTCTTCCAGCTTTTGCCCCAAAAAAAAGGTGGGTGGCGTCATGAGCTGCATAGTCTCTGTTTGAGGAAGCAAGGGAGTGGAGGTGAGCAACCCGACCTGACAAAGGTCTGTCGGGCTCAGCGGGACCTCCAAGCCTGTGCTATCCAAAATAGTCCTGGAGGCTGGAGTGTCTTTGGTGTACGGCAGAGTGCCTGCGGTGGGACTCGAAGGTTCCTTCACGCAGTGCAAGTTCTTCGACAGAGGGCCGTCTGAGCCCTGTCTGCAGGACTGAACTTTTTCCTGCATTCTGATGTTGAGTGTCATATGATTGTCTGAATGTTTTGAGCTTAAAGGTGTGTCCCGCATGTCCATGCTCTTTGATGGGATGGGGCTGGATACGGCTTTCTCCTTCTGTTTGGTGCTACTCATGTGGGCTTGCTTTACCCTGGGCCTGTAGTCTTTCTGAAAGGGCCTGCAGAGAGGGAAAAATGGGGCGCGGGGGGGAAACAGTGATCCGAGGGAGCCCAGCTTCATCTGACTCAGGAAGATCCTGCGCATGTCCATTGGCAGTTTGTCCAGTTGTCTTCCGACCTGGACAGGGTTTGGGAATAGATTTCCCTGACAAGCTCTGTAAAAGTATCTGAGACATGAAAACAACAAAGAGTCAGCAAAAACTAAAACTCCCATGAGCACTGCAGTTACATGACCACTGGCAGCAGACACCAGCCCAACAATATGATTTGCATTTGTACATCTTAGAAGCACAAAAATAACATTGTTTTGATGACATACATATATACATAAATATATATATATTATATATATATATATATATATATTTTTTTTTTTGTCAGCCAAAGCCTTTTGACAAACTATTTACTTGAAGTATTTCCTAAGATTTTAATATTTTAATAACTTCACAATTTTAATATTTAATTAAAATTTTTAACAAATGTAAAATGTATTTTAAAATATTTTATATCTACTTTAATTTTATTTTTTATTATTTAATAAATTATCAGCTTATTAATGATTAACTACAATATAATATAATATATAAATTTGAATTTGATTTCAAAATCTAAATTAAATTACTAAACTAAATTCATAGGAAATAGTTTTCTGCACTTTTTTTTAAAACTGTGGTTATCTTAATAATATAGTAATTTGCTAAATTACATATATTACAAAATTATTAAATGACAAAATTCTAAAGCACTTTGAACTAAACTGCAAAACATTACTGCACCAAATTCAACTTACAGAAATATATTGGCATAAATATTCCTCATTTGAATGACAATATATAAATCGGTGTGCAAAAAATGTTTGGTACAATTAACTTAATTTGAATATTTCCAACAGGGTTTAATAAATGTTTACAGTTACCTGGGAAGAAGTGCGGCAATAGGTGTGACAACACACAGCAGGTAGAATATAGGTTCTCCCAGCAGCCTCTGCATGGTCCAATAAGTGTTGGAGGGAGAGAAACAGGTTGGGCAGGAAGCATTGTAGCACAGTGCCACAATAAAGAAGAGAGCTATACTGAAGCCAATCGAGACCCAGTTCATCCACGTCTGTGAAACAATTAAAGACAAACAAGGCAGGCTTAACAAAGAGTTGCTAAATTGCCTGAAGAAGATATTTTATTAGTGAGAACAAAGAAACCTAGGAACACTGGATCAAACATGTTTCTAGTCATTTCCGTTACATAATTCAAGCTCCAAGTTTATGATTTTCTCCTTTACGAAAGCAAAGCTGTAACAAAAGTAATGCTTGTTGTTTCAATCCTGCTTTTCTCAGTCAGTCACATTTTGGAACTGAAATAGGCTGCACATGGAAATGCACTTTTACTTCGAATGCGCACAGGGCGATGGCCTTCCACATGTACTTTGGCCTCAATGTTGCCCTCACCTCAAATAACCTAATAGGCATTCACTCACTCTCTCCAGTACATGTGTTCATTTTCCCAGGCAGCATGTGGAACGATGAAGCTGCCAGCCCAGCTATTGGAAACGTTTACTCTGTACTTGAGCCATTTACTTTGAAGAACGGCCTCTTTCACACCAGAAGCCATCATCATGTCCAGAAAGACAGTGAGGCTGCAGAGGACATTTTTCACGCAACGAAACTTGTCGACTGAAAATTTACATCCCCAGTGTAATGGAAAAAGCTGTAATACAATTCACGCTCGTAAATCTAAAACAGAGACCCAAGAAAAGAGTAAATGCAGTTCACAATACGCCACAGGACATGTGTAGGAAAATTCATCTATGAGCTTTGGCCACCCTGTGGGTGACGGCCATGTGTACACCACCATGGTGAGTGAGAGAGACGAGCACAGTGGGCTGGACTGAGGCTGCCTGCATGGGCTGTCAGGCTGATGTATGGCTCCTGATGGTGCAGTATCTCCCGGTTCAAACCAATCATGGAGGCTCCCTGCATAAATGTCTCAGGTTGTGTCAGCATCATCCTGGTCTTACTCACCATAGAGTACAGCCTCATTTTGTACCCTGAGAAAGAAAGGAAAAGCTTGCTTTCTCTATCCCCTTGTAGATGTGTGTGAGAAGGGTTTTTGATTTCAGCATCTCTAAAGCACTTAATTTCCAAATCCTAACCATTGTCAGATGAATTGTAAGCAAGTAGTATATATACTCCCTATATACAACACCCTAACAGATTGTTTTAGAGGAAGTTTAAGCAACACTGACATATGAAGAAAATGGGTTAGCTACAAAGGTTTTAAAGAAAACAATAAAATACCATAGCAGTACAAAGTCAGTATCAGGACTGCTGCAGTTAAAAAAAATAAAAATAATAATAAATATAGCTGCAAGAAGCAATTGTGGGGCCAAGCACTCCAGAGGCAAACTGAGGAGCTAAGCATGGAATGGAGCATCAGATTAAATGCAACTAGTAATAACAGCAATTTTAGGATGATTGTAATTGAAATGGCTGAAAAATCAAATACAACCACTAGTAATATGATTAAATGGCTTATGATTTTTGACCAACAGATGACGCTGTAATCAAATCATTTTTGTGTGTTCTGTGTGAGGTGACAATGGCACAAACAAAGTTTATTCTCATTATGTCAAAGCTTTGAAGAGATATATCCTCAGAGTTATTTTGGCACCATTTCTAAAATTTGTAGCAAAGCTGTACGAAAACAGTTTCGTCTATTGACACGAAATCCCTAACATTTTGTCAGCACAGTCGGAAGATGATTTGACTCGATTTTGGTGAAGATCGGAACTAGGCTTGAGGAGTTCGAAAAAGTAGGATGTTTGGATTTGCCAAGGAAAAATTGGTATGTCAGTTGTCGGCATAAGCCAGCAATATTTTAAGACCACTGCAATAGGCTAATGCAATCAAAAGTTATTAGCATTTTTGTAAATTTCATAATTAATAATAAATCTAGGAATGTGACGGTTGCTGTCACAACCGCGTCACTGCTGTGGTCGGTTGTCACCACGGTTGTCTACTGCCACCGGCGGTAGTGCATGTGATGTCACGGACTCTATAATAAGCATAATACAACGTTTTGTATACAAGTGTAATAACAGTAATAGTTGCAAATTGTTTTATTCAGACTATGACCACAAGGTGGCGCTGCACCCAAACTTTTTGAGTGCCATCAGGGCATGGTGCCGAAGATGCATACCGATTTTCGTTATATAGTCTAAGCGTTATTGCATTTTTTGACAAATTTAAAATGGCCGATGCCCAAAATGGCTGACATGTAAACATTTGGTATGGTTCGACTCTGCATGAGGCACTGAATCTAAAGAGACCGGTTTTGTAATTTAAAGCTAAAGCATTCCATATCTCCTGGCCACTAGGGGGCACTGTGCAGAAACACTGCAGGTCGTTCCAAGTCATGTTAATTATAACACACAGGAAGTATGGTCTCAATATGCCAAACTGTTGTGGAGGTATGGCCTCACATCCATTTTTACATGCTTTTCATAGAATTCCTTTGTGTGTTATTCGAGAAGGGTGGGGAGAATCAACTTGAATTTGACAAATTTTTGCCAGCATGGTCTGAAGATGATCTGAGAAAATTTTGATGAGAATCAGACAAACAGTCTAGGACAAGTTTGAAAAAGAAGGTTTTACAAACAATTAAAATTTGCAAAAAAATCTGACTCTGATTCAGAGGAAAACACAGAACCAGAGACCCTCACGAATCATAAAAAGCACACAACCTTCTTGACACTGCAAAAGCAGTACAGAAGAACCATGAAGATTGAGTTTTAGGAGTGAGTTTGACTGAATTTTAGCCACTACATCCTATTACATTTAGCATATTTTAAAACAAGACTCACCCAGGTTTTGGTTTCTATGCCTAATTGCAGCAAAATGGTGAAGAGTGCCAAGGTGGTGATGGGAGTGCCCCATGTAAACAAATCCACATCAGAGTCAACGTAAGCCTGCAAATATATGACATGCAGACAACACTGTTGATCACTTACAGACCCTTTTTTTTTTAAATTTTACTTTACATGCACAGCACACTGCAAAAGGTTTACTTTAAAGCATTAATTATAAACTAAAAATCTGCCAGTGCAATAGACAAAATACACTAATATTGAAGACACAATCTATGCAAATCAGTCTTAATGCTACAAAGTCTTTCTTGAAGTTAGTTTCTTTTTATTTTCTAGTTTCATTTCTGCAGTGCATTTAAACTTTAAATACTGCACTAAAAAGGTTCCATCAACATCAGATGGCCTCCATCTTAAGGATGACATACTTGAACAGCTAACGCATTCTCATCCCAAGACGTCATATCCTGACCCTTTTATGGGTTAGGGTTAGGGTTAGACCGCTAGGAGGCGCCTTCTGGCCCATATTTATTTGCGTCTAATATTGACGATAGAGGGTGCCATGTGCGTAGAATGTTGACAAAATGTCAAAAGGGTCAGTATATGACGCCTTGGGATGAGAAGGTCTGGAACAGCCATGGATTTTGCATGGAAATTTCAGCAAATACTCAAAACATTCTAATCACACTTACAAAGTAAGGGATGAAGAAACAGATGAGGCTTTGGTAGAAGGCATCAATCATGTTCATCCAGAACATGTAGGGTTTATATTCCTTTAAAAGAAATTCAAACAATCAGATCCAGGCACAAACCATTCCACGATTCCAGACGACCATGTTTTGTTATAATGTCATTGGTGTTCCACTAATGGAGTCACAGAACGCAAATAAATGGTAAGTGAATAAATCAAGTAAGAGTAAGACCTCTGCAGAGGTATATGGTAAAAAAAAAAAAGTCCCAGGTTACAAAATTTCAGCACTCTCAAGACGATTAGTGGTTTTTATAAAATGTTTGTTCTTGGTCGTGCGGTTTTCTTCCTCATGAAACTCAGCACAGAATAAAATACCCATTTTAAAACGGGTCAGCAAAAAACAATGAAAGCAATAACTATGGCAAGCCCTGCATGGGTAATATACTTCATATGGCAAAATCCTGGTCATGGGTTTTTATTTACCATTTACATTACACTTTCCATAGTCTTTTCGTTCCTAATTATAATTCAATTTACACAGTTCACGGATGGTGTGAATATGTTCAGTCCAATCAGCATGTACCTCTGAGTTTTGTCCATTCATGTAGAGCTGCGGCAACTCCTGCAGGGTTTCTGCTGACACATCTTTGTCCAGGGTGCCGGTGACGAGCTGAGGGAATGCGGAGAACATCAGGTTGAAGAAGATCAGGTACCACTGATCAACCATGGCTGACCCAGAGAACCCACAGTAGAACTGATACCAGAAGATGAGGGCAACGAACATCTAGGGTGAGAGAGAAACACAAAAAGACAATAGAGGAGAAAAAAAGGTGAGAGAAAGACAAAAAAATAAAAAAATTCTACAATGAGGTCTGCAGCTGTTGCCTCATTACAAGTCATGCATCTTCATTATGTCCAAGACATTTCTAGGACCTCCCCAAGAATAGATCTTCATTAATCAAAAAGTATATGAAGAACAGACAACGTTTAAGAGCTTCTAGCTATGAACTATTCACATCATGAAACTTCAACCTGTTAAACTGGATACATTATTACACAGAATGAAGATTGAGCAGAATTTATATTTATATATATATATATATATAAATAATGGCTGAAGTAT
Source organism: Carassius carassius (assembly GCF_963082965.1). Lineage (NCBI taxonomy): Eukaryota > Metazoa > Chordata > Actinopteri > Cypriniformes > Cyprinidae > Carassius > Carassius carassius. The sequence continues at coordinate 10,497,786 of NC_081771.1, forward strand.
CTGTAGGTTTAAAGCATTAACACTTTATAGCAACATAAGTTGTTTTAAAAAACATAAGACCAATTCATTAACAAACCAAATATACAAACTCCTATCTAATTATTAAACGGTGGCTGTTCATGGGTTTTTATTTACCATTTTATTACACTTTCAATAGCCTTTTCAGTCACAATTATAATTAAATTTATGCTGTTCACGGATGGTGTAAATGTTTAATTTTGTAATTTAATGTTTAATGGTTAAACAGTTTAAAAGTCTAACAATTAAACTTGAAACAATTTTAACACATCAGAATGTTCATTTGAAGATTTAAGATATTCAGAAAAGTGAATTTAACTTGTAGCACTCATTTTCTTTTTTAAATGATCAAATATTTCCAAATCAAAATCAATGTTTAAAGGGAATGAAAATTTTGTCATTAATCACTTACCCCCATGTCGTTCCAAATACATAAAAGCTTTGTTCATCTTCGGAACACAATGTACGACGACGACTTTCATACATTTTATGGACTTTGACACTGTTATTTACTTGGCAGTCTATGGGACAGTCTCAAGCCTCCAGGTTTTTCATCCAAAATATCTTAAAGGGGTCATATGATGCGATTTCAAGTTTTCCGTTCTCTTTGGAGTGTCACAAGCTGTTCGTAAATAGATAAAAGTTGCAAAGACTAAAGTCTCAAACCCAAAGAGATATTCTTTATTAAAGTCAAGACACGTCTATGCCCTCCAAAAACGGCTCATTCAAAAATGCCCCTATGTGTCTACGTCACGATGTGGGGAGATTTGCATAACAACCGCCCAAATGTTCACACAAAGAAAGAAGGCGTAACTTTTGTTTCATTGTGAAAGCAAAAATACTTTGTTTGGTTTTCCAAAAGAGGACACAACTAGAAATTAGTGGTTATGTTTTATTTACAATACTGTTCCAGAACAGTTCAAACCAAATATTCAGATGTGTGCAGCACATTTTATGGTGGATGAGGACTGTTTCCTGATCCTGGGAGAGAAGACTACAATGCCGGCTGTTCTAACTTACAGTCTGTAAGTAGGTTTACATAGTTAAAGGATTTGCCACTGATGATTCAAATGCGAGTTTTAAGCAGTGTAGTGCTTGTTGTTTTTCGTTTCTCTAATCATAAATGCAGACATGGTTATATGTTTACGTGGCGTGATGCAACGCAACGCGTAAAAAGACAGTACAAGTCATTATAATCCATAATTATGTCTCCACTGGATGCAACAAATGGCTCATTTTTAATGGGTTTTATTGTTTTTGTCTCATCGCTCCAGTGTTCTGAGCTGGACACGCATTAAAGTATGGCAAGGGGTGTAACATTTCCATCACACACTTGAGGTATTTGGCCAATCACAACGCACTGGATAGCTGGCCAATCAGAACACACCTCGCTTTTCAAACCGGGAAAAAAACGTGTGTTTCAGAAAGGAATTGAGGAGAAAATCATTTATAGTATGTGGAAAATAATGTGTTTTTTTACCTTAAACCACAAACACAATTCCACCAAATACACAAAATAATGTTCTTTTTAGCAACAACATATGACCCCTTTAAATTGTCTTCCGAAGATGAACTAAGCTTTTATGGGTTTGGAATGACATGGGGGTAAGTGATTAATGACAACATTTTCATTTTGGGGTGGAGCAACCCCCGGTGGAGTAACCAGTATAATAATGCTAACTATAATCAGAAATTAGCAATCTTCAGGGTCTCACAGCATTTTTGTAGAAGAAGTAAAGGATCATGTTGGCGAGACGAGAGTAACACCAATGGCCGTGGACCAAGAGCAGCTTCTGCAGGTATCGAAACCTTGGCAGGGCAAAGTCACTGGCCATTACTGCCTATGAAAACAATGTGAAAAGAACAGTGAAGACAGTAAGTGTTAATTGAAGTATTGTGGAATTAAAAGTATTTTCACAAAGCAATGGACCATACTAGTGAATGAATAGGCAAAGCTTTAAGGATACAAAAATTGGTTTATTTTATGATTGAGCAAAAGTATATATATTAAATAATCAAAAAGGTAAAAAAATGCACATGTTGGCCCATTGCGTTAAAGCATTCAACCACATTCAAATGACATCTGCCTTGAGGCCCAAGATCTATCAAGTGAGACACACAAACATGGTGGCATGGTATCCACATACATTCTTAAGACAAAAGATTAACATCAGCCTGGTGACAAAACACTCGTGAGGACATTTTTGCATAAAAGAATTATGAAAAGCCTTTCTGACTGGAATCTGTTGAAAATGATACCCCTTCCATCACCCATCTATTCTTTATCATATGTTTTTGACAGCTGCAAGCGTCAGGCAGTTAACATGTCATCTATCAGCATGACAGATAACACCTCGTTTCCTCTAATGGCATTTGGGATTTTAATCAGTTACAATTGGCCTGACAGCAGCATCAGCTATGTTCTCCATACTCGTTGTCATTCTCTTCACATAATAAAAGCATAAAAAACAAAACAGGTGAGATCAATTGTTACTCTATGTTTGGTACATTATGGTCTATGGGACAGAGTCATAAACAGATTCTCATCAGGGTTGTTAATACTGAGCGCTGAACTCAACGAGATCTCCGATAAGAGGGGCACTTTGGCACACAGCAAAGTGTGGTGCCTCATTACGTCCAGATCTTTCGCTGAATTAATTAATCTGCGTGACGCATGGGACAGAGCGTCAAACAGATGATCTCATGGTGCTTCCTGTCGCTCTTCTCACCTTAACAGAATGTATACTATGTAGGCCTGCCACTAAGAACAGAGCTGGGGGCGGGGGGAGGTAGGCCATTTGTAGGCAAAGTGGAGATTTTCTGAGAAACCAGAACGAGATAGGCTGTACCCAGGGACAAACAAGAGGAGGGGGGCGCTTTATAAATGATCTGCTAAAGGAACCATATGCTACATATCGCCCAAACAAAGCAAAACTGCTGCCACTAAACACAGTGCATTTAGGTTAACTGTCCTTAAGAAAAGGCATGGGTCAATATATCAAGGGAAGAGTCAGTTTTTCAAATAGTTCTGCTTTAGGACCCAGATTTCAAATCATGTGGCAATTTAATAAAGTACCAAAATTCTTTATTGTAAAAACAAAACAAAAAAATTCCTGAAATCAAGCAATTATTTTTAACACAGCATTTCAAAATTCATCAACAAGTTATAACTGAATGCAATTTATACTGAATACATGTACACTACCATTCAAAAATTAATGTAAAATAAGACTTTTATTTAAAAACGATGCATTAAACTCATCTGAGTCATCAAGTGATAATAAAGACAAAAGTATAATTCTTCTGTTCTTTTGAACATTCAATTGATCAAAAAATACAGAAAAAAGTATAAATTTCCATAAAAATAGTTAGCAGTCAATAATAGCTAACTGTCTTCGACATTGATTATAAATGTTTCTTAAGCAAGAATAAATACAATTTTAAAATATATTAAAACAGAAAACTATTATTTTAAATTGAAAAAATATTGAGTTTTTTAAACTGCATTTTTGGTAAAATAAATTAAGACTTAATGAGCAAAAGACTATTAAAAATATATTATACAAGGACTACAGCATTTGTCAGATGTGTCGAACACATAAAATCATATTGTGATAGTTGTTATTTAGCAAAGTACTTAACATACTTAAAAAAAAAAAAACAGGTTATAAATTGTGTTCAAATTGTGTAATTTATGCTGTAAAACACATAATTTATGCTGTATAATTGGGTCGTGAACCACTGGTGTAAGGTACTATTTCTTAACTTTCTGAGTACAGGCTTTCTCTGTATCTTGGCCAAAACATCTTCATAAAACATGAATTATGTATATCCAGAACCATGGTGCATTAACCCTGCAGTCCTGCTTTGCAATGTTCATTCCTCTTGTGCTTTACACTTAAGGCATAGTTTAAAGTGTTTCCACAATGTATGGCTCCACCATCCCCTTTCGCACACATTTATCAGCATTACTTCCCCTTGATCTGTTCAGTTTCTCCTTACCTGCATGCCCTCCTGTCCAGAGATCCCCACCCCTACATCAGCCACCTGGATCATACTAACATCATTAGCTCCGTCACCTAGGATGAATGAGAAAAACAGACACAAAATGAGGGTGAGAAAGAGGGGTGAGTGAGTTATCAATTCCGTTTCACTTTGCACAATGTCAGCCTGTATTAATGCAAACATTGCATCAGCAGCAAAGTGCTCTGCTGACAAAAATAAACAACATAAATTATCCACAAAAGAGCCAAGAAACAAGCTGCAGTTTCTGAAATTAACTGGAATGACAGTGCATTAGCAGGGTGACATGACTTTACATCAATGTCACCTTTTACAAATCTGAAAATTTTTTACTATAAAGTCAAATCACAAAGAATCCCAAAGAATGGCAGTCATGTTAAATTTTGCATTCCATTCATCAGTTCAAGTTTAAGTCTGAGGATACAAACTGGTACAAGAATGTTCAACTAGCAAAGGATCTAAACGCTTCAAATTAACTTCTTGACTGAAAATCAAATATGTTGGCTTTGTTTCATCCTGTTCTATATAACTGAAGTTTTAAACTTCAATTAAGCCCTATTTAAACTAAACGAGGCACACTGTTAAACTATTAAACTGAAACCTCAAACAGAAAAGAGCATAAACACAAAAATGTTGGCTTTAAGACCTATTTGAAAGTAAAAAAAAAAAAAAACTTCAAAAGCCTTCACTTTAAATGTTTATACAGCAGTAAGCAGACTAATAGTTCGTTAGAGTGAGATAAAAGGTTGTTTGTGTTTGATTGCTGGAGTGTGAAATCATTAACATTAAGAAACAGACTCTTATTAATATTATTAACTCTTATTAATAGATTAATAACTCTTGAAGATTGTCTCCTGCATGAAAAGCCTCAGTCCAAACAGTTAGAAGTAGTGAGCACATCAAGTCAGAACAGAGACATGATATTCAGAATATCTGATCACAAGAAATCTTAGTCGAGTTAGACATTTAAAAACACCCAGAGCTAAAACAGACTAAACAACTACAGCAAATTTGGTGGATATTATAAAAAAAGGCTCCTGGAGGAGTTAGAGTGAAATAAAATAAATTGAGATAAATAAAATAAAAAAAATACAAATAAAGCACAAAAAATTTAGTATTTTATTTTAAATCATTAAAACCTGACTGCCCTGCATATAAACATGAGAATTAAAGGTGTGGCCAATTACATCATTATGACAAAACAATTACATGATTATGAACTATAAATTGACAACATTGTGTCTGGTGAGAGGCAGAGTGTACTTTAGATAACATAATATGTGTTCAGAGATGTTTATCTTGGACCTAAAATCATCATCTGTTGCCTGAGGCATAAGGTGGAGTGCTGACTTGACCCCAAGCTATCATCAAAGCTGATTTTCAATCGAAAACTTTCAAGCTAAAAAGCTAGTAGGCTTTGAAGTATATAGAAAAGTAATAGCCCGCTGAGACCGTCAGTCGCCTTTGTCCAAACTGAAACAAACAAACATGGCAGCCAAATTCAACAAGACCACCTTTATTTGAAGTACACCAACAAAGCAAATATGCTCAGCATGAGAACCGGTAACATCTGCTGCAAACGTGTCTGTACACCATAAATGTCTGTTCATTAGAGTCATGCGGTGAAGGCGGCAAGGCTCTGATTCATTCTGTAATGAAGTCTGTCAATTTCGAGGCAAAGGAGTTTATTTACAGCACCACTGAGGGTCGTTTGAGCACTACCTTTCTCATTGCCATCCAAAATGACAGTGTTAATGTTTAATAAAAACCTGCTCCTGTCTTTCCATGAGACATAAATGAATTACAAAATCTTTATCAAGGCGGGGGGATTGACCTGAGGTAACCTGCTCTTTATGCAGGCAGGTGGCTCAGTCTTGATGCACCTTGCTGAATCTCTCTCTCTCTCTCTCTCTCTCTCCCTAAAACCATCTGGATAATTAACTAGAGTGCTGCATATGCTTGTAAATGTGGCATTCTACGCTGGGGAAAGGACAGACAGGTGCTATCCAGTCACCACTGAAATGTTTACTTGTCAAAACAAGGGAGACCATTCATCTCCAAATACAACTCGCCAATCAAAAAGTAAAAGAAACAAAAAAAGAAGAATATCTATGCTACCCATTTGACCCATTTTGGGCATCTTATAAAGAAACAGCCAGTTATTGTTTAAATGGACCGTTCAAGCAAAAATGAGAATTCAGTCATCCTTCACTTCAAACCCATTTGAGGACATGTTTTGTACTGGTCAAAATTTTCCATGCAATTACAGTGAATGGAGTTGGAAGATTGCAAATTCAGCTAAACGAAACACTGTTAAAAACTCACTTGAGATTAAGCGAAACACTAGATTAAAAAACGACCAAACACATCCACCACTTACCTATTGCCAGCGTCATGACCTTGAGCTTGTTACGCACTAACTTGACCACCATGCTCTTCTGCAGGGGTGTCGAGCGACAGCATAGAACGGACCTGCAACTTCGAGCCACTGCCAGGAAGTCATCCTCCAAACTCTTGTCCAGTGCGTAGGCCAAGGTTCGACCGTCGATCACCAGCCCTAGCCGGTGCACCAGGAAGGGGCTGGAGTGGCCAGAGGAGCCCGGGGAACACACCGGAGAAGAGAAGTGGATGCCAGCATAGTCTCTAGCTGCTTGAGGATCTGTTCGAGGGTCGCAAAGGAACTTCTTCTGGATGTATTGCAGACTGTTCTTGAGCAAAACAGCACAGGCCTCCTAGTTCACATTAAAAAAAAAACATTAAAAATCAGGAAGGTCATAAAAGGACATAAAGATCTCATGAGAGTTAAACAACATCTGGCAAACAGAGAAATGACCCCCACCCCCATAAAAAAAAGAAAAGAAAAGATGACTTTGCTCGGAAATGCAACAAAACAGATAACAATAATGGTGTAAATTATATAACATATTTGCTGTACCAAATCCCTTTTATTGAAGGGATACTCCACCCAAAAAATCTAAATGTTGTCATTGTTCAGTCACCCTCATGTGATTCAAAACCTCTATGACTTTGTTCAGCGAAACAAAAATCACTGAGACTGATATTCTCAAAATGTCTTCAAAAGTAATCCAAACAGCTTGGTTCCCAACATTTTTCGAAATATCTTCTTTTGTTCCACAGAAGAAAGGAAGTCATACAGCTTTGTAATGATGCGAGGGCGAGAGTATGATGATGAACATTTTTATTTTTGGGTGCACTATCCTTTTAAAGCAAAGAAAAAGTTCTGACTAATACAGCAAGTCGGTGATTAAGACATTCCAGTATGACAGCTCTTTGCCTGTGTGTTTTTTCAAAACAAAACTCACGTGGATGCATCACGTGTTCTCCAAGGAGACAAAATCATGAAACACCATGAGAGCTCATTCAAGACAGTTCAGCTGTTCTGTGAGGGAAACACCTACAGTCTAATAGAGGACATGCAGGGGAATACGCAAATAGTTTGATATATGGGTGTTTTTTTAACCATAGACACTTTTGGTCCTTTACGTCTAAATAAATTACCTTACAAAATATTTTCATTTGTGGTGGCCAGATATGGATTTTTGATAGCTGATATCTTAGAGAGCAGGTTAGCTGATAAAAAGCCAATATATGCAATATCAGTATTAAAAAGTCTATTTAAAGTAATGATTAAAGATCTGTGCATGGGCAAATTATTTATAATAAACACTGCAATATCCTATAAATAAAAAAAAATTGTCACGACTGATTTTAAATTAAAGATAACATGCTGTCGTTGCTGATAGCCTCGTAGGCAGCGCGTCGTCTCATGTTCGAGTCCCGGTTAATGGGTTCAAGAAGCATGCTACAATTTAAGTAATATTAATATTTACTTAATTAGAACTTGAAAATTAATCAACATTATTATTATTTTTTTTTTTACATAATTTATTGTGTGCCTGCTGGTTTTGTTCTCAGTGCTGTCGGTGTAAAAACAGACAAATCTTAACAGCAGTTGCCGATAATTAAACTAACTAAAGATGAGATTTGAGAAACAAATAAAGAAAAAGGGATTAGTTAGTTGTATAATAATAATAATATTTCAAAAAAAAGTAATCAGCCCTTGGGAGATTAAAGTGCCCATAGTGGAAAAAACGCTCATATGGTAGATGGGTGAGGGGGAAAAAGGCACAATAGTGGGAGAAACAGAACTACAGTTTGTGTTTTCAACTGGAACAATCAGGCCTACAAGTTATGGGCAATACCTTCAGACATTTCTGTCATTCCTGGTTGCAAAAAGCAAAACAAGAACAATAATCAAATCAGAGAATAAATAATTAAATACAAGATCAAGCAGAATCTACACCAAAGATATAATGGAATTATAAAATGCTTTTTAACCCCTTGTGAGAACTGATATTAAACATCTTCCAAACTCTGTAGATGCAAGCAAGTTGTCAGCTGGAGTGGGCAGCCTGAGATTAATAGTTACTGTTTTAATAAGGCATATGTGAAACACAATTCCCCGCAGTGTTGGGAATTCTGAGACTATTCAAGCAAATCAATTCTTTCTGTTCAGTTCAGTGATTATTTGTGGCCTTCAACTTCATATTGTTTGGAGATGAAGTCTCTGACTAAATGATTAACTGCAGAAGTAATCACCAGATAAATTGTTTATCAAACCATTCATTAGATGTAGAGCGTGTCTCACTAAGTCAGCATTTAGAGGGAGAAGGAAGTGAGGCGAGACTGCAGCAGTGCATGCTGGGTATACCTGTGAGTCAGCATTAAGAGTGATTATCTCCTCCTCTGGGTCCAGCAGTTTGCAGGCATAGGCAATGTTGATGGCAGTCTCTTGTTTATCTCCTGTCAGCACCCAGATCTGAAGGCCTGCTTTCCTCAGAGAGGCGATGGTCTCGGGAACCCCATCCTGAAGTCTGTCCTCAATACCTGTTGCTCCTATTTTAAAAGACAGACAGAAAGATTTTAAGTGTCTGTTACTAAGAACCTCGAGATATTAATAGTATAGTTCACCCAAAAATGAATATTCGGTCATTGTTTATGGACCGTCAAATTGTTTCAAGCCTGCATGGCTTATTTTCTTTTGCTGAACATAAAAGAAAATTTCCTGAAGAATGCTGGTAACCAAACAGTTGCTGGTCCCCATTGAATTCCATGGAAAAATTACTATGAAAGTCAACGGGTACTAGCAACTCTTTGGTTACCAGCATTCTTCAAAGTATCTTCTCGTTGTGTTCAGAAGAAGAAAGAAACTCTTACAGGTTTGGAATGACATGAGGATGAGGAAATGATGACAGAAATGTTATTCTTGGGTGACCACCCCTTTAACAACAGGTGTAAATTAGTACTTGATGGACTAAGAGTGCTTTAGGAGCTATTATTACCCAGAAGTTGGAGGTTGGTCTCTAGTCGTAATGCAGACTCAAATAGCAGCTCCTCCCTCCTCTGTATGGCTGTCTCTGCTTCCAGGTGGAGTTGTAGCCAACTGGCATAGTCCTCCTTACTGAGAACCTGGATTGAACAAATAACAATCACATCACTGTTAGAGGTGCAACATCAGCATTATTTGCAATAAATGAGTTTTGATAAGGCACTGTTTGTTACAATATTTCAAAAAGATCTTCTAGCTTTGAAGGGATGCGTGAAAAAAGGAAAAAGAGAGTAGAACGTAATAAAGGTATTCTGGTTGCAGGTGGAGAAAATAAAACTAACACAATAAGAGGCTTGCTAAACTGTAAGCAGCTCCATTTATGAATGAATTCACACTTAGCTGTGTGAAAAATAATTGTATGCAAGCTGTTCAAGGCTTCCCTTTCCTTTTAAAGTGACTGTTTAGCAACAGCGATAATGAAGCATGCCAAAAAGAATAAGATATAGAATTCATACTTTTATTAAAATTACATAGGAAGTGATAGATCACAGCAGGGCTCCAGTGAGAAAAAGGGGAAAAAGTAAAGTTTTGTTGGTTAAAATTCTGATCAATCTGAAAATCTGCTTAACCCTAAGTTTGTTGAAAAATAGAGGGAAAAAAACAAGAACAACACATCTTATCACCTCATATGGCAACCAGACTCCCACAAGGAGCTCAAGACACTGAATTATCAAGTCAGAGAAGAGCGCGAGAGCATATATTACTATCCATGAAATGTGGAAAAAGAAGACAGATGAGAAAAAGATGTACAGAGAGTGAGAGATCTGTCACGCAGATCAGCATTCTGGAAAAAATCTCAGACTTGTAAACCATCGGTGCAAAAACACTTTTTTATATTTTCAACACAAACCATTTGTTTTTATCCAGTAAAGTCCACCCAAAAGTGTAAATGACAATAAAAACGAGGGCTGTCAATTGAGTAAAGATTCATATTAAAGATGAAATTAAATATATATCAAAATGATGGTAACTCAAAAACATTATTTATGTAAGATTATATTATATCATATTAAAAATTAGAGTCCGTGTTACCTTTTTGGCGATACAGAGTGTCCTGAGACCGTCTGCAGCATAAAGATTTAAGTAGTTTTGAGTTTTGTACAAGATTTTCCTTTGTCGTTTTCCTTTGCAATCATCTGCAATACAAAAACACAAATAAAAAAAACCAAAAAGAAAATTAGACAATCCATTAAAATATGCTAACATTTAGAGAAGAATTTACTAAACTAGTATTAAACACACACCATGTGAAAAACATACTGTTTGCAGACAGCTAAACTAATCACTTCAGCCTCTTCAAGGATGGTTCTCTATGTTGCCAATGGCTTCCTCAACAAGGCCATTAGATTGAATCAACATGGCAAAAATCAAGAGTGTTTTGACAGGTTGACTGGATAAGCTGGCTACAGAGCATTTTGAGGTTTATCGCTCCTGTGTTATAGCTCAGTGCATAGCTTCCTGGCAGGTAGAGCAGAACAAACTGTTTGGGATGATCACTTCCCAACATGGACGACCGTCAGCCAAGACGAGGGGGCGAGAATGCCAAACCTCACTTTTTCACAGAATGATTAATCACCACCCCTGCAACTGTGGGACGACTGGACGTGTTTTTCCAGAGATTGATGCATTGACTCAGGTATTAAATGTTCTTAATAAACCTATAGATACAGTAAATCCCAATATCATGCCCTGACATGACCCTTCAAAGAGCAAAAAGGAAAAGTGTATTAAAATCTTTCATGACATATGCAACAGAATCTTTAAAATACTAGCAACACGAATGGAGTAGTATCTTTCATGTCCACAGCTAACTCCATTTAGGACGACCTATGAATCAAAATTGAATGCCTCAGAAGTATGTACAAAAGTATGTCTTGGAATTTAACCAGAGAGGCAGCTACTCACAGAAACAAAAATGATCACAGAAACAGAAATGATTGCCATTCGCTTAGTAAAACATGGCGTGCTTTCCAACATTGGTAATGGAGCACACTTTGGAAAATTTTTGTCTATGTCCTTCATTTTAACATGTTACATAATGACTGGAAACACAAAAGTACTGTTTGTTTTTACAAATCTTTATGGTTGCCTGGTCAAAACAGCTTTATGTCAATGAAGTTGTAACAATTTTCTTTTCAAAGACTTAAAAGCTGTGTGGCTCAGGCTGGCACCTGTAGTCTGTTTTTTGTGCATTGTGTCATTAGACAAGCATGGCAAACATCCCACTGCTTCTGAATGGAGCAACTGTACTTTCAGTTGCTCTGCTGTGTTAATTGGAAGTCCACACCCAGAAGTGAACAGTGGCTCTAGCTCTTAAAGTACAGGAATATACACTTACAACAGTACATAGGCTGTAGTGAGTCACAGTCTGGGTGTGTGTGTGTGTGTGTGCAATTTTATGCTAACTAATCCCAACATAGGCTGGACACTAATAAACCTGGGGTTCTATTTTCAGGCAGCCACCTAAACACATGGCAGAAAAAGGAAATGACATAACTACTCACAATGACTCTAGCTTATTGTCCATATAGCTGAAAAGGTCTCAATTTCAACTGCACAAATCTTTAATGCACTTTCATTGGAAATCTATAGGGTAAGATATTCGCTATAATCTTAAAAACAGACAAACAAACATGTATAGCCATTATTAAACATTTAGTTTAACAATTAGACTTTACCACAGATTTTTTTGAAAAAAAAGTATACTAGGAATTTCTATTATTTGTTTGTTGATTGGAATTTGAGATATGAGCACTGCACTCAAAAATTATTGCAAGCTCTCGGGAGATTGTGGTTATGCAGGGTTTTAAATCCTGAAAGAAAATCAAGTTATGACATAAAACCTTAAAGTCAGCACGAAACGTATTGTAGATCTCATTGTGAGCGATTCATCCAAGGTTTTTTTTTTTAAGTAGCATTCTATTTTTATTTTTTTACAGGTAGCAATGTAAAACTCAGAATATCCTTGAAAGAAAATTAATGTACTTGAGAAGCAACACTGTATTTTATTAAGACTTGTACTAATATACTCTTTACTGAATGTGTTTTGTCTTACTCCACTTATTATTTTACAGTTTTCTTTTCATACAGCAAAAATATAAAAATGTTAAATATAACAAATTAAACACAAGGGACAAAATCTGTCAGTGCAGTAGTAAGATGAAGTACACCTAATATATTATGCAATGTTGCTTCAAATAATTATTTCCCCCTCTTTTTTATTTAAATTTTTTGTTATCTGAAAAATATTAGTAAATCTTTCAAATGTACCAGGAAACTAGAAAATTCCACCCAAAGGAAGTTTGTCTGTTTAGAACAGTAGCCTGTGACAGTCAAATATTACTTTTAAAATACACACGCTTTTATTTTTATTTTACAAAAATATCAACTTCACCTTACTGCTTATAAACCTCTTTCCATTGCTATATAAAGGTAATATAAGCACATTACAACAATGTGATTTTTGTTTTTATGAAACAAGTGACAAATTATTCTCTCTTCTAATCTGTAACATACTGGAAAAAATAGAAATAACACTGAAAAACATCCATGTTCTGATTTATTCCGCTCTTTCATCCAAAAAGATGAGCAACCAGACCGCTTGTGAACTATTCTAAGCCATAGATTTCTTTTTTTTTTGGCTGTCGTCTTGACATTTAGATATAAAGCACAGGGCTGTGCATGTAGTATTTCTGTTCAGTCATTTATGTACACAACATTAGAGAAAACTGCCACTGGAGCTGTTCTCGTGCCTGGAATACCAACAAGCCAGTCTACCTATGCCATTAGGATAGTTTATTACTGCTAAAACCCTTGGCTATACATCAAGAGCCGAGAACAATCTGGAAGCCATCCAGAAATCAAGAAGATGTCTATCAGCATAGATCAACAGTGTACATCAAAATCTAGAGGCCAGTTTAAGCATTCCAAAGACATGAAAAATTCAAAACATTTCCTTGAAAAATCACACCGTCTCACTGTCTGCTCTTAGTAGCTCTTGCTCTTTCAATTACTTGGAGACATAAAAAAAAAATTCTAGCCATTCAGTGTTCTGAAGAAATCAGATGACTTTTGGCCATTTGGCTGTGAGCTGTTATTTATTAATTCTGCTGGAATAGGCCTCATGCGCTGTCTAACTGGGGCACAGGGGTCTTTTAGAAGCTACAAGATGGATGGACGGCCATGGGCAAAACGGTCAGAAACGCAGCTTCAAATTTTCAAAAAGATTAACTTTTCAACAAGATGTTATGAGTTTTTTTGTTATATCTGTAAAAATAATAGAGAAATAATTGACAATGGGTAGGTGAATTAATGAAAATAAATCAATAAAAAAAAAAAAAAGTTTTCAGCATTGATATTAATAAGAAATGTTTCTTGACTTAAGCACTAAATAAGCATATTAGAATGATTTCTGAAGGATCATGAGACCTTGAAGACTGCTAAGAAGCTGTTAAAAATTCAGCTGTCATCACAGAAATTTTTATTATTATTTTTTTAATATATTAGAACAGAAAACAGTTATTCTAAATTATATTTTTATATTTTCTTTAGAATTATATTTGACAATATTTCACTTCAACTTTTTGATCAAATAAATGCATCTTATCGACTCCATGAAGCACAATCTTTTGAATGAGAATACATGTACATATACATATATAAACACGTACATGTATATGAAATGGAGGGAGAGAAAGGGGCATTGGGATTGGGACATGACATGAGCCAGATTCAAACCTGCATTACTATAAGCATGTAAACTTCATATTTTAAATATACACTGCAGTGCATCCATATTATGCATTGAAACAAAGTGTGGGAACAATGTGCTCATCAATGGTAGCATACCTGTGGCTGGTCTGATCAAATCCATGATGACTGAATCGGCACCCTTGGTGTAAACTGTGATTTGCTCAGTCAGTGGGTGTTTTACCACCACTGACATCCTTTTTCTTGTGGAATCAAACCCCAGTGTGTGCAGAAGCTCAAAGCTCAGCTTGCCCAAGTGTGGAAGCTCCACGGTCACCTGGTCCGGTAAACGGCCGACAAGAGCACACTTATAGGCCCGAGCTGCATAAACCAACGCTGCCTCGTCCGGTGACTCTGCCTCATATCTGAGCTCGCATTCATCCTGAGCCAAAGCTTTTGTTTTATCAAAGTTGGGTGGGACGGGGCTGAAGGCATGCTGCAGGTCATGCTCCGGACGCTTCTCCTCCTTCAGCTTTGTGAGCGTGCTTTCGGCTGAGGGGGAGGACAGCATGCTGCAGCCCACTTTATGGGAGGACGAGCGGTTGGTGGCCAGACTGGAAGAGCTGCTGTTGTTGGAGCCAGAGGTCAGGCGGCTCGGAGTGAAGCGCTTGATGAAGTCCTCGATGGTCTTCACTGGAGACTTCAACTCGTAGCGACGCACCTTGATAAGATCCAAGGAACATTTGTCAAAACAAAACTCCTTAAATATTTGTGTGCATTTAATACTGTAGCCAAATGGGAGGATGATTTGTTAATCATTCTATAACAGATGGCAAGGCAAAAAAATTTAACCGCACATACAACGACCTCAAGAATTTTTGGAATATTTAAGCATACTGCATTCTGAACTCAAATAAAATATCAAACCAAGAGGCGTTTATTTTAAATGAAAGATTCACAAGACTAAAAAAATAAAATAAAAAATGTATGAATTATTCTTTTTGTATTAATAAAAATAATTTTGATGCATTTAAAAACAAGAAAAATTAAATTGAAAATGACAAAAACACACAAAATTACAAAAACTATTAACTAAAATTAACATTAAACCAGAAAACTAAAATAAAATGTAATTAAAATTATAAACACAAACTATAATAATCAGAGGTGGGTAGTAACGAGTTACATTTACTTCGTTACATTTACTTGAGTAATTTTTTGGGGTAACATACTTTTTGGAGTATATTCAAAGATGGGTACTTTTACTCTTACTTGAGTAACTTTTTGGGGAAAAATCTGTACTTTTACTTCGTTACTGTGGGCGACGCTCCTCTCGTTACTTTATCTTAATGAAATTAATTTTATAACTGCTTCACTTTATTCCAAACGCACCGTCTACTTTTCTCTGGACAATGAGCGATGCCCATTCGCAAAATGATTCATTCTTTTGAGTCAATTCTGTTCAAAGGCTTGATCAAACCAATTGGCAAACGAGTGAATTGGTTCATGAATCAGTTTGAATGAGTCGTTCAGGTCCCTGCCGCACGCGCTGAGCGTCTGAAGCGGTTCACTCAGAGTTGTAACGTTTAAGATCAGCAGCGTTGAAAACGTGGCTATGGAACTGCACTGAATTGAAAGCAAATCTGCAAAGGCTATTATTTGCTTGCGATGAAGATCCTTATTAGATGAACACTGCGTGTGCTGTTCAACAGGTAATAACTTGGGCTACATTAGATTACAGTACACGATACCACTGTGACATTAGTTTGTTGTACGTGTGGCTTATAACAGAGGGGAGTCAAGTTGAATGCAGCTTCCAAAAGACAAAAAATAGCCGATTAAGATTTTATTAATTTTAATACAATCACACGAGTACGTTCAGCGAGTCATATCATCAGCTGCTAAATTTAGATCTGTTATAGCTTGCTGGTGCTGAGCCAGAGATAGATGCATTTTTACAGCACTATGCATTAGATTCTTTCTGGCAAATTCTCTCATCAGAAACAACAAAGTGCAGATGTGTGTACAAATCTGTAAATATGATATTGATTTCACAGTGTTAACAGTTTCAGTGATTTTAATGGGAGTTTCTGAGAGTGATTGAACTCTAGACTGTCAGTGAAAATGATCTTTAATAATGTAAATGTTATTTGCTCTCTTTCTGAACAATGAAAGATTAGTAGCAATATTTATATCACATTAACTTTCAATGTTAAATTCACATTTAATATAAAGTCAGTCGTATTAAAAATATGTTATGGCATGACACATATCTGTTACTTAAGTAAACAGACAGGGTTTTATAATAAATTACATAATTAGGCTACTTTGACCATCGCATATTATCATTATTAACATTCTATGAAATGTGAGAATCGAGATATTTCATTATATATTTCATGTGTCTGGGAATGTTTCTAATAAAAATGAAAAATTAAAAATTAATAAATAATGCTTAATGCCAATATGCTGTTGTGGCTGCTGTGTGTCACATGATGACCACCATATGCCTAGACACAATTAATAATGATATTTCCACAATATTTACGCTTGCAGAGATATACTTCTGCTTTCAGACAGAAGAAGATCCGTCAATGTGCATTTGGTTCGTTATGTCCAGATGTTCGGTAACTTAGCAGTCATGTGAGGAGTTTTCTCTCTTCTCTGTGTCAGAGGTTATTTATACATATATAATACATACTTTAAAATATAATTTATTTTGTGATGCAAATTCAACATATTGGAATGATTTCTGAAGGATTATGTGACATTGAAGACTGGAGTAAAGGCTGATGAAATAAATATTTATACACACACACATACATTACATACATTTTATCCATATATCTAAATAAAATTAGGCTCAGTATATATGACCCAAAGTAACTAGTAACTAACTACTTGAGTAGATTTTTTATCCGATTCTCTTTTACTCTTACTCAAGTAACTATTCAGACTAGTACTTTTACTTGAGTAAATATTTCTAGAAGTACTTTTACTTGAGTACAGTTTTTGGGTACTCTACCCTCCTCTGATAATAATAGTATATCACCTAGACACTAAAATAACACTGACGTGAAATGAATCCACTAATAATCACTTAGACAACAAATGATTCAAAATGATCGCAAAAACTGGTTTAAGAAAAGTAAAATTGGTTCGAAGAAGAGCTATTAATTTGTTTGTAGATACTACTTGGTTTGATACTTTACATTTTAATTAAAGTTTATTTATATATTTATTAGGGCTGGGTAAGTTAGTGCGTTATTATCATGTTAACGCATTAATTGATTAATGGCGATAATTATTTTATTGCGCGTTTATTCTTACGAAAGGTCCATTGCTCACTGGCTCTGAATACACATACAGACAAATCATGGGTCACAGGAAGGGATGCTCCTGATCAAATTATTTAGGCCAAGCATCAACATTCACAAACCACTGTCCACTGAAAATGGAAAGCTTAACTTTAGGGGCTAATCATCACGTTGTTTGTACTGGGGTCGGTTCGACCCGCGGACATGAAAAACAACCACAGACTTGGCAACACTGGTTGGCCTTTACTACACAGAGCCGTAGTTCACTGACAATCTACACAAAATCGATTTCAAAATCGGAAGCGATTATTTGTTGATTTTGAAAGCGATTTTGTGTAGATTGTCGGTGGACTACAGCTCTGTGTACAGTAGTAATGCCGCTCCACCTGAACCAGTGTTGCCAAGTCCGCTGTTGTTTTTCATGTCCGCGGGTTGAAGCGACCCCAATACCAATAACGTGATGTTTAGCCCCTAAAATGCTAATTTTACTAAGGCAACCCTGCCAAAAACGTGTATTTTAACCAAGCGGCAACATTCTGATCTGAAAAATGAAGCCTACCCGGAAGTGCGAAAAACTGCAATACATTGAAAATCCGCCAGGGGAAGGTCCCAAAAGGGAGCAAATGTCCATAGCCCCCATGTTAAAACGTCCGTTTTCACAGCATAAAATCATGTTTTTACAAGTTGGTCCCATGGACTTTTATTGTATTTTTCGATAGCTTCCGAGTGCCTGACAACTGTGAGGGGGGTGATTTTTTTTCTAACTCGTTAGTTTAGATCGTATTTAGATTTAAAATATATGACAATAAGGGTGTGGTTAACTTTGAGTGACAGCTTGATTGACAGCTGACAAGGCAGGGCCACGGAGAATGACAACAAGCGCCATTTTTTAATACAGTTGACATATAATACTACTGTTTCTGTATCATGAAATGTAGTTTTAAGAGGTTTTCAGGCGAGAATGAAGTTTCATAACTTTATAAGCTATTTAACTTTACCGATGTATGGTTAGACTAGAGCGCTGACTTTGTATGTTTAACTGAATTGTTTGCTTTATTTGTATAGCTTCTTATACCTTTTACTTATACTTTTATAATGGCTAATATTGATAAAACTGAAATTTAACAAAAAGAGACTGGGTTGAGTTTTGTCATTTTAAATTTTAATACAACGAAGATGATCTGTAATGTTGTTTACTGCAAAATCTGTTCTTTAGTACAAATGCACATATTGCCTGGACAATAAAATGTTTAATATTTTTATATTATATTTAAAATGAAAAGAGGCAGGTTTGAATTTTATATTTTGTTTTTTCATAAATAGGCAAACGTTATGTGTAGTTGAATATAATCAATATGCGTTACCTGAACCACATTTGTGTGGCTATAATGTTTAAGATTTCTTTTAATGAAAACGAAAATAGTAAGTATGGTGTTTTATAACATATTTCATTGCCTAAAATATACACAGAGATAACCGAATTTGCAGAGCGAGCTGAGTGAAGCATGTTGCGTCAGAAGGTGGGCGGGGTTAGGATTTCCCAAGATTTTCCAAGATGGCGCAGCCCATACCCCCCATAAACGGCTTCAAACCCGCTCTTCAGAAAGTATATGGGTGACGTCACAGACGCTTTGTCCATATTTTTTACAGTCTATTATTTTAACCCTGGGACACAATTTTTTTTTATCGGGGAACCTCCTGGAAACGCACGCGATTGGGCTAGTTTTGGACTAGTTTTAAGAAGCAAGTGGGCAGAATTTGTTTTGAAAACCTGGCAACCCTGATCTGAACGCACGTGCTGGAGATGTACTTCTAATCACAGGAGCGCCTTTACTGACAAAATGTGCATGAAAATCGCATTTGATTTTTTGCACAGCCCTACTTTACAGATAGATCGCTTTTGCCGCTCAGAAATATTCACGCAATCATCCAGTACGTATCAGAAGATCTGCTCTCTGGTGCGATTAGCGCTCACACTCACTGATCTATATATAACTGAACTAGCCAGGGAACGAAACGATCACACTAGTCAAACAAACCAGGCTTTGGGGTCAAAATCGCTAAGGCACGGTTAAGATTGCCTAGTGTGAGCACACCCTAATTATGCTGCGTTCCAGGCAGGTTTTTGAGCCCGTAAGTCACAATTTCAAACCACGACTCACGACTTTATAGCGTTCCAGGCAAGTCAAGCCAAGCTTCCTGAGCGCAAGCAATTGTAGCTAGATTATTAATTTTATTGCAATGTTATATTGTCCTAAAATCGTTTTTTTAACGTGCACCACTTGCGTAAACACTGCATCCATAGGCAATATTATCCGTAGAGGCTGCCATTGTTGTTTCGCAGGCTATGTGACGTCAGAGTTCGTAACTCGGAGTACTTCTATCTAGTACGAGTTCACGGGTGGGAAGTCACGGGTTTGACTGCTGTTCCAGTGCAGTTTCACGGGTAGAAGGTTGGAAAAACACGGGTTATGGGTTGCCTGGAACGCGGCATTATTCTCCCGCATCCTGCACGAGTCTCTATCCGCCTATCAAGTGTTGTCCTGCGCTGCACTCTGCTGCGATGGGTCCCACAATCGTGCAGGTCTCTAATAGTAAAGTGCCTGTTATAATGTAAAGATTGAGGCTCTGTACTCGGAGCATAACATGTTTTTCTAAAACAAACTATAAAAAATTTCTATAAAAACTTTATTGTCCTGACAGTGACAAATAGCTTGTTTTATATTTAATTACATTAATGTTATAAGTTAATATTTAATGTTATAAATAATATTACTATGTAAAAGGAACATTGCTATAAAAAGCACCTTATTTGTTTAAAGTTTTTGCAAACCAAATGTTATTACACTTTTGTTCATATAGCAGTAGGCCTACTTTTAAAATGAACAAAAGTGCACAATACACTACTTTTGAATGCATTCTAAGTTTTGTGCATAAGAATGTGATTAATCGCAGACAATAATGTGATTTATCATGATCAAAAAATTTTTTTAATCATTGCCCAGCACTAATACTTATATATCTATTTATTTATTAAAGATTTCATTAAGATTGTGTTTGACAAATGTAAATTAATTTACGAAAGTAATTTATTCACAACTGCTCTCAGAAGAGAGGATTAATTAAAACAACTGTGATAGAGAAACTGCAAGTTAATGCAAATTAATTATGGCAGAACTTTAAGCAGCCATTAATTTAATCAAACCCCAAATGCAAATCACTCAGCTCAAGATCAGACTTGTATTATAAAGGGAGGACACGTCTTTGATCGCAGTATTTTCCTGGTCTTAAATACACATGCTAATGCTGGAATGGCTCCAGAAAAGGTGGATTTTGAGGGCATCTCATGCCATAAACTAGTAGAGGGCAACATTACACATTTGAAAGATAGAATATTAACATACTCAGAAACCGGAAGTTGCTCCAATTCTCACAGCACAAAACCACCAAAGGAAGTTAACTGCGGCCAAAAAAACACCACAGCTACACACGAGACATTAATAAATTTGTGTGATAAAAATCTGACATGAGACACTTTAGTTGTCCTGAGATTAAAACGAATCTCAATCTTAAACTGCTATTTAACCGATATCCATGACCTCAACAGCTGTTAGTAAAGCATGGCACATGACAAAAAAGCCAACAGGATTGAAAATGACTATACAACTGACTATTTACTTTCTGCACAGACTTCCTCTCAACGGAATGTCCTGAATTGCATCACATTACTGACGTAAAGTAGGTTGCAAATGTTTCAGTTAATTCCTGGTGGTCGGTCTGCTTACCTTCTGCCGGGGTTGATTGGGTGAGGACACAACCACAGTGTTGCAGATAGTGAGAGCAATGAAGAAGTCAAAGACATCACACAGGTCAGGAGGGATCTGGTTCAGGGACTGACTGTGAAAACGCATGAACTCCATCTGACTGCTGCACTCATTGACTTTATCCATGAGCTGGGGATCTGGAGTAATATCCTTTTCCTGTCAAACCGATAAAATAAAAAAGAGCAAATATTGTTAAGCATTGGGATACTGAGTGATACATGTACAGCTTGAGGTGGAGAAGATATGTTTTCTAACCATGGGACTGCTGAAGGCAGTGTGTTTGGACAGAATGCTGGCCCGTTTGGCTTCGGCTCTGCTCCCGGTGCGACGGTGAGATTTGGTGCTCTGTGATCGCAACACTACTTTTCCACTCTGGTGGCTGGTGACACTGTCCCGCCGTGGGAGAGTTCCACCATGAGATGTACAGTCCTCCTCTTCTGAATCCATTTCTTGGTACATAGCAAGCCTCCTCGCTGTGGGAAAGACATTCTTTGAAACATTTGGCCTGTACGTTGAAGACCTAAGGCTTCTGGCACTTTTTCCTCATGCTAGTGTTTAATCTGAGCTGCCTTACTGGCATGCATTCATTCATTTCAATACACGTACATTTTAAAAGTTTAAATGATTTTTTTAATAATAACATTTTTTATACAAGTTTTTTATGCTAACCAAGGCTGAATTTATTTAATGAAAAAACTATAATATTCAGAATTTTTATTACAATTAAATGCACTGTTTTCTATTCCAATGACATTTAAATGTATTCCTGTAATGGGACAGCTGAATTTTCAGCAGCCATTACTCCAGTCTTTCTAATATATTGTTTTGGCGCTTAAAAACATTTCTTATTATTCTCAATGTTAAATACAGTTAATATTTTTGTGGAAACTGCAATCTGCAATCTTTCCAGAATACTCTAAGAATTGTAAAGTTTCAAAGTACAGCATTTATTGGAATAGCAATTTGTAACATTATAATGTCTCTTAATTTTTACATTTCATCCTTGCTGGATAAAAGTATTAATTTCTTTCAAAAATAATTGTGGGTAACACTTTTGTTAAGGGACCAATTCTCACTACTAATTGGTTGCTTATTAGCATGTGTATTACTAGTGACCATAATTTACCCCATATCTAAAGTTAACAACTACCTTACTAACTAGAATTTATTGAGACAAAAGTAATAGTTAATAGTTAGTTAATAGTGAGAATTGGTCCCTGAAATAAAGTATGAGCTAATTCTGCTACATGTATTTGAATGATCTTCATTTGCAGGCTTTTTGATATACGGCATTAATTGTAATCACTATGATTAATTACATTAATTGGCATATCATGTAATTAAATCTATTCATATTTTACATGATTGACAGCCCTATTGTTTATACAGCATAATGCTCATTTACAGAGAATTAATGGTGTGCAAAGAACTACATTGGCCCTTGCTTTAGCACTGCAGATGCTGAGAATCCTAACCATTGGCATCATGCGAGTACTCGACTCCTGCCACAGTACAACGGCGAAACACCATCTTGTTTTCTGTGAGAGTGCCGGTCTTATCAGAGAAAATGTACTGCATCTGGCCCAGGTCTTCTGTGATGTTCAGAGCCCTGCACTGGAGGTGAGAGTCTGTTTCCTCATCGTACAGCTCCATGTCCTGATGGATAAAGTACACCTGGCATATCTTCACTATTTCAATGGAAACAAAGAGCGAGATTGGGATCAGCACCTGCACCAGAGAAAAAGAGAAGTAGAGAGGTTTGTTATAGGTTCATGCAGGGTCATCATTTCAACTACCGCTGAGCCTACAAACCAGGTGGGAAATAAAGGAAATGTTAATCCAAAATTGAAAATTCAAAAGTGAATCATTATTTAATTGCATGGTGACTTCAAATCTAAAAGAATTAGATTTCCTCTAAATACAGAGCATCAATGTTAATCTGAAGCACATGGTAACATTACCCTTACACCACTTGCTTATCACCTGCAAAACTATAATCATGGTCAGGAAGAGATAAATGGCTGAGACCACTGGAGATAAATCTGTTCCTTCTGGGCTCAGGACGTCAAAGACAGGCCTCTTATCTCCATACTGGAACATCCACAGGCCATGTCCTAGAGGAGGTTTCAGAGACAAACACTTGACTGTATATGGTGTGGTAAAATGGAATCTTTTTTTTTTTTTTTTTTTCACTGAAGATGTTCAACGAATCTAAATGTTGAATTAAACCAGAACAAATCACTGCTTCCTCTAAAACGCTTTCTCAAATCAGATACATTCAATCAGTCACTGAAGAAGTATTTGTATTGTGGTAAAATGCATAAAAATATAAATCTTTTGCTGAAAAAGGAATTAGAAATGGTTTATACTTTAAAATAACAAGATTGTCTGAAACAAACATTTCCACATGCTTAATAAAATACTTTTAACTTCAACTTGTTTTATTATTTTTTGGTTTTAATTTGGGACATAATACAAAGATAAGATTATTCATAACGGATAAATCAGCAAAAGAGCTTCACATTAAGTAACACTTTAGTTAAACAACAACAACGAAAAACCCCCAACTTAAAACAGTAACTAACACAATAGTAGGTTATATTATATGGAGAGTTTTAAAATAGCCATTATATGCATACTTCACAAGCACTTCAGTTGACTGCATTAATGACTTGGAAAAAAACTGCCTAGATGCCAGGTTTTACGTACCGATTGCGGAAAAGAGGCACATGACCAGAAGGATGATGACACACCAGAACACATCTACGTTCATCTGCCTCTCCAGTTTGCTGCGTTTATAACGAGGGCCGTTGTTGTTCAGCATTGCTTTTGTTTCATGACCTGAGAATCAGTGCAAAGCAAAACAGTCACTTTTTGTAAAAATAACATGATCATGATGATGATGTTTGTCTTAATACAAAGTATTTAACATAGCTTTTTGAAGTTTTTTTTATTTTATTTTGGGACATTTAAATATAAAAATGTGTAAAATTTCAAAATATTGTGAAATAAAGAAAAAAAAAATACTAATGATATAATGAACTAATGATTAAAAAAAAGATGGTGATTTAATTACAAAGATAAATGAGCACTGTTTGACATAATACATCATTTGAAATGTGGTGGAAATGACACTTTAGTGGACAGCATGTAAAATGAAACCACTGTAGCGGACATTTCCAATCCAGTCCAAAGAAGCAGCGTACCTGCATAGATGATGATTCCTACAGCCTCCTCTGTGTTGCGGATGGTGCAGCCCCTGAGCAGCAGATTGTCTTTGTACAGGCCGTCTCTCCTCCCACTGCAATGGACTCTGTCATATACACCATGCAGGTTTCATGTATCACAGTTGCAACACAACAGATCTGCGAGGATTGCACACAATCTAGCTCCAATTTGAATTCATCATTTGCTAGAACTTCATTAGACTGGAAGCTAACAGCAAACGTATGATGTGGATATTGCCAAGGGATATCCACATAATTCTGCATCCCTTGTTGCTGACAACATCGATCCATAATATTTGACAGTCCACAGGGTTTCCCTCAGGATCCCTCTTTGCAGCAAAAAAATCAACAGTAAGCAATGACCTCAGTAAAACGGCTCTGTGCACAGGTAAAGCCCTGAGGCACTGGAGCTCACGTTCAGTCAGTGCAGCACTTTCTGTAAAATCCCAAAGCTGTGTAATAAAAGAACTGAGCAAAGTAAAAAGATTTGCAGGATAAATAAGAGCGAAGGAGTGGTGGGGAATGAAATCTTAAATCCAACGAGACCTCCGATCTGAAGGTTGCGTGTGATTCCAACAATGGGAAAAGGTTCAAAAGGCCCCAGGGCTAAGCTTCCTGATAAACTGCAAATTAACTCGTGCTGAATGAGCGCTGAATGCTAAACACCTGTGGAAGGAGCTCAATAAGATTTAATGCAAGCACTAATCCCAGTGCTAAATTCAGGATTACATCCGTTGGTTAAAAAGCTGTTCGCTGATGCTCAACTTTTCCTTTTTCAAATTATCTGACAAGGCCACTAGCAAGTTTTTGTTTTTTTATTCCATAGTAGTGCATTTATCTTTGGGCTTGGCCCTGGTTCATGCCCAATCTGACCATATTAGCTGTATGTACACCCCATGCTGTCAATCACAGTTCTGGTTTAGCTCAGAGCCATCTGCCTATTTGTTAGTTTGGACAAAAGGGTTAAAGTATGGTCCAGTTAGACTTTGATGGTAAATGTAGTAACTGTATATCATATACCTGCAAAATGAACATTTCCCTTAGGTTGTTTAAATACAAATGATCTATTCTGATGGAATAAAATGTATTGTTATCAAGATATAAACTGCAAATACAACATCATATTTCAGCTTTCTAGGGTGCTCGTACAAGCATAATTCACTCAAAATTCTCAAAAGTCTCCTATCCTCACAAAGGCTTTTATTATATAATTATTATATTTAAAGACACAGTAAAACAGTTAATATTGTGAAATATTATTACAATTTTAAATAATTTTTCGGTATTAGTAGATTTTAAAATGTAGTTTGTTCATGTGATGACAAAGCTGATTTTTTTAACAATATTTAGAATTTTTAATTATTAAAATGGAGAACAGTTGTACTTATTTTGCAATATTACTGTTTTTACTGTATTAAAAAAACAACAACAGCCCTGGTGTTTACAAGAAAAACTTGCTATAACATTTTAATATTAAAGGTGCCACAGAATGCAAAAATCACTTTTATAAGGTGTTTGAACACAGTTATATGGCAGCAGGGTGTGAAAACAACTAGCCTATAAATGGTAAAAATCCACCCACTCACTATTTTATAATCCTAATGAATCATAATCAGTCTCTACACACTAGCAGTTCCAATTTATCACTACTATGACATCATAGTCAGGGAAAGTCCCGCCCATTTGTGACGTTCTCTGCTCTATTAGTGCATACACAGCCCTGAGTGAGAAGCTCCGCCATTACTGTTTTCTTGCTGTAGCACCAAAGAACCATTACAAGTGTTGTGTGTTGATGCACCAATAAACACAGGAGTCTCCATAGACCACTGAGGACACGGTGGTTAAATTTCTTTTTTCGAATAAATGGAAAAGTCCAATATGAGTAAATACAAATCTGCTTGTTCACTCATTTGCTCAAAATTACGATATTTTTGACTCCATTTGAAGGGCACATTAGTTACATAATATTTACCATTAAGGTGATTGGACCAAACAACATGCCCATGCCCTCCAGGTATCTCCTTAGCATGCACTGCACATATTTGCCAGCTGGGATGGGATGATATCTTAATGCAATAAGCTGTTGCTCCAACAAGACACAGTTCTTGGCGCCCACCATGCATTATGTACCCCCTTTTGCTTCGGTAAGCCACTTTGACAAAAAAAAAATTCTGGCAGCACACCAGAAGCATCTGTTCTCCATCATCCAGGGAAATAAATGTCATAATCCTTCTGGTTCCTGTGAGCTGACTCACTGGCCCGGTTGTCATTACTATACCATGTGCAGCAGGTTTTCATCTAAACACAGGAGATATACTTCAACCTATACAGCTTTACTACTGCTACAGCAGTCTGCTCAAATATATTATGTATGCTAATCTCAAGCCTTTGGCCTGTATGCGTTAGCCACCATTTAAGACTTTAAGACTGCAAAATAAACACCTTTCAATATGGAATGATATTGCGGACTTTATTCAAAAGGCATTGCAAATTGTATTTGCAATTGCGTTTTCAATTTGTGGACGCATAAAATGTGACATAATCCAAACGCAAATGCAAATCGCGCATTACCGTTTTCATTTTCGATTAAGTGAACGCACAGTGTCTGCCAAATTTAAAATGGAAATGCAAAGTCCGTTTGCAATTGTTTCCCATATCTTACGAGCTATGAGCCTGTCATATTTAAATAGCAATATTAATTACCACATTTGCCTTTTCACTCTCTCTGCACTGTGCATGTAAACTGCCAAAACTCAAATGGAATCGCAATACCTTTTGCATTTGTATTTCCAACGTCTACACGGAAACCTGTCAATCAAGTGACAGGGGTTGGGCCATTTTAATGGGCGTGTTTGCATTGGGAAGTGACGATCGTACTAAAATGTACTATGTTTTTACTAGGGTAAATATGAGTTAACGATAGTGTTTATAATTAAGCCACAGTAGCCACAAATGTACAGTTGTCTGAGACGTTATGAAATGTTCTTTAATATCATGAACCATAAAATGTAGTCAGTGTTCTGCTATTGTTTATTTTCATAATAGGTAAACACAGGCCACAAGTTAACACGGTCACATTTCCTATATTCAGCAGCTGCACAGCAGATGTACAGCCGCAACTGTACATTAGTGACTGTCATCTCTCACGGCATATCGTCTTTTAGCGCGTGTTCGAAACCCGGGCCAACACAGACGTTCTTTATTTTTTTGTTTATCCGACTAACTTCAGCCGCTGATTTCTGACTTGCATCCTCAGTAGTTCAGACTTTGTGCATTCGACTCGGGAGTGTGATGTCTGCGAGGACGCAGGTCCGGTAATTCTGCAAACAGCAGCGTACTTGATAACATGTCAGCTCGCCTTGACTACTGCAATTTTCCTCACTGTATGAGCCGTTTGGCTCACTGTTCAGCCGTTTGGCGGCTGAAGTTAGTAGATGAAAATAAACAATAGCAGAACACAGACTACATTTTATGGTTCATGATGTTAAAGAACATTTCATAACGTCTCCGACAACTGTACATTTGTGGCTACTGTGGCTTAATTATAAACACTATCGTTAACTCATATTTACCCTAGTAAAAACATGGTACATTTTAGTACGATCGTCACTTCCCAATGCAAACACGCCCAATAAAATGGCCCCACCCCTGTCACTTGATTTGCATTTGCGTTTGGATTATGTCACATTTTATGCGTCCACAAATTGAAAACGCAATTGCAAATACAATTTGCAATTGTATTTGCAATTCCTTTTGAATAAAGTCCGCAATATCATTCCATAGTTCAATCTTAATCCACACTTTGAAAGTCTAAATACCATATTAACAAGCCTTTAAAAAAAGTGAGAATAGAAGTATTTTGGGCACCACTCAATGAAACAGGGGCATTTTCCAGTTTGATAAAGTGATTTAAAGAGGATTTTGTAGG
Organism: Carassius carassius; assembly: GCF_963082965.1. Lineage (NCBI taxonomy): Eukaryota > Metazoa > Chordata > Actinopteri > Cypriniformes > Cyprinidae > Carassius > Carassius carassius. The sequence goes on from NC_081771.1 coordinate 10,526,222, forward strand.
ATTTAAATATCCCATCAGATAAATTGATGTATACTGTCAGATACAGGCTTGATAGTAAAATGACTGACAGTTTTAGAATGAAATTTGTCATTAAACCTTAAAGCGTTAGTTCACCCCAAAATTAAAATTGTGTAATTAATGACTCGCCCTCATGTCGTTCCAAACCCGTAAGACCTCCGTTCATCTTCGGAACACAGTTTAAGATATTTTAGATGTAGTCCGAGAGCTTTCTGTCCCTCCATTGAAAATGTATGTACGGTATACTGTCCATGTCCAGAAAGGTAAGAAAAACATCATCAAAGTAGTCCATGTGACATCAGAGGGTCAGTTAGAATTTTTTGAAGCATCGAAAATACATTTTGGTCCAAAAATAGGAGAAACGACGACTTTATTCAGCATTGTCTTCTCTTCCGGGTCTGTTGTGAGCGCGTTAAATTAAAAATTAAATTAAATTAATGCATTTAGCAGACACTTTTATCCAAAGCAACTTAAAGTGCATTCAGGCTATCAATTTTTCCCTATCATGTGTTCCCGGGGAATCGAACCCCCAACATTGAGCTCTACCAATTGAGCTACAGGAACACTTAATGACATAATTTTCTTTTTTGTGTGAACTAACCCTTTAAGCATCAAGCGTAAATGCTAATTATTATAAATGTGTCAGGGGAAAACAGTAAGGAGGCTGCATTAACATTTTCCCATTTGAATTGGTTCATTTTAAAGTAGACATTTAACTCACTATAGATATAATTTTTATGTCAAACATGCATGGAGTTTCGCACTCAAGGTCAGAGACCGACATGGCAGAACGTGCATCCTGTTTCCTTTCATTATTTTTTCAAAAGTGCGTTTTGTTGTTATTGTGAGTGCACACAAATAATCATAGTCTTTACAGATTCGAAAGCTATATTACTCTTATCTGTGTGACCAAAAACGAGGGAGTATTTCAAGAGTAAGTGAATGCAAGTAAACGATTAGTCGACTATTAGGGGGCAGTCCTAATATTTACGGATATAGCATGGAGATGTTAGAAACAGTGGTGAGGGAAAATTGTTATTGTATTGTACTGTATTACTGTATCTATACTAACACTATAAGTGTCTTATGGCATAAATTATTGTTACAGTCAATAATATGAATAATAATAACAACATAAGCAAGGATCACACATTTTTTCCTTTAGAAAATACATTTAGCATCTAAAAACATCAGTTTACAACAAAGGTGGAAAAACATTCCACTCCAGAAGCAGCATGTCAGCATTATTTATAGCCTCTTTCCATCTCAACCATAACACTTAACAAACAAAGACCAATTCCTATAGCACTCCAGCAGAGAACGTTGCTGGTGAGAGGTGGTATAAGGTACAGTAGAATAATTAGGTAGAATAACAAGGTTGAAAAGTCACCAGAATAATGCTAGAGTAAGGGAAATACACACTGCCTTTCCATTACAACTGTATTAAACTGGATCTATTTGGGTCACAAAATAACCATCCAGCCCGTAATTCGAATCTCGGCAGCTAACGGAATTTTAATCACTGCTGGCAAAACAAAACAGTGGAAAGATCTGTTTTGTCTAAATGGTTTGTAGAAATGATGATTAAATATAATGAAGGCGTACAAATTTCCAGATGGGATATTAAGTTATTAGCTATACATACGCGGTCAAACTAATTCAAGACTCTGATTTAATCAAGTAAAGATTTTAGAGTGAAGAGCTATGAATTTTTTATTGGAACTAATAATGATTAATGCCATTAATCATGATTAGGTTGGGCCATAAATTAAGCAATAATGTAAATGCAATTAAATTACATAAATGTATTATACTTACATGTATCCACGAAATCTGTTGAGGTCATTGTTGGGCTTCTCACATTCAACAACACTGTTGTATTTAAATGGGTCAAACTCACAGTCCTGCAAATGAAAAACAGATTTGCAATTTGGGATCTGAACATATAAATATTTAAAATTAAATGATCAAAGGACACTTCACCCAAAAATGAAAAGCCTGACATATAATCAATCTCATGTTGGAAAATTTTGTCTATTCCTCAAACAAATCTTTTGGAAGACTCTGAATACGGGCACAAATAGGCAAAAAAAAAAAAGTTGTAACAATATAATGTTTCATATTGTTCAGTATCGATAATTATTTAAATTTTTTAAAACAAAGAGCATTAGATTTTTTTTTTAACCACTATTTTTAAATTAACTAAATTTATTGAGACAAACAAAAAATCTATTTTTTTGTTTTTACAGTCAAACACAAAATAAAAAATAAACAAATATCCAATTTTTTTAATGTTTTTTTTTGCAAATTAAATAGGTAAAACATTTGGCTTGTTTCCCCGAGGCCACAGGAAGGGCGCAATGAGCAAAATAATGCAGCACATTAAATTGTCAATTCAAGGAAATTACAGTCTATTAAAAAAAGTGCAGTACTTCTAAATTAACTAAATGAAAAGGAATAAACCTCCAAATTTGTGAAGTGTTTTCTAAAAGTTTAAACTGTTTCAACTTTGCATGGCTTTCTATACATCTCTTGTGTGTCACACGAGCGCAGTCTAGAAAGTGCTCGGAATATGCATTCTGTGTGAATGGCTTGGTTTTGGTTTTAACCCAATTATGATCTTCTACGCATTGAGCAACTATATTTGTCTAATATTTTGAATGAATAACGCAGTAACTGTGTGTCTCGTGGGCTAGCTAGATTAACAAAACATTAAACTACGACCCCACTTACATCACCACATCTCGTGCTCCACTGATGACGCTCCCTGACGTGTCACACACCTAACATTCGATTGTACTATTTTTGCATTCAAATGCACGTTTATTTTAAATTCGCCTAATACACTTTTTTTTATATTCACAATCTAGTCATCACAGGCAGGCACAGAACTCATGTTTGTGTTTGTGTGTTCTGTCTGTGTCACTCAAAGCACATGCCTATATCGTGCACTATATCAAACAATTTATATATCGTTATCGAAGAAGGTGTACAGTCGATAAATATCAATACCCTTTTATCGCCCAGGCTTAGGCACAAGATTTATTAACTAATATTTTTGTATGAAGCAATAGCAGATGGAACTTTTTCCGACATTCACTATTTTTTGGCCACACCACTCCTTATCATTCGGTTTTTGCTGTCAAACTGTTCAGATCAACTCTCTTAATGACATCTTGAGATTAAAAAATAAAGTGTGAGGACCAGTGAGGGAAAATAATATTTGACTTTGGTGAGTGGTGTGAAATTACTAAAGTTTTCTCAGTGGGCATGCACAGACCATCTGTATACACACACCCTCACATTAACTGTTCTTGACACCAGCATGCTTCTATTCAGTTCTTTACTCAATTTATGGGATTCCCCAACAAACACACCACAGTCCTGAACACTCACCAGGTCGATAAAGCTGCGCACCACCTGCCTCTGCTTGAGGTTGGTTTCACCATCCAGTGTGGCCGTCTCAATGTGACACAGGCGGTCAGGGTCGCTACTGCTGAGCAGCAGAACATCCGCCGGGAGAATCTCGTTGCAGCGCAGACGAATGAAGTCTCCGACCCGCAACTCTTTCCAGTATTTCTCCACATACCGTTTCTCACTCCTACAAAGGACACAAACAAACAAATGTAACTTACCCTTAATCATGTCCCAAAGAAAAGAGGCTTTGTTACTTCACAGAGGCAGTTGTGTCCTAATGCCTTCTATTATTGAATATTAAAATCATTAAATTCAATTTTAATGTTCAAATTTAGTTGGAATTGAAAGATGGATGTAAACCTCAGATTCACTGACTGGGATAATACCACAAAAAAACAAAACGGAGTCAGACGTTGGTGAAAACATTTCGAAACTTCATCAGGACAGACTATTCAATATACATAAATCTGTTTTTCTGATCGATAGGTGAACTGTGCTCTTAAAAATAATGCTCTAGAAAATGTTCAATTTTTTCAATTTGCTTAATTTACCATAAATGCATTTTGACACTTGCCTCTGCTGCTGGTGTTGTTTTTTCTGCCATAGCAGTGAACGGATCCGTAAGCAGTAAAAGCAACAAGACCAAACAAACTCCACACAGGACTGAACAGTAAACAAACCACAACTGTGCTGTGTTCAAAACTGGGAGGTTAGTGTTCATGGTGCTGGCCTAACATGATGGGCAACATGACGCCTATTTCAGGAGGATAAAAATAATATTACTGGGCTTTGGCAAACATGGCTGCAGGGACTCTGGCTCTCCGAGCGCCACTGCTGAACAAACCTTCCTTCTGTTTCTTTTCCCGCCCTTCTACACATAAGAGCACTCTTTTACTGCCACGCGGGAATGTAGGGTGACCTCTTACACGAACTTGGCTTCAAGAGTTGTACAAAGTAGAGGAAGAACTCATTCTCCATGGTTTAAGAGGAAGGAGAAACATTTACCTGATGTAGGGTGACCACCTGCTAATAAGCCCAAGGGGGGACAAGGGGTATGTATGACAATGTGGGACACTGCCTTGCGCGGCGGTGCCCCCACACCATGGGCAAACTAACTGATAGTGGTTTACCCATTTCTAGCACATACCACCTTACATGGTATATTAATAAAGCCCTATTCCCCTAAATGTGTAACTGCTGATGTATGTTCATGACAGAATTGACAGATGCACTTCCACTTATGATTTACTTTAAATATTTAATTTTATTTATTTTTCATTACAATTTATTCACTTTAAACAAATTATAATATAAAATTATAGGATTAAAATGAATTGTAGTTGCTCAACACCACAGGAACAGTTACAAAAAAAAAGTCTAAACTCACAACAACAGAGGTTCACGAGGAGGAAGGATGGTGAACTCGCATGTTAGTAAAGGCAGGCGCATGAAAAAAAAAAGTTTGAAACAGGACACACCTTCTCTTTTTTAATTGATGATGGCGGTGCCTCAGAGTCTCTTTCTCCATTTTTCGAATTGGAAAGTGTGCATCTAAAAGTTCCTTCCCAGTGAGTCTGGTATGCACGTGCGTGCGCTGTCATGACAACAAAGAAAAAGTTGACAACAACCTAGTCAGCAGTTCAACTGAGGGGTGGGTGTGGCAACAGTAGCGTGCTGAACTGTCAAGTAATGTTCGTTTGGTTGCCTGGGGCTCGAGGACATAGAGCGACCAACTTTTTTTGAGCAAGCATTGATTATGCGTGACACAGTCTCAATTTTTTGGGACGCATGAATTGAGCTTCAAACGCTGTGCGCACACGCGCTACGCGGGACGGGTGGTCACCCTAACCTGATGGCAAAGGAGGAGAGGTGAAACGATGGCCACCAGGAGGTTTCTTTGAGTCTCTTGGCAGACAATGGAGCGCTGCAGGAATGTATTTTTGTAAGCCGGTTTCATCAATGGGTTTTTTGAATGGGTTTTGGGTAAAATGTCTGAAATAAGGTCTGTGGTTAACACAAGCTCAAGATATTTAATGTTATTCTATGAAAAAAAATACATCCACCTTGTGATTTTTAAAGCTTGAATTTGGCTTGGTAAATGTGGTTGCTAAAAAGTGGCTAAATGGGACTACAGAGGCTGTTGAGAGCATTAAACAGTCACTTAACACTGGTGAACTCATCTACTCACTAGTTGTTGTCAGATGCTAGGTGGTGACACTGAAGTCATGTGATTATGGTAAACCTGGTGTACTTCTGATTACTGTAATTAGGCTTCCAAATTCATGAACGCTGTGTTCATTTGTGAAGATAACCATGATGAACAAAACTTTCTGCAGTAATACAAAAGCCAATGGGAAAATCCAATAAGGGTTGTTGTCAAAGGCCCAAGGATGATATGTCCCTCATTTCAGTGCTTTTGAGGAAGACGCATAAATGACAAAAAAAACTAAAACTGCCAAAACCACTCATATTTTCAACTGTTGTTTTGCGGTATCTGAAATACATACTTCACCTTAAAATCAACTCTGAACCTACGTTTAACTGTACTACTGATTACAGGCACATGACTTTGAGGGTTAAACAGGTCGGACAACATCCAGCTCTAAGTATATAAACATATCACTGAGAGGAAGCAGGGGCAGATCAGGGTGGACATGAGGATGTTACACTGATAATGCACAGTTTAGCTAATTTTATAAATGATTCTGGTTACTGTAAAAACTGTTGAAAGTTAAGGATTTGGAGGAGGCGGCGGCTTGTAAACATACATAATTTAGATAATGACACATGGACAGGAAAAAAAATAAATAGCAGTCAGAGAGAGAGAGCGAGAGAGAGAGAGAGAGAGAGAGAGAGAGCGAGAGAATTAAGATTAGCAAGATAATACATTTGTAAACAAGGATGACCATGAGCACACAAATCAACAATTCAGCTTCAGGTTAGATCTTCATTTAAAAGTCATCAAAGCTACAGGTATATGGGCTAAAAGTAACCAAACTCCAATTTTAAATTCTTTGATGTGATGTCATGAAACCTTAAGCTTTCAAATAATATAGGCGACTTTTATGGAATTACATTTGCTTCAATAAAAATGAACGAAACTTTATAAAACTGAACGTAACTTTTTCAGAAACTGTCAAAAATATGCCATAACAAAAGAAGAAAAACACAATGAAAATGAAAAAAAATTAACTCAGTCACACACATTTAACAGGCTCTTCAAATATGCTTCATTCTTTGTTAATGTTTTTCAAAGATACGTTTTCGGTAAACGTGGATTCTGAATGCATTGCCACAGATTTCGCTCACGGTTTGAAGTTTTTCGTTTGGTGTTTTGACACAAACCTCTCGTGGGGCGGGCTTAACAATGATCTACTCTGATTGGATAGTGAACTTTTGATGGACAGGTGCTCTCTGACCGGGAAGTACAGACGTCACTCAGTGGTGTGCATATTGGAAAGCTCTCGCGCTGATTTGTATGCAATACGTCGTGCTTTGTATTACTAAATATGTAAATATATTTACACCTATATATATTTGACCTTCAACCGTCTCCGTCTGTAAAGATGACGAGGAGGAAGATGATGCCGCTCCGTGTTTCTCCTGAGAGCTCATCTTTACAGACTGAGACGATTGAAGGTCAAATATTATTTACATATTTAGTAATACAAAGCACGACGTACTGCATACAAATCACCGCGAGAGCTTTTTTTTATTATTAATGCAGAGAATAAAAACATACAAAAGTATAAACATACATCACACAATATCAACCATAAAAAAAAAAATAGAACTAAAGAAAAGAGTGCCAAAATCTAAACAAAATTACACAAGGAGATCAAAGGCAGAGCAAATTCTAACAGTCCTTATAGGTTTGTTATTAGTAGATACTGAGATTACATACAAATAGTTTTTCATTTCTTTTAGGAAAACAGAAGACAGGTTTACAGTTGGAGAATTTGCATTTGTGAATGAAATTTGTTTAGAAAACAAATCTAATAAAACTGATATTTTCGTTTGTGGGGTCGGAGTCATAATACCCAAATATAATGTTTTTCATATGTACTGAGAAGCCTGGCAAAATCTTACACTGGACAAACACACCAATATCATCCCAAAGTTTCTGAGTGTAGTGACATTACCAAAATAAGTGTACAGTTTCTTCAGAACTCGAACAAAAACAGCATGTTAGATCAATGTCAATGTTTAAATCGTTGTATAAACTTCATTACAGGGTAGAACCGGTGTATGAGCTTAAAATAAATTTCTTTCACTTTGTCTGTGAAAAAGAATTTTTGCGGTAGAGACCAGATTTAATCAGCGCGAGAGCTTTCCAATATGCACGCCACTGAGTGACGTCTGTACTTCCCGGTCAGAGAGCACCAGTCCATCAAAAGCTCACTATCCAATCAGAGTAGATTAGGGCTGCACGATGTTTCGTTTAAGCATCGATATCGTGATGTACGAAGCCACGATAGTCACATCGCAGGATGTGCGATGTAGGCTGTCGTAGTTGATCCGTCAAGACACCAAACGAAAAACTGCGAACCATTAGCGAAATCTGTGGCAATGCATTCAGAATCCAAGAGTTGCGAAAACGAATCTTTGAAAAACATTAACAAAGAATGAAGCATATTTGAAGAGCCTGTTAAATTTGCACGACGGAGTTAATTTTTTTCATTTTCATTGTGTTTTTCTTCTTTTGTTATGGCATATATTTGATAGTTTCTGAAAAAGTTACTTTCAGTTTTATAAAGTTTCGTTCATTTTTATTGAAGCAAATGTAATTCCACAGACTTGCAGTCGTGGAATTTCATCAAGCGAAATACATTTGTACCAGTTACTTGCCCTTCATAAATGTAATGACAAATCTACTTTTAAAGTCACAATAATACAAAAGTAGCAACAGATCTTTTTTGTATTGTGGTGGCGATCAGGGTGATTTTCACCAGATGGCATTTTGTTCAAATATAATGCGCACAATAAAAATAAAAAGAAACATAGTAATGGATTGATCCCAGTAAGATCTGTAACATGCATTTATATGCATAATGAAACATAAATTCTTTCTTTAACCCTTCAAGCCACAATTTCAATACACTTGGCTGCATAGTTTAATTTGAGCATTGTGAAGAATAAGGTCTTTATAGTGTCTCTGATGCCGTGAAAGGCTTTGCTTCATGTCCAGGCAGTTACAGCACATACAGCCCTGAGGATGAACTGTACTATGTGCTCTTTTAAGATGAGCGTGTGTATCTTCCATTTCTAGATCTTTGATTTTTAGTTTGTACCATTGAAAACATGGGTCCTAGTTCACATTTTGGACACAAGTGAATTAACTCTTTGAGAAAGAGAAGACGACAAAAGCTAAACTAAATTACGGCTGCTTTTGGCATAAAGATGAGCATGATAAGTGAGGTTAGAGGAAAATATGACAAAGTTATTTATAAACCCTTATTTATAAAACTACTAAATAATGTATGTCCAACCCCATGTCTTCAGTAACGTTCTGTATTACTAATGAATTCATACTAATATACAAACAGTGAAGTAGGGCATTGCAGCACAGCTAAATCCCCAAATAAGCATTCACCAGATGAAGGAGACACTATACATGTGCCATTTCCTTATACAGTGTTCTAAATACAAGAGTTTGGTTCTATGGTATAATGAACCCCCATGTGGAGAGAGTGATTGTTTTTATTTCATCTCTGGAGTTTGAGGACCCTTCTCTAGAACCCTTTATGTGTCACCTGCAGCATAACTAACACTAACATCAAGTAATTTAGAAAGAAATTTGCCAGGAAACACAGTTGGGATTTGAGATGGATTAATATTCTAGCACAGTCCTACAGATAAAGCCACTGGAACTGAACTTTAAGGTCATTTCCTCTAGAGACACAAAGTGGAAACGGTCCACAAACAAGACTTCCGAGAGAAAACAAACTGCTCAGCAGAGTAAAAGCTTCTATGGGTGTATCTATTCAACAGAAAGCAAAGGTAGGTCTCTGAAAAGCAGATCAGATTTTGGTATACACAATTCCTACAAATCCAAATTGTCCCATGCATAAGCCAATAATGCATCAGAGCCAAAGCTGAAGATCCAATATCAAAGAAAAACAATTACTGAACAGAGTCAGACCACCCAAAGCAAGCCTTCGAATCATTGACAGAAACTAGTGTGCATGGAAAAACTGAGTGGGACAGAAGTCTCATGGGAGCCGATGAAGAAAATGGCTGTGGTTGCCAAATTGTTGCTGTAACAAAAGCAATGAATATTTGAAAAGTTTAAATTTTTTACACAGTTTCAGTATTTCATGTTTCAGTCAGAAATGTTCTTTTTCAAACATATTTATTAATTTTAGTCAAGCTGCAGAAAGGCCACATTTTAACCAAATTATCAAACATGTACATATAAACATAAAAACATACATTGAAATGTCATGTAACATAGTAAACATGCACCGCTCAGAACTAATGTATTAACTATAAAAATTAAGACATAATTGGTAATGTTACGGTTTTAGTGATTATGCAAACAAAAAGTCATTTTATATATATATTTTTGTTGATTTTAATTTAAATATAACACTTGGTGAAACGATTTGTGTGTCAGTTCTTTTTAAACATTTCCAGCACATTAGGGCTGCACGATTAATCGCATGTGATTGTCATGCGTGTCTCTTTAGTAAAGCTGGTTCTGTGATTAGCAGTAAATGTCCATCACATGCTTTCAAATGGAGCGGCACTTAATATACAGAGTCGTAGTTCGCTGGCAAGCTATGCAATATCGCGTTCATAACTGCAAGCGATTCATCTGCGATTATGATGTGGTATTGTGTAGCTTGTCAGCGAACTATGGCTCTGTGTAGTACGTGCCACCCATGATCATACTGATAACTGTGATAATTTTGGTAACTATAATCAAGATAAGAAATTAATACTATTCCATCCCTAATTTTATGACTAATATCCTTTAATCTTGGTAATTTAAACTAAAACAGCAACCATCATACTATAGCCAAGGTCTTTGTTGAGGGCTTCTATAATACAGATATCCACGTTAAACCTGTACCAGAGATTTACGAATATTTGAGGTAAACCTGAGCCTTCTGAAAGAGCGTGAGCCATCTCACCCTGCAAAAGCTCTAAATTCCTTGAATTCCTGCCTCCCGTCCGCTCACAACTCTCACAGGAAAAAAAACAAGCATTGATATCAAAATCCCCCAGGAATCTGTCACAATGTAAACAGATTTTCATAAAAACAGTGTGATATTTTTGTTGTAAGCATTTGAAAAGAGCAGCAGGAAACACAATAGAGAGTCTTTTGATCCTGCTGCTGCCCGCCGAACACAGGAAAGGAGGGGACACACTCGCTTTCTAGACATTTCTATTGTTTTCCTGATCCCACTGTCTCTCTTGAAAAATTACTTGCATTATTTTACGAGTTACACTTGACAGTGCTCTCATACACACAATAGGCCATGTCAAACTGTCGGAGAGGCAGGTTATGAAGGTTTTAGTAAATTTCATGAATAAAAGTAAAGGAAAACAGCACTGATTCAAGATGTCCCCATCACAAAGCTCACAACTGGTCTTTGGTGCAACATAAAAAGAAATTCAGGCATTTCAATGCATCATCCACACAGTATGTATACTGATCTTGCATAACCCTTTTTCTTGTCATCCTACATGAGCATCTACCTTGAGTGCTGACATCTCAGAGACCCTGCAATGTTAACAAATCAATCATATGTCTCCAAGCACTGTTTACCCTCAAGCTAAACAGGAACTTCATTTGTACAGGTCTCCGCCAAAATAGCCCTTTCTGTCTGAACATAATGAAATCCACGTTCCTTCATGTGCACAGCCAATCAACAAACACAGAAATGTTATGGCTTGGCAGGCAAGGCTCTAATTTATATTTAAGATGGTGAAAATATGAACATAAACGCATCAAAACAGAAGAGCAACTCATAACAATAATTCACAGACAATGCCTGCATCCTCTGCGCTTCATAAATAGGTCAAAAGGTGGAGGTTTTCCTACACACAAACTAACACGCACACACAAAATATTCAGCATTTTGATAGTACTAGCATACGATACACATCCTAACATATACAGAAGGGTTTTTGCTGATCTTGCAGGATTCATGCAGTCCAACTGTTTAAACAGCCTTCTGTGAGTCTCATGCTACAGTAAAATGTCAAGGTCCTCAGAGACTAGAGTCTATACCTTGAGCCTGAACTTATAAAAATGAGCAATCAGTGATCAGATTCAGTGACATTTGGCCTTCCTAACCAACAGACTCCTTCCGAAAATGAAACCAAGGACTTTTAAGATGCTGCTGCTGATACAATATTACAGGTGCTGGTCATTTAATTAGAATATCATCGAAAAGTTAATTTATTTCACTAATTCCATTCAAAAAGCGAAACTTGTATATTATATTCATTATTACACACAGACTGATATATTTCAAATGTTTATTTCTTTTAATTTTGATGTTTATAACTGACAACTAAGGAAAATCCCAAATTCAGTATCTCAGAAAATTAGAATATTGTGAAAAGGTTCAATATTGAAGACACCTGGTGCCACACTCTAATCAGCTAATTAACTCAAAACACTTGCAAAGCCTTTAAATGGTCTCTCAGTCTAGTTCTGTAGGCTAGACAATCATGGGGAAGACTGCTGACTTGACAGTTGGCCAAAAGACGACCACTGACACCTTGCACAAGGAGGGCAAGACACAAAAAGTCATTGCAAATGAGGCTGGCTGTTCACAGAGCTCTGTGTCCAAGCACTTTAATAGAGAGGCAAAGGGAAAGAAAAGATGTGGTAGAAAAAAAGTGTACAAGCAATAGGGATAACCGCACCCTGGAGAGGATTGTTTAACAAAACCCATTCAAAAATGTGAGGGAGATTCACGAAGAGTGGACTGCAGCTGGAGTAAAGGCTTCAAGAACCACTACGCACAGACGTATGCAAGACATGGGTTTCAGCTGCCGCATTCCTTGTGAACAAGCCACTTTTGAACAACAGACAGCGTCAGAAGCATCTTGCTTAAAAAAGGACTGGACTGCTGCTGAGTGGTCCAAAGTTATGTTCTCTGATGAAAGTAAATTTTAACATTTCCTTTGGAAATCAGGGTCCCAGAGTCTGAAGGAAGAGAGGAGAGGCACACAATCCACGTTGCTTGAGGTCCAGTGTAAAGTTTCCACAGTCAGCGATGGTTTGCGGTGCCATGTCATCTGCTGGTGTTGATCCACTGTGTTTTCTGAGGTCCAAGGTCAACACAGCCGTATACCAGGAAGTTTTAGAGCACTTCATGCTTCCTGCTGTTGACCAACTTTATGGAGATGCAGATTTCATTTTCCAACAGGACTTGGCACCTGCACACAGTGCCAAAGCAACCAGTACCTGGTTTAAGGACCATGGTATCCCTGTTCTTAATTGGCCAGCAAATTCGCCTGACCTTAATCCCGTAGAAAATCTATGGGGTATTGTGAAGAGGAAGATGTGATATGCCAGACCCAAGAATGCAGAAGAGCTGAAGGCCACTATGAGAGCAACCTGGGCTCTCATAACACCTGAGCAGTGCCACAGACTGATCGACTCCATGCCACGCCGCATTGCTGCAGTAATTCAGGCAAAAGGAGCCCCAACTAAGTATTGAGTGCTGTACAGGCTCAAATTATATTCAAATTTTCTGAGATACTGAATTTGGGATTTTCCTGAGTTGTCAGTTATAATCATCAAAATTAAAAGAAATAAAGATTTGAAATATATCAGTCTGTGTGTAATGAATGAATACAATATACAAGTTTCACTTTTTGAATGGATTTAGTTAAATAAATCAACTTTTTGATGATATTATAATTATATGACCAGCACATGTATACCAGAAGACATTATAGATATGGCCTGTTAGCAGTTGATTAATATAATGTACAAAACAAAGTCTGATTTTTGGAAAAAGATAAAGAGAGTATCAGATGGCTGGACATGTAATCTTAATGTGTGACCATGAATTTGTTTTTTTTTTGCCACTTATGATTTCCTTACAAGTTTGAGGGTTTTGGAAATCACACTGCAAGGGAGAAGTGAAACTAGAATCAAACTGACATTCTAAGAAACATAAAACACACAGTATTAGGTAATACGCTTCCATTTAAGCTTTTAGATTTTATATATTTTTTAAAGGAATTTAGAAATGCCTTTTTTCCAACAAGGATTCATTAAATTAATCACATCACAGTCAAGACTTTTACATTGTTACAAAATATTTGTTTTCAATAAAGGATATCCTTCAAATCAGCACATTATGATTTCTGAAGGATCATGTTACATTGAAGACAGGAATAATGGTTGTTGAAATTCAGCTTTGCCATCACAAAAATAAATGACATTTCTAAATATATTCAAATAGAAAACAGCTATTTTGAATTGTAATAATAGTTTTTTGATCAAATAAATGTAGACTTGCTGAGCATAAGAGCAGATTTTAACAAATTATTAACAAATATTACAGAACTTTTGAATGATAGTGTATACATGTACACACACACACACACAGCTCATAGGTCAAAGACAGTAGCTGGGTTTCCATCACCCTGCGCTATGGGATGGTAAATCCTGACTAACCAGCGGACCAATCTCATTCCACAGCATCTAAAATGTTGTTATGGTCATTTGGAAATGCCAGAGCAAAGTCTGTCATCTAAGTTTTTCTGTATAATTGCCCCCCAGAATAGTTAAACGACTGCGTTCCCAAACAGCAGCATTCTCTTCTAAAAGCAATAACTGCAAAAAGATGCAATTTTATTATATATGAAAATTATTATATTCAGTAGCTTCTCCTACTTTTTGTATAGTCCCAGTTTATCAGGAAGTGATGATTTTGTTCTCTTTGACTTGTTGGATGGAAACGGTGCTTGTTCGCAAATGTTTTGTGCGATATTCCAATTTTGCGCAAGTTAAATTCGCAACTTTGGATGGAAATCCACTTTATGACAAATCAACAACCTAGAAAGCTTGAGAAATCACTTTTAAAATGGCCCATAATATTATCCACATTACTTAAAATGAATGACTTCTATAATTTTTGCTTTGAAGTTTTTGTGCAGTCAAACATTTAATCCATGGATGAGGCAATATGCAAGGCATGATGAAAGACACAAGAAATTGTGCAATATCCACATTCCTTTATCATTTTATACGCTTTTACATCATTGTGCACTAACATAATACAAAATGGAAAAATGTTGACCGAATATTTTCATAGGCACACAATGATGCAGTGTCTAACGACAAACCGTTTTATATTCAGAAAGTATATAAATTATCTCCTATATTAAGCTATTAAATCTCTTGGTTATTTCCATAACATCAGGTAACATGACACTTGCACCAGATGTCTGTAGTTATGGTGCCTGGATGCCACGCACGCGTGGAAAACATTGCTCAGATACAGAAACATCCTATAAACCCAGAGGAGTTGCTAGAGACAGAAAAGTGTCCGGTAACATTGTACAAATAACACTTGGAATGATTTAGACTAATAAGCACTAAATGAAAATATGTCCTTTAAAGTCCAACCGGTGACTTATTCAGGTGGGAGTTCCAGTGACAAACTTTGCATTCATATTAAAAGGTAAAATCAGGTTCAGCTGGGATGACATCATACTGCGAATTCAATCTACAGTAATTCAGTGTGGCATTGTTAGCAACAGGAACAGTTTTCTAAATAGAGTCATTTGCTTGAGAAAATTCAATCAAGCCCAGCCCTTGAGAGCAACATTGATACAGCACAAGCTCAGATTGTGAAGTCGGAGAAACACTGTGGCTTTTGACAGAGTTGATACATGGCTGACAGAGACGCTTTTCATCAAGAAATACAGTCTCCAGACTGACTCTCTGACTCCAAAAAAACAAACAAGTGGAAGCCCTCAAAAACACAGATGAGAGACGGGCTGATCTCCAAACAAGGCCATTTTTTTTACTGGCAATACAGGAGAAGCATGACAATGTCCTTCATTTCTGTACAAAATGAAATTTTCTGACCTGTTTTATCTGCTAAAGGAGCTGTAGCTCAAGTGGATGGAGGTGAACACTATGAGCACACTGTGTTTATCACCAAGGACAAAGTGAACTTGAACAGCATTCAAAAAAATCTTGATCAGAAACTAAGCTAATCTTCAGTGCTAGATAATTTGAGACACTTTCACAATTAGGGTTAATGTTTTTGCCACATAATGCCAACAAGTTAAAATGACTGAACTTCGTTCACTCAAGTTTTTAAAGTTTGAAATGATATATGCATGACTTAATTGACCAAATGAGCAAATTAAACCCTCACCGTGTTGTTTTAGTATTATAATTGAGATACTACTTTAGATCTTATTTATATTTTGAATTAGATAGTTTTCTTTTTCCATTTCGAATGAAAATAATAGTAATAAAAAAAGTCATTTTCTTCATTTTATTTACAGGATTTATTTTTAAGTTTTAGTTTACTACAAGAACCCTGCACTCAACGCAACCAAGTGAATAAAATACATTAACCTAGGTCATCAGCTACACTTAATAACATACCTAATACCAAGCCTATACTTATTTCCAAAGACAATCATGGCTAAGTATTCAAAAAACTCGTTGGAATTCAAAGAAGACATTCATGAGACACTGAGGCCTGATATGCACAACCATATCAGCCACTCCGACAGCAATTATTTAACCAGAGTATGAAACTTCAATCACTGGTCTTTCTCTTTCGCTTATCAGTATTATGTGCTTATGGGTGTCATGTGGTCCGAGAGGTTTCACTCAACAAAATGTACCAACATATAAAATAAAGGCAGCACACTAATACCACAACCCAAACTCCCCAACTTGAGCATCATATATCAAACGAGTTGCCAACCTAGACCGCATTTTTTGTTGTTGTTACATACTGCATTTAGCCCTGGGCTAAACTCCCTCCCTCCTAGGTAAACGGTTTCACACTTTTCAAGGGGGGTGAGTATCACTTTTAACCCTGGGTTAATTAAACCCAGCGTCAAATTTGAGTGGCCAAAGGCACACAAAGAGTATGCTAGAAAGTAATTGGAAGTTGTTTAGCAACAGACAACCAGTCAGAAATTGACTCAATGCTTCATTCAGTAAATATTGAGGCATTATAGTGAAAAGTTTCATATGTTGCTTAAATCAAAGTATGAAGGGAAACGTTATATATGTCAAAATATGCAAATAAGAACGCTAAACCGGCCTATCAGAATGAAGTCTCAGAAGCATAGATTACCACACTAAAGGGCAGTGTGAAAAAGGGACGAAATACCCCAATAATTACAACTTTAAAGAACGGACCCCAGCAGGTGCCTGTTCAAAATGTTGTCGCTTAGGTAGATATGAGACACATCCGAGGCTCCTCGTTCAACAGGTAGGCAGGCCCACAGGTCCTTAGCAGCAGCAAAATCGTGTTATAGAAGTGCATCTGCGACCATTCTCGACCAGGAAAACTAAACAAACAGACTTATGGTTTTACAGAACTTTGTATCGAGTTGGTTTTCAAGCACGTGCTTACCTGCAGTAAACGAGACAATCCAAATGATTTATTTCTTTATCTGAGCGGTGTCGTCTGTAATCTTCCCATAAATCCTTAATAGCGGTAACGGACAAAATAAAAACCACAGGGGCGAGAGCCAACTCCGGTTGAAAAGCATTGACCACAGGCACGAAATTCAGTAATGCTATGAAAACAAAATACACGTTGGCAAATCGGTGGAATTGCTCAAAGAGGTTCTTCGGTAGGAAAGAAAGCAGAGTGTATTTTGTGGTTTTGATCTTATTGTTTGCATAGTGTCTGTTGGGGTTATCCCCCCCTTTGGTATGATCATACAAAATGTTGGCGTGTACAATCCTGGTTTTGCTCTCCTTTTTGCTTTTCCTTCTTTTATGCTTTTTCACTTTGTTACTTTTCGTTTCTTCAGACTCTCCGGTCTCTCGCGCCATACTTCGCCCAGAACTTTTGACTCTTTTCCTTGAACCAAAAGATGGTATCTATGTGATCATGCTGGTCCTCCTTGATGATGAAGGGCCGTGAGAAAAGTTCTTCACTCTGTTTTATCGTCCTCAGCCATCGTGTCAGTTCTCTCCCTTTTCTCTCGTTAGCACTGAAAAGTTTTACAGCGGCATCTTTTTTCCCCTTAGTAGCTGAAGATGCTTTAAGGCAGGGCCGAGCGATTATACATACGCGCTGTTACTCATTTTAGCTCTCTAAATCATTAGGAAAAACCTACAGACAAGTAGTCCTGGTTTAAAGTCCATCCATATGATTGTACACGCTGTGTTTTACGCAGGCCGTGTCGAAAAAAACAAGCCAATCACGACAGGTCCAATAAAGAACGTCACCGTCGACGCAAATAAAGCTCCTCCCTCCAACCAATGAAACATCATAACTGGAAGTGCCACGCGTTACCATTGAGAAAAAGTTTTTCCATTTGTAAATTCAGAGAAACCTATAAGATTGACCGCGTCAGTCACTACTTTCATTGTACAGATTAAAAGATGCTCTTATTCACTTAGTATCAGTTTGTCTTTTTGAATCTGGATAAAGAGCAGAAGGGTAAGAAATGAACTAGAATCTAGATAGTCTGGCTTTAAAGATATGACCCGTAGCAGTCAGATTTCTGCATTCATAGTTAGTTAGGCAAGTAATGTTGAAATGTAGCTATTATGAAACTGAACATAAAAAACCGCAACAACTTGAAACAGAGATTTGCATGAAAACTACTGTCAGGAGGACAACCGAGAGCTGTGGAACTTAACAAATATGGCAATAACAGTATCTGTGTCTACTATTACTGCCTAGGTTTTATTTGTGTCATCTTTCCTGTCTGCTTGCATTGTCATCTCTGTTTAGTTTTTTAAATGAATTCTGGTCTTCCTAAAACTCTAAATATGACAAAGCTTAAATATAAGACCTAAAGTTTACAGAACAAAAACATAAACGCATCTAAAACTTTGAGAAAACTCAGGGAAAAATCTAAACATTCTTTTTGTTTACCTGTCCTGATATCTGTAAAATACATTGCAGAAGGTTCACTCAGAACATTAAGATATAAAGCATAAAATCGAGCTGGATGCATGACAGGGAAGATAACAGATAAAACAACAGCAGACAAAGACAAATGTATTGTACAAAACAGTCAAGACTTTTTTGGAACAAACTGTATGCCATCATTTTTTGAAAAAGCCTTCCATAAATGACAGAACAAGATGATATAAACAAAGAGCATACATGTAACATCGACTTATTTCTGAGATAGGGACAAATATATGGTACAAAGCACAAATGGAACCTCAAAAACACAGGAACCAGACAATATTAGTTATATTGTGTTCTGTTTGTGTTACTGCATGATGTTTTGTGCACTATTTACAGTTATTTTTGTCATCCATTTATTTTCTAAAGAGCCATAGAGAGATTTATATATTGTTTACTATTGCAAATTCTTGGTAGCAGTAGAGAAGGTTTTATGATGGTTGCCTCCCCACAGGACTATTAAACAGACCACACCAAAAATGTGGATATTGCAGTACAATTAAAAATAGCACATGAACGTTTCATGACATAGTGATCACACCAAATCTACGCCCTTGTTTGGTGGAGATTCCTGTAGCCATGAAACTATTATCAATTTGTTGTGTTTATATTACCGCTACAAACAAGTTAATCAGCTTCCCTGTGACTCAGGAGCCTGCACTGAGACGAAAGCAAACGTGATGCCCAGTGCAGTTTATTAAACTCGCTGATCTGTTTATCCCTTGTTATCTTTTGATTAAATAAGACCATCTGTCTTAAGAATGCAGAAAAACAACTTTGCAATAACACTGTATGTTGAGGGCTGAATTTAAAAAGGTTTTCTTGCACATTGCTGACAGACAAAAGAGTGGATATAAGACAGTTGCAAATACATAAGCAGACTGGCAAAGTTTGATTACAGGAATAGGTAAGTTATTAATGGGACACGCTCTGCACCATGAACGGGAAGAACTGGTTCAAATTACATTCTGGATATATCAACTTTTTTCTACTGATACCCTTGAGCAGAGAAGGGAACAAAACAAGTTGTCCCTGTGCTCCGACATCTGTCTGTGGCATACACTATTGAATTTCTAGTTATCTATAAAATCTAAGAGATAAATCATGATTAAATAGATAAACCAGCTGCTATCACTATTGATCAGGTGGAAAAAATACATTAGTAACTGTGCGTCTCTTTGTTCTTTTATGAAAATGCTGAGCACAGGTCATTTTTTCCCCCATACTTTCTTCTATTTAATACCTGCTGGTGTAAATGAAGGATATTTCTGCAGGGATTGTGCTACATGGTGATGTATGTGTCTGCCTGCATAGATTTTAAACCTCTATCTATACTATCTATTTATTTATTTTAAGGGCATTTCGGTGTACTATGCTTTGCCTTTTTAAACTCAGCTTGGAGTTTTTTATATACTCTCTTGGGTGTAAATAAAAAGCAGCACTGCGTTAATAACTTTGAAACTTCTTGTATGTATAGTTGGCTGGTAATAAACTGGATCTGGTTTTTACTTTGGACAAGCTGTTTGGAATCCAGTTCAACACCAGTTCAGTAAAGGCTTGCATGGCTTGCTTTGATTAATTTAATTAACTTTGCATTGTGAATTGCTTGAATTTGTCTGAATTCATGCATTTTTCTTGTTTGAATAAACACGCAAGCAGTAACATTTAATACTTCATTTACACTGCAAGAATTGCAAGGTCAGTTCCAACAATATGATGCTTTATTCAAAAAAGTAATTTGAAATTGGCCTTGGATGGAGATTCTTTAGTCTATTTCAGGTTTTTTTGTCGCTATACAGTCAATTATGTCAGAATTTTTGGGAAAGCTTTTTTAGAGGTCCAGAAAATGAAATTACATGAATCACAATCAGACTTTTGCCAGGCTTTTGGGGTCAAAACAGCACATGGCTTTCTCTCATATGGGAAAAGCGTTTCATTGCAGTGGCTTTTTGGCAGTCAGCTCGAATGCCTGGAAACGCTCCCCTGTCTCACTACTGTTTATCAGGTCTGTGTTGGGTCTGTAGCAGTGTGCTGCAGTGTCTCAGAACTGGCACTCATTGACCATCCATCAAGGGGAAATTGAATTGTTCCCCAATGCCAAGATGCCACAGAGTCCAATCAGCCATTATTTTTTCCCAAACCCAACAGCTGGACGCTGGTATTGCAAATCAAAGACGACAGTGGGCCCTGATTGATCTCCCCCTGTCCCATGCGCTCAAGGCTAAATGACCCAGCACTTGCAAATCTGCTGAGATCTGGAGCTTTGGATAGATGCAGCCTCCACTTTCAATAAACCTGGAGAGTGTCCATGCCTGCCGGCTGCCTTTGAAACCTGATTCAGCATTTGCAACTGTTTTGCTGCTCTACACCATTGAGCTTAGCAAGTAGATTAAGTATTGTCGTTTAGCAGATCGAATGAATCTTGAATTAGAACATTTAGCTTGTTGATGGTGTTTATGGGTTCTGTCTGAAGAAGCTGCCCCCTTGTGGCACAGCTGTTGTCATTTTTTACAGCCTGTTTTACACGTGCTGGTACGTTTTGGAGATTGCGGTGTAGTCAGTTGAAATAATTTGTATCACTCATTATTGAGTTAATCGTTTTACACATCACCAGTGTTAACAAATTATAACATCATTCATCAATCGTATGAGCACAGGTGAATTAAAATGAAAGCCGTATGATTCATTTGAGTCGAATCATAACTAAATGTAACTGTATCTCCATAACCATGATGACTGACGTTAAGGTGACGTGATTAAATGGTGAAGACAAAACAAAAACTTTTAAGATGATTCACATTATTAAGGTTCAGTCTTATTAATTAGGGAACAATTTAACAGTTGGGAATCACTTGCTTTTTAAGATTAGCTGAGAGAGAGAGAGAGAGAGAGAGAGAGAGAGAGAGAGAGAGAGAGAGAGAGAGAGAGAGAGAGAGAGAGAGAGAGAGAGAAAGTCTAGCTGTACTGCGGATTTGTTAATTCACACCTGATTTATCAAGAATACAATTTTCCTCCAAATTAACCACCATTATATTTTGGCAGTTCTCCAGGCAACCTGTCAACACATACTGTCATTCACATCTGATAATTTTTTTCATCATTATTTGCTTTTTAATATTATAATCAGCCATTACAATGAACCAGTGAGCCATGAAATTTATGTAAGTGGTGTGAATATCTCCACATTTCACACCAGAATGCATTTGATGCTTTGCAGTGTTTTTCAGGAGAGATATCATCGAGTTAGCTTAACTTTAATATGCTCTGAACAGAGCAGAAATTATGGATATTAAGGCATTTAGTGTTTATTAAGCCATTTCTCAAGTCACAGTGTAGGTAGTTTCAGGTTTTACTATCCTTTTGGGGATATTCTGCTTTCTTTCTGCTCTGTGAAGAGGAGCAGATGACACTGTGATGAGTCCTAAACACAGAAGTACTGGTAAGACAAAGGTCCTGTCTTCTGGCACCTTATTGTGCATATAGCACAACTTAAAAAAACTGCTTTGCACATATTTTCAGCTCTATTTTGGTATTTCATGCTGCTCACAATCTAAGCACAAGTAATGAATCTGCAGTATAGACAGTGGTTTTCTTTTTTTGTCCTGCATGTTAGATTTTGTCCTTTCAGCAAATAAAACAATGCGCACTCCCCTCAAACCTCTAACTACCTTCTCTTTGTTAAATTAAAGGGCTAGGTCATCCAAAAATGAAAATTCTGTCAGCGTTTACTCACTCTAGACAGACTAGATGACTACTTTTAGTCTTTCTGGTCATTTTTGGAGTTTGGTCACCTTTCACCTTCATTGTATAAAACAGCTTCTTTGCTGGGGCAGAGATTCCTGTAAACTAGTTAATTGGTGCTCGGTTTTTAATGAGCATTTGTCATGTGACTGATCACTCTTGTGGAGAAAAGGTGGTAAAAGTAGTCTATTTGACACTTCTCATATTTTTATTCACCATTGCCAGTAGAAATGTTATATACACAGACAGCCATGATTCATTTCATTCTGCAAGTGAGTGCGCCCAATAAAGTTTTCCTATCTTTAAGAGGACTTTCTGTCAACTTCTATTGTTTGCATACTGAACTACTCACAATTTATAAAACCTAAAACCTTTACTTCACATTTGTATGTTTTTATTTTTATTTTTTATTTATTTTTATACTCCACCCCAAAATGAAAATTTTGTCATTAATCACTTCGTTCATCTTCGGAACACAGTTTAAGATATTTTGGATGAAAACCGGGAGGCTTATGAATGTCCGCTGAACGCAAAATGTGTACGCTCTTCTGTGTCAGCAGCACTGCATGGATGCACTATTTTCGTTCAAATAAAATTGTAAATACAAGTTGAAAATGACTGTGTGGTGCGACTGACACAGAAGATATTACCCAAGTACGCCACAAGCAGTCACAAGCCTCCTGGTTTTCATCCATCCATCCATCTTCTACCGCTTATCCGGGGCCGGGTCGCGGGGGCAGCAGTCTAAGCAGAGAACCCCAGACTTCCCTCTCCCTAGACACTTCCTCCAGCTCTTCTGGGGGGACACCGAGGCGTTCCCAGGCCAGCCGGGAGACATAGTCTCTCCAGCGTGTCCTAGGTCTCCCCCGGGGTCTCCTCCCAGTGGGATGTGCCCGGAACACCTTCCCGGGAAGGCGTCCAGGAGGCATCCGGAACAGATGCCCGAGCCACCTCAGCTGACCCCTCTCGATGTGGAGGAGCAGCGGCTCTACTCTGAGCTCCTCCCGGGTGACTGAGCTTCTCACCCTATCTCTAAGGGATCGCCCAGCCACCCTGCGGAGAAAGCACATTTCGGCCGCCTGTATCCGGGATCTTGTCCTTTCGGTCATGACCCAAAGCTCATGACCATAGGTGAGAGTAGGAACGTAGATTGACCGGTAAATCGAGAGCTTCGCCTTGCGGCTCAGCTCTTTCTTCACCACGACAGACCGGTACATCGACCGCATTACTGCAGAAGCTGCACCGATCCGTCTGTCAATCTCCCGTTCCATCCTTCCCTCACTCGTGAACAAGACCCCAAGATACTTAAACTCCTCCACTTGAGGCAGGAACTCTCCACCAACCTGAAGTGGGCAAGCCACCCTTTTCCGACTGAGGACCATGGCCTCGGATTTGGAGGTGCTGATTCTCATCCCAGCCGCTTCACACTCGGCTGCAAACCGTCCCAGTGCATGCTGAAGGTCCTGGCCTGATGAGGCCAACACGACAACATCATCCGCAAAGAGCAGAGACGAAATCGTGTTGTCACCAAACCTGACCCCCTCCGGCCCCTGGCTGCGCCTAGAAATTCTGTCCATAAAAATCATGAACAGAACCGGCGACAAAGGGCAGCCCTGCCGGAGTCCAACACGCACCGGGAACAAGTCTGACTTACAGCTGGCAATACGAACCAAGCTCCTGCTCCGTTCGTACAGGGACCGGATAGCCCTTAGCAAAGGGCCCCGGACCCCATACTCCCGGAGAACCCTCCACAGGCCGCCGCGAGGGACACAGTCGAATGCCTTCTCCAAATCCACAAAGCACATGTGGACTGGTTGGGCATACTCCCATGAACCCTCCAGCACCCTGTAGAGGGTATAGAGCTGGTCCAGTGTTCCACGGCCTGGACGAAAACCACACTGTTCCTCCTGAATCCGAGGTTCTACTATCGGCCGGATTCTCCTCTCCAGTACCCTGGCATAGACTTTCCCAGGGAGGCTGAGAAGTGTGATCCCCCTGTAGTTGGAACACTTGGTTTTCATCCAAAATATTTTAAATTGTGTTCTGAAGATGAACAAAGCTTTTACAGGTTTGGAATGACATAGGGGTAAGTGATTAATGACAAAATTTTCATTTTGGGGTGGAGTATCCTTTTAAAGATGTTATTTATTATGCTTTGCTACTGTTTTCTTTGTGAGGACTATTGTCTGCCCTCAAAATGTATAAGTAGTAGTTTTATTCATATAGTACCTTTCTGCAGCTCAAGGTCGCTTTACAAAAATACATTTCACAGATACAAGGAAAAATATGTAGGGTATTTCAGGTTTATGGCACTTATGGGGACATGGTATGAGCGAAACCCTTAACCAACACACAAAAAGCAAACATTAAATATAAACATATATTTAATAAACATAAATGATCCTACAAATTCAATAACTTTTTTGTGTCATGAGAGCATATTTTGTTTTCATCATTTGTCTGTAGCTGTGCTTTAATGAGTAACAGAGGGCAGACGGTGTTGATAGTTGCACACACACATCCCAATCACTACAGTTCTTTTACAAGCAGAGCTTTCTTAGCCATTCTCAAGAGGATGCAGCAGTATCTGTTAAAGATGAGTTATCAGGGAGCCGTCAGGTGACAAGAACAAAAATAGCAGGAAAGAGAGACATGCTGAGGTTTGATCTGGAGAAAAAGTAAAAAACAGGTTGCCCATGATTACCCTGAAAAAAGCTTGAAATATAATAATTGATATTTAATATATTGGATAAATTCCATGAAAAATACAGCAAAAAACTCAAGATACTGTATTTGCAGTGTAGTCAAACTTTTTGTTTTAAACCTAAATGTTTACTTTTTATGCATTGTTTTTTCTTTTAGTCTTTCTTGTTCCATGTCTTCTATATTTTACTTTCTAGCTTGGTAAAGTGATGTATAGCTGACTTCAGTTGTGCTGCAGTCTAGTAAAAATGACAAGTATATTATGCAAACAGATATAAGGCTAGTCAGCAGAGGGAGCTAGACTCCATCCAGTACACTCATAACACTTTCTCAATAGAGTTTGGCTGTATTCAGAATAGAATGCTAGCATACTGCTTACGGCATACTGTACAGTATAGTATATTGAATGTTGTGTATTATTTCTTCAAAATACTGTTTTATGTAACAAACATTTTAGGCAAACAATACTGTAGTTTTACATTACATTCCTTTAAATTGTTAAACACATTTATTTTTAAAAAGTTAAATAAAGTTTAATGTAAAGTTTGTATTTGTTATTGTTTTATTATTTGATTTTTATTTTCTAATCCAATTTTGAGTTAAACATTTTAAATCTTAGGAATACTAATATAAACAATATAATACTAATAAAATGATTATTGATAAATAATAATAATAAAAAACACACTGTGGTGGATGTATATAGTATATACAGTATACTATAGTATATTACAGTATATACCATGCAGATCTTTTCTGTTGGAAACTACACATAGTCTATTTCCTCCAGGTTTTAATATGCTGTGCAGTATGCAGAAATAATATGTCTAGTATGCTAGCATGCTATTCCAAACAGCCCTTGAATATGTGCAAGAAAAAAAGAAGCAAGTTAGAAGCGTAAATGTGTGAGTGCTCTGAGACAGAGCAATACACCTCTTAAAGTCTTAAACCTTAAAGTGTTAACCTCTTTAGAGAGATTCAATTCTATGTTGTCTCACTCATTCGCTGCAGACCATTTTGGTGCAGTGAGTGAAACAAGGTTATTTCGAACCCATCGGCACCATAAGTGTTACACCGTGAGGGGCATCGCATTTCAAAAACCCCAAACCACCCATTCCTTTTCCTGCTTCCACGATCAACAAGCTGTTGTGGGAGTATTACCGAAACAATCAATGCTAGGTAAAAGCCAATAGTAATAGCCAGCAATGAGACAAGCTCTTATGATATTAGATTAATCTGGTGGGGAAGATCCAAGAGGAGCAGAAAGTTCACAATCGGGCGATGGTCCTGTCAGACACCTTACAACTGTTCCGAACAGTTCGATAACATCCTCCTAAATCTGGTCCTGGTTGCCTGGAGACAGGAGGATGATTTGGATGGTGTTGATATGTGAGACAAAGTGCCACTCTCTGCCTGCACGGAGAAGCTCTAATATCATCTGAGGGTGCTCGAAAATGCCCTTTAAACTAATGAAATAATAAAATTGACTAATGGCATGGGAAACACGCACTGCTATTTCTTCCCTTTGTAAATATCAAGCATCTATTTTCGCTCTGATCGTAAGGAGATGGCAGACAACTCAACCCAGTGCACAGAAGAACAGGTTAACTGACAGCAGTGCTTTAAAAGAGATAAAACTACACTGCGTTATTCTGGTGCCTAACCATGCAACATTTAGTTTCAGACAATGATAAAGAGTCAAATAAAATTAAAATCATATTACAATGCTCACCACCGATCATCCCACACAGCCATCTGTAGACATTTGATGGCTTCACAAGACTCACTCAGAGCATTTCGGCACCAAATGCAATTAACATCATCCAAAGCCAGTTGGAAGTAATGTCAGGAAGAGTTTTGCACTGGGGAAAAGCAGTTCATATTTTTTCATACATCACTCTGCAGGGTGCTTGCTAATGACTTTCTTGTGACCATCACTCTGCATCTGATCAACTGTGCTGATTTCCATTTCTAAAAAGTTGTTGATGAGATTGAGTACTATACGCATCAATCATGATAGAGAAATGAGAAATATAAGACGATTGATGGGGTCCTAACCCCCCAGTACTTTAACAGGCACTGAAGTATTGTTACCCCCCCCCCCCCACACCTTAATTCGCCCTTCCACAGTTTAAGGCCTTAAAATATCTTAAATCATAACTTCATAAAGTCGTGTAATGAAATATTGTATGCATTACAAAAAATATATCTTGCTCCGGTACTGAACACCCTAAAAACAAGATACATTTGTATTTGTGTACATTTGTACGTTACATATCTTGAATAATTTAATAAAATTAAGTGAGTTTTTCTTAAAACAATAACTAATTTCTGTGGTTATGTCAAATTTTCTTGAATTCTTATGTCATTTTAGTGCATCTTGATTTAAAAATATTTGACATTTGCACTGGAAAACAAGATGGATGTACAAATACGGATAAACTGTTTTGCAGTGTGATCAGAAGGCACAGTAAAGTCTTGGGGAAGTCCTAACCTAGTGGTCAGAGAGTATGACTCCTAACCCTAGGGTTGTGGGTTCGAGTCTCGGGCCGGCAATACCATGACTGAGGTGCCCTTGAGCAAGGCACCGAACCCCCAACTGCTCCCCAGGTGCCACAGCATAAATGGCTGCCCACTGCTCCGGGTGTGTGTTCATGGTGTGTGTGTGTTCACTGCTGTGTGTGTAAACTTTAAATGGGTCAAATGCAAAGTACAAATTCTGAGTATGGGTCACCATACTTGGCTGTATGTCACTTTCACTTTTTTCACTTCACTTTTCACTTTAAAGTTATTCCCATATGCTTAGTGGGAGTGGGAGCAGAGCTATTCAAACATTTTTTTCAAAGCTATTTTAACCCCTAAAATTAATTTTAAAAAGTAATAGAGATCTGTTGGAAGATGTTTTTTCATACTTTAAAGTGTTGCCAATACAACTCACTGTGTTCCCTGGACAATTACATTAAGAAAACATATTTGACATATTCTGTTCCTTTAACTGTGTTCCTTAGATTTTCTTGACTTGGTCTTAAAGAGAGTCTACATTTATTTAAGTTTCATCAACCTGAAGAAACCCTGGAATGTAAAAGCATCATAAATCTACTATATAAGTGCTCTACTATGATATGTCGTTGCTAAAAAGAACATAATTTGCTTCTCTATACCTTGCCTTTCCGAAATGCATAGATTTTTACAAAGCTTATCGTGAGGTGTGCTCTGATTGGCCAACTATCCAGTGCGTTGTGATTGGCTGAATACCTCAAGCGTGCAACGGAAATGTCATGCCCCTTACCATACTGTGATGGTGTGTCCGGCGCGACAACACAAAACCAATAAAACCCATTACAAATGAGGCAATTGTTGCATCCAGTGGGGACATAATTACTGAATATAATGATTTATTGAACGTTATGATTCAATATAACTTTGCGTTGCATTGCGTTGCGTTACGTTACATAGAAACGACAAACAACAAGCTCTACTACACTGCTTAAAGCTCACGTTTGAAATGTCAGTGGCAAAATTCTTTTTATATGAAAATGTACTTACGGGCTGTGAGTCAGACTATCCTTGCAAAGTTGGAATTGCCCCACTTTATAAACAGCCCTTGTGTGTAGACAGTAGGCCACTTTCCCAGGTTCAGGAAACAGTCCTCTGTAAAATGATTTTTGGTTGTGTCCTCTTTTGGAAGGCCAAATAAAGTAGTTTCTCTTTCACATCGAAACACACAGATTCTGCACGACATGGTGCCGGCGGCATGATCAAATGAAAATAAATTACATTAGTTAGTAATGATTGTTTTTTTGCGGTGAACTATTTCTTTAACTACAAGCAATTTTAAATTCAATCATAAAAGCTGCTGCACTATCCTTTGACCTATGACCTTTGTGCTCTCTGTCATTAGATGTCTCTGATTTGCACTTTTCTTACTGTTCACTTTTCTCTCCTCTCTGTTCACTAGTATTTAACCATATGGTTATGTGTTAACATGACTACTACAATCTCTGACGTTCCGAACAGTGCATGGTGAATTGATTTTCTTCTTTTCCTTTTCTTGGTAAGGAAGGCTCTTTGGAAATGAGAATGACATAAGCCCCGTAAATGACATGTGCCACCCACTGGAAGGTGTTGTGTGGACACAGTGAGTGAATATGGTGTCTATTTTAATCCAAACAGTGGGCGATCTTCATATTATTAACTGCTATAGTGGCTTCCCATCTGGTCATATGTTCTAAGCATGGAACACATTGATGTGGTTAACATGATCAACGGCTACTGACAGATGGGTACTCAGCATTCTGCGAGTCATTTAGTAGCCATGC
Source organism: Carassius carassius (assembly GCF_963082965.1). Lineage (NCBI taxonomy): Eukaryota > Metazoa > Chordata > Actinopteri > Cypriniformes > Cyprinidae > Carassius > Carassius carassius. The sequence goes on from NC_081771.1 coordinate 10,555,530, forward strand.
ATTCTTTATAAAAGTAAATTGAGAATGGCTAATAGGCATGACTAGTTTTGGAAAAAAACAACCCAGAACGTTTGACGTACAGCTAATGGAAATACATATATACATAATTTATTTCAGTGTCATTTTAGTATAATTATTATTTTAAGATTTATTTAATTTTTTATTATGATAGGACAGTGATCAGTCAGGAAGTGAAGTTGGAGAGAGAGGGGGACAGGATTGGGAAAGAGTCGCAATCTGGGATTTGAACTCGGGATGCCTGAAGTGCAACAGTGCTATACAGTATGTCAGCACTCTACCCACAAAGCTATTGGTGCCAACTTTTTAGTATAATTTTTAAACTATCGTACTATTAATTGCTAGTTTGAATGAGCTATATTTTAGTATTTTCAGTTTTCATTTAAATTTCAGTGTAAATTTAGTTATTTTATGTGCTTTTGTCATTTTTAGTATTGTACATCAACCTAAACTTATTTCAGTTAGTTGCAAAAACAACATTTAGCAAGTGCATGTGATCGCACCTTTTTCATTCAAAATTGATTTTTTACAGCTTTTTTTCAAATACTGTAAACAATTGTAATAGTTTAAGTAAAAGTTAAGAGCAACACCACTGATATATTTTATCCACAGGATTTATAGGTACACTGAACAACATTTGGTATAAAACTATTTTCACTCAAAAATTGTAATAAAAAGTAAATTGGCCAGTGTTGGGGGTAAAGCATTACAAGTAATGCGAGTTATGTAATCAGATTACTTTTTTCAAGTAACTAGGAAAGTAACAAATTATTTGTTAATTTACAAGAGAATATCTGAGTTACTTTTTCAAATGCGTAATTCAAGTTACTTTTTTTTCCAATTAATTGATTGACAGCTCTCCTTCCTGCATGTTGAGAGAAATCTGTTACTGTAGTTCTTAAATAAATATGAATATACATTAATTCATCTCTCACAAAAAAACACACAGCTTCAATATTCCTCAAAATGAATAAATATAATGTAACTCAGAATATGACGCAAACCTGCAATAATTAACTGTTAAACGACACAAATATCCTTTATTTATTTAATCACATTCTATAAACCAGTTTCTTTGCTTCTGACTTTTCATGATCCAGTTCAACCATACCAGTAAGCAAAAATTACTCGACAAAGATTTGTGTGTCTTTTTTATTGCTTCTTCTACATTCTACTGTACGTAAATTTTAATTTACTTTCCCTTCAGCCTGAGGCATATATTTATTTCACTTTTGGTGTGAAAAGGCTTTTATATTTGCCAAAAATATAACTTTTCTATTTTTTAAAACAAACAAGCAAGCCCTGTCCAGATTTAAAAAATAACGCAAAAGTAACGTAATGCATTATTTTGCATGAAAAGTAATTAAGTAACGTAATTAGTTACTTTTTTATAGAGTGCAATACAGGAGCATCTCAATCAATTAGAATGTCATGAACAAAGTTCATTTATTTCAGTAATTTAACTCAAATTGTGAAACTCATGTATTAAATAGAACCCAAATCACCACAATTAAAAGAACCAAAGACTTAAACCACTTCAGTCTGTGTGCATTGAATTTATTTAATACACAAGTAGAAATACTGAAATATTGAAATAAATACTGAATACCCCCATAAAAGATACTCCAATAATCTTTGTCTTATTTATGATTTGAAAAATGTGTGAGTGAACATGCACCAGCGTAACTGCCAATGTAGAACATTATAAGGTAGCATCACCACCACCTCAAGAAAGTATGCACCTATGTAGACGGTAGACAGGCAGCTCACTGTTTTGGAGCAGAGCCACTGTTATATTAGAAACCAGACTGCCACAGTACAAACTACAGTATCTCAGGTAGAGTGTGAAGTGCGAGGAAGAGTCCACTGTGGCACCCTGACATATGCGAAACCACCCACGTCGACACATCTGAGCTTGCGGTCACAAAGATAGGCACTCAGAGTCTGAGAGGCAGAGGGGCAGAGAAAGAAGGAAATAAATAACAGGTCACAGTTTCACATTGCCTGCATGGGTAAAGCGGTTGCTGGGTCCTACCAGAAGCGTACACTGTAAATGACTTTAAAGTGATTTTAACGGTAAAAAACTGTGAAAATGCTACAGTTCAAACTTGTTAAATGGTTAATGCTAATTTCCTGTAAACTTTACAGAGAAAAAACGTAAACTTACGTTCCCAGAATTCTCTCCGTTGCATTTCAAATTTTGTTTGAATTTGATATTTTTTCTTTGAAATAACTGTTTCTTCTTATTTTTTTTCTTATCTGTTATGTTTATTAGGGTTGTATGTTACATATAATGTTAAATTAATGTTTATTGCATATTTCAGTTAAATGAGTCTAATCGTGATGGTATTTAATGTCTGTGTGAATGACACTCTGCACCTTCTATGTATCTTATTATTTAAAAGTTGCTTGTGATGTGCTTTGTTTCATCACGTGACTTTCTCATCGCCACCTGCTTTTGGTGGTTACCAGTTAAATACAAAGGTACAAAACAGATTTCAGTATTTCAATAAGTTGGTATATTAAAATTATATCATTACGGTTAAATTTAAGGTAAAACCATCAAACCTAAAATGGTGTTGCTGTATTTTTCATGGTATAAAACTATTAAACAAAAAACAGTGTTACCGTATTTTTTACTGTATAATTCTGGCAACGACAGCTGCCGGTTTTTTACCCTATATTTTACGGAATATTTTTTACAATGTAGGTCCTCAGTAGAAAATGCATTGAAAAGTCATTATAATTATTTTATATTGGAAATCATTATAATAATTTCCAATATAAGCTTTTATGAAGTAACAAAAACTACTCACCCATTATTTGAAAAAATTACATTCTGTTAGGCTTGAAGCAAGTTCCACATGCAGTGACAGCCGCACAAACTGCACTTCATAGTAATTAAACCTGACTGAGTCCAGATTTAAGCTGTTTATAGTCACAGGCTGGTGTGAAAGAGACCTAAGAGTTCTCTTACGAGAGCTCTCTCGTACTGCGTCTTAGCTAAGACGCTACGGGAAAAGTCTCTTTTCACGAAATACTGAAGCAAAAAATTATCCTTAATTTTGTATTTTTGTAAAGCGCATTTGCAGCAGTACACAGCCATAGGCGAGACGGCTCGTTCGCTCATTGGCTTGTTCTGCTTCGCGCCCTTCTTGCCACTTCCCGCCGAAACGGGTGTGGCCCAACCTTTAAAAGGAGCTCGAAAAGGCTGACTCACCTGATTTTTCATCTCTTCAGCGAAGCTCACGCATCGCTGGATCACGGAGGAAGCAAGCGCCGTCTGAGAAAGCACATCAGCAGGACGAGCCATTCCGAAGCTGCTGGCATCGCCGCCTTCCATTGCCGTTCCTGCTGCGCTATCCGGCGCCTATATCCTTTCAATCCTGTTATATACAAGCTGTTCTTTATGTGTGTGTGTGTGTTCGCCCTGCGACACACACTCGTAAAAGAGCTCGCGTCTTTTTTAAGATGCCTTCCTGCGGCTCGTCAGAGCCCCACTCAGCGAGGGAGACCGGTACGTCATCTGTGTCTCCTGCCTGGGTGAAGATCATGCAGCGCTCGCTCGCTGACGGCGGATGCCCCCACTGCGAGCTGTTGCCATGGTGACTCTGAGGACTCGTCTGGCCTTTTTCTCTGAGCCTGCATTCTCCGCTGCGCTGAGGCGCCGTAAAAGCATCGCTTCCAGCGGATTCCGGAACCGTCTTCAGCTCAACCGAGCTCGCCGGTTCTCCCTGCTTCACCGGCCCCCCCTGCATCGCTTCCCGGTGGGCAGCGCCCGCTGTTTGCCGGCGCGTCGTCCGAGGAAGTCGATCTCAGGGCCGCGTCGGGGGAAGAGGACACGCGCTCTCTGCTAGCTTCGGGCAGTGAGGGCTGGGCGAGCTCCGAGGATCTCGCGCCTTCTGCTCAGAAGCCCAGCAGACGAGCTGACATCGAGAAGGAGCCGGGGCGAATGCTCGTGTTGGCCGCGATGAGTCTCGGCCGCGAGTGGTTTGCACCAGCGCCCCCCCCCCCTCTCGTTCCCGGCTGGATGGTATTTCCCTTTCGGATGAGCGTACTTCTCAAAGCCCGCCTCATTTCTTCCTGAGCTTCACGAAGAGGTGGCGAAGGCTTGGAACGCTCCATATTCAGCACGAACTCGTTCGTCTGTCTCACTAGCATTCTCCACACTGATGATGCTAAAAACAGGAACTACCACTCACTTCCGCCGGTGGAACAGGCGATAGCGACGCACCTTTGTCCGCCCTCTGCTGGACGGCGGCAAAAGCGGTGTTGCCATCTAAAGCCTCCTGTGTGACGCTGCGTCGGCACTACTAACGATGGCTGCTTCATCGAAGCGCAGGTGTACGAGTTCCGCTGTGGCCGAGCTCTCACCCAAGCGCGCCGCTGTTTCAGTTCCAGGAATTGTGACTGTCTCAGCGTTTTCTGCAATGCGCAAGCCTGCACAGTTGCCCGCTTGCCTGCACACAAAAGCCGTTATCACAACAGCTTCAGCAACGCAGCTCGAGACCCCCGTTCTCGCTCTACTGGCCGTCGCCCCGCGCCGCGGGGACCGCGGCAGAGGATTACGGTGAGGGCGGGAGCCCCGAAGCCATCCTGGGAAAGCCATCTACGCATGCTGCATGACGCTGCGTCGGCACTACACACGATGGCTGCTTCATCGAAGCGCCGGTGTACGAGTTCCGCTGCGGCCGGGCTGTCACCTAAGCGCGCCGCTGTTTCAGTTTCCAGAGATTGTGACTGTTTCAGCGTTGTTTGCAATGCGCAAGCCTGTACGGTTGCCCGCTTGCCTGCACACGAAAACCGTTATCACGGCTACCCAGATATTTCCCGAAAAAGGTGTAATTTCTGGTGTCCCGGCCACGGCCGATGGTGCTATAAATGTAGTGACGATGCCCACTGCTCAGTGCCCATCTCCGCATATAAGCACAGCCCTTCACACAGGGCTCGCGCCTATAAAAGCGACTCAAGTCGATCACGCGCACTACATAGTAGACGTGCCCACTCCTCAGTGCCCACAATCACTATGTCACACGCGTCATGTGGTTTCTGTAAAAACGAAACCCGTGCACGTTCGTCCGGCCACGGCCGATGGTGCTATAAATGTAGTGACGATGCCCACTCCTCAGTGCCCATCTCCACATGTAAGCACAGCCCTGCACACAGGGCCTGCACCCATAATGTCGACTCAAGTCGGTCGCGCACACTGCATAGTAAACGTGCCCACCCCTCAGTGCCCACAATTACTATGTCACACACGTCATGGGGTTTCTGTAAAAACGAAACCCGTGCATGCTCGTCCGGCCACGGCCGATGGTGCTATAAATGCAGTGACGATGCCCACTACCCAGTGCCCATCTCCACATGTAAGCACAGCCCTGCACACAGGGCTAGCGCACATAAGATCGACACAGATCGGTCGAGCGCGCCGCATAGTAAACGTGCCCACTTCCCAGTGCCCACATACACTATGTCACATACGGCGCGGGGCTTCTGTAAAAACGAGACCCGTGCACGTACATTCTGCACAGGCAGACAGCGAGTTGAAAGTGGTAAAAGTGCACACATGCAGCCCACGGTTACTCGCAGATATATCGAGTCCCACGGGACCCGCTCAGCCTCCCTCCAGTCGGTTAAGCGCCGGAACGGGGTCGAGGAAGAGCGATCTGCCCGCTGTGATCAGCGCGCTCCCCGCCTCAGATGCGCAGCACACTCGAGCGCCGCCGTTGCCCAGTCAACAGAGCGCGTTTCGCATCCAGCCCTTAGCCATTCATGCAGATGCATGGTCAGTGCTTCCAGGGGTTTCGGATTGGGTGCTAGGCATTATAAAGAGAGGCTACTCGCTACAGTTTTCTCGACGCCCACCGTGCTTTTCAGCGCGCGTCGAAACTACGGTCAAAACAGAAGTAGCACACATACTTCGGGCCGAAATATCAAAACTGTTGAGCAAAGGGGCTGTAGAGCCTGTGTCTCAAAGCGAGGGGGGGCTGTACAGCAGATACTTTCTGGTGCCCAAGAGAGACGGGGGTCTCCGGCCCATACTGGATCTAAGACAGCTGAACAGGCATTGATGAAACACAGTTTCAAAATGTTCACGACCAGGAAGCTCCTCGCGCAGATTCACAGAGGGGACTGGTTCATGTCAATAGATCTGAAGGACGCGTATTTTCAAATACAGATAGCGTCAAACCACAGGCGATATTTGAGATTCGCCTTCGAGGGCCAGGCATACCAGTTTGCAGTCCTGCCATTCGGCTTGTCCGTAGCTCCTCGTACGCTTACGAGGTGCATGGATGCAGCGCTCGCTCCTCTTAGACTCAGAGGCACACGAGTGCTGAATTATTTGGACGACTGGCTGGTTCTGGCCCGATCATGAGCGGAGCTCATGGACCACAGAGCCGTTTTACTCGATCACCTCGAGAAGCTCGGCCTCAGTGTCAATTGGGTGAAGAGTTCGCTGAACCCCAGTCAGACGATCCTGTTTCTGGGTATAGTTCTGAACTCGTGTTCCATGACGGCGCGGCTGTCACCACAGCGCGCGATGGGCATTCAGCGTGCAGCGAGTTCTTTCCGCTGTGGCGCGACTGTGTCGCTCAAACACTGTCAAAAGATGCTGGGTTTCATGGCCTCAGCATCTCCGGTTCTGCGGCTGGGCCTGCTCTGCATGCGCCCCCTGCAGTTCTGGCTGAAGGCTCGGGTGCCGCGCAGAGCGTGGGCGTCTGGCCGGCTGCATTTCAAGGTCGATCAGAGCTGTGTTGCGGCTCTAGCACCTTGGACAGCGAACGGCTGGTACCGATCAGGTGTAAGCCTGGGGACTTCCCCGAGTGTGAAAATGGTGTCGACGGACGCCTCCACTTCGGGATGGGGAGCGATGCTCGAAGGCAGACCGTCCTTTGGCCTATGGTCAGAACGGGAAAAGCTCCATCATATCAACTGCCTGGAAATGCTGGCAGTGGAGAGCGCGCTGACGCGCTTTTGTCCCCATATCAAGGATCACCACGTCATAGTCCGTTCGGACAACATGTACGTGGTGTCCTACATAAATCGCCAGGTCGGTCTCGGGTCCCGAAACCTGTGCAGGCTGACGGAACGCCTCCTGATTTGGGATCAGCGCAACGTGCGCTCGCTGAGAGCAGTGCATGTGCCTGGACTGCAGAATCTGGGTCCAGACAGGCTGTCCAGAGGCAATGTTCCTACGGGCGAATGGTCTCTACACCCGCAAACAGTCCGGCTGTTGTGGGAGAGATTTGGCATGGCGGAGGTGGACCTCTTTGCGTCCCACGAAAACGCTCACTGCCCCGCGTTCTTTTCCAAGAACGAAAGCGCGCTGTCACGGAGATGGCCGTGCTGCCCGCTTTATGCGTTCCCTCCCGTCTCCCTCCTTCCGCAGGTGATAGAACGGGTGAGAGAAACGAGATGTTCAATACTGCTTGTAGCACCTCTTTGGAAGAACCAACCATGGTTCCCAGATTTGATGCAGTTAGCAGATGTCGCCCCGTGGCCGGTACCGTTGAGGAGAGACCTCCTCTCGCAGGCCAGGGGCTCGATTTGGCACCCTCAACCGGAGTTGTGGTCCCTCTATGTATGGGCACTCAATGGTTACCCGCTGATCTTGCAGTGGGAGTGCTAAATACCATCACTCAGGCTAGAGCTCCGTCGACACGACGTCTGTATGCCTCGAAGTGGTCGGTGTTCTCCAGCTGGTGCACAGCTCGAGGTTATTCACCCCTTAGTTGTGAGGTGACGGAGGTCCTCTCCTTCCTTCAGGAGCTGTTGGATAAGGGCAGAGCCCCATCCACGCTCAAAGTTTATGTGGCTGCCATCGCGGCGTTTTCTGAAACGGCGTCCGGTCAGTCAATAGGAAGGAATGATTTAGTCATCCGGTTCCTCAGAGGAGCTAGGAGGCTGAATCCTCCCAGACCTCCGTCAGTCCCTATGTGGGACCTCGCGGCGGTTTTGGAGGCCTTGAAAGGTCCCCTTTTCAAGCCTATCCAATCGATTAGCCTTCAGCATCTGTCGTTCAAGACAGTATTCTTGTTGGCTCTCGCTTCTGTGAAGCGTGTGGGTGATTTGCACGCGCTCTCGGTGAGCCAGTCGTGCTTGGAGTTTGGGCCCAATGACTCAAGAGTCATACTCAAACCTAGGCACGGTTATGTGCCGAAATCCCTCAACACACCGTTTCGGGCTCAGGTTATTGCCCTGTCTGCCCTGCCGGTGTCAGGGGAGGATGGAGACTCGAGTCTTCTTTGCCCTGTCAGGGTTTTAAGAGCTTATGTGTCTCGCTCTGCTGCCTTTCGGCAGACGGAGCAGCTATTTGTCTCGTTCGGTGGGCGTTCCAAGGGAATGGCTGTTTCGAGACAGACTCTATCCAGATGGATAGTTGACGCCATAGCGTTAGCTTACGCTTCCAGGGGCCTTCAGTGCCCGTTGGGCGTCAAAGCACACTCTACAAGAGGCATCGCCTCGTCGTGGGCGTGGTCTACTGGGATCTCCTTGCAGGATATATGTATGGCGGCAGGTTGGGCCTCGCCGTCTACATTTATCAGGTTCTATAACCTGGAGGTTCCCGCCTTGCAAGCAAGGCTGCTGTCGGTATAGGCGAATCAGGGCCCTGAGGGGAATTCTGAGTTCACGAGCGCTATGCGCTGCCGACTGTTATATGGGCAGTATTGCGTAAGACCCGCATTGCCACATTGGTCAGGCCTTGCCTCGGCTGTGTGACGTCATATTGCCGCATCTACGGATGCTGCTAGATATGGGACGGAGGGCTTTTTCCCTTTTCTGTCCTGGACTCTCTGTGAGTCCCTCAGGTGACTGTGCACTGTAAATCCTGGGCGTTGCTTCAGGTTTATTGGTGTGTGATCCCTGCGCGCACGGCGTTTTACATTGGGTTCCCGTAGCGTCTTAGCTAAGACGCAGTACGAGAGAGCTCTCGTAAGAGAACGTACTCGGTTACTAAACGTAACCTCGGTTCTCTCTAGAAGAGCGAACGAGTACTGCGTTCTCTGCCGTGCGCACGATTCACTCTGGTTCGCTTCGGCGATGAAATAAATCAGGTGAGTCAGCCTTTTCGAGCTCCTTTTAAAGGTTGGGCCACACCCGTTTCGGCGGGAAGTGGCAAGAAGGGCGCGAAGTCTGATGTTGCATCAGCCCGCGCTCGATAGGCTGTGCAGTTGCCGCAGAACAAGCCATGAGCAGTGGGGTTCAAATAAACTGGTCATCAGATGACAAGAACATGTACTTCATTAGCATTGTCTGGAACTTGGCATGTTGCTCCTGAAACCTTTCAGAATTTGGTTTTCTTTTTATTGCAAGCTTGCCAAATGGGTGCCCTAAGTAGGATTGTATTGTTGTGCCCCCTTCCTCAAATATGATGATGGAAAAAAACACCTACTATAGGGGTGAAAATAGAACTTTAATCAAATAAAAAAGTAAATGCCAGCAATTACATGGCATTTGGCTCCCTTTGCAGGCATTTGTAATAACATGTACATAATTTTTTTATTTTGTATTTGCCTACATTATGTGTTTTAACAGTGTTATTATTAACCAATCATTATTGCCTCATTGTTTTTTATATAATGCATTTTAAGTCATTTTAAAGGCCATTGATGGCTTAGGTCTGTTTTTATAGCAACAACAACAACAACAACAAAAATATTACAGTATATTAATACTTCTTTGTCAATTATTATTTGAAGTAACAAAACCATGGTTAATTTGCAGTTACCATGGCTACAAGAACATGATTTGTGATGTTATTGTTAAAACCATGGATCATTTTTGTAAGGGAACTTCCACAGGAATGTGCATGAAACTGATAAACGGGCCTCGTTTTTACCTAAATGATTTATAATTTATTTTAATATATATAAAAAATATATAAGGTGTGCATTGTAGCTGACACCTAAATGAACACATAACAATTGTTTTATGACTGCAAGTCTTTCTCCTCAAATGCTATTGAGCTTCAAATTTGAGCCCATGTGAAAAAGTAGCATAATTTACATATGATTTACAGTTTATTTTAATAAATATCAAACATTCAATTCAATTGTGCATTATAGCTGACACCTAGATGAACAATTACAGTTGTTTTTATGACTGTAAGTCATTCTCCTCAAATGCTACTGACGTTAGAAAAGTGTATACCAATATAGCATGTAACTTTAGAGACGGTCCCTAAATTTGAGACTCTCGAACATCCAACGTCAAGCCAACTTTATGCCTGTTTTTTTTTTTTTTTTTTTTTTTTTTTTTTTTAACTTTCTTTAGTTTTCTTTTCTCTGCACCGGATTGCTGATGTCCTTTACCCGGGCATAGATGTCCATCTATCAATTCTGAACATTCAGCCGCAAACATGAGGTGCGAGCGGTCGCGAGCGCGGATGGTAGAATGGCGCATGTTTTTTTTTTTTTTTTTTTTTTTTTAAAGCAACTGGGATGGTGCCCCCTCTGGGAGTTGAACCTACAACCTTTTGCGCTGCAAATGCAATGCTCTACCCCTGAGCCACAGGAACTTAGCAAACAAGTTATCAAACATATTGTGAGGTTGTGACCATGCTTTAATTGACATGTATTCTTGTTATCTTTGCAGTAATAACTAGTTATACATTTATTACAGTTAAATGTAACCTACATATGTGCTTAGAGTACATATTAGGCCTGACAGCAGAAAAGTTAGGGGTTTGCATAGCTTTTGACCAATGAGTTTCCATTACTTGCAGCCATTCGTGACTATTTTACAAATTATTTTACAGAGATTGCCCTTGCAAAAAGCAGTTTCTAGCTGATGAAATATCATCTGTACTTACTTTTTCAGATGTTATCTGTTATATAAGTTATACATAACTATATAAGTTATACATAACTTATCTTGGCCTGAAATAACCATTTTAAAATAACGCTTCCATGCTTTCCGTGACAGTGAATAATAATAATAATAATAATAATAATAATATTACCATTTAAATAAATAACAATTAAATAAAATAAATGCACAGTTTATTTCAAAATTAAGCTTAAGTCAGTAGTAGTTTAATTTAGGCTAAAGTGCCCCCCCCACTGATGTCTCAATTAGTTACTGTAAATAATGTAAAAGCTGGACTTAAAAACAACAGCAACTATTAGGACATAATGAATAGGACACTACATATAATTCAAAGCATTAAGTGGTGTATTCAGCTGTCTTTGAGATCACAATGCCTCCACTTCAGATTAGATTGTAATATGGGAAAGGACAGCCTTACTGATGGAATTTCAGAGTCCATTAAAGTAGAACTGATGGGAGGAACGAACCAGACATTAAACGATCCGAATCCAGAATGGAGAGACCGTATCAGCCACATCTGTTAAAGAGTATTATTAGATTAGACCAATATGGTGGAAGAGGCATACCGGCAAAGAGCAGATCAATCAATACAGGTGATTTTTTTTTCCCCAAGCAAGTGCTCGGACATGCGGTAATACATCTGCTCTCTCTTTTCCAGCTTTCTTTCTCAACTTCCATTCCTCCACTTGCTCTCTCAGACAGATCCATCTGTGAGAGCTTCTCCGCCAACCTCCACACTTTCTCCAAGTGAGCGGTGCTGGATTTTATATAGAGAGAAACATGAGAAGCTAACCATGTTATCATTGCTACTGAGTGTATTTCAGCCACTGTCAGGGTAATCTAGATTGAAAAAAAGATGTATTTTCTCCAAGTAACATAAACTGTCAATATTTAATTATGTAAAAAAAGTATAGTATAGTAAAAAAAAGGTAAAAAAAAAAAATAATAAATTCCCCCAAACCTTTTACCAATGTTTTACCAACAGTTCCCAATTTGTTTGTTTATTTATGTTTTTTTTCTTTTTTTTTTAAGTTTCTTATGTTCTCCAAGGCTACATTCATTTGTAATAAATAAAGGAATTAGACTTAATAATGGCAAAATAAAAGCACACATCAAATTGTGTACACTCTTCTGTGTTTAATTTAAATATTTACATTTATTCATTTAGCTGACGCTTTTATCCAAAGATAAAAGAGGTCAGAGGTCGCACGTCTCTGGAGCAACTAGGGGTTAAGTGTCTTGCTCAGGGACACATTGGTGTCTCACAGTGGATTCGAACCCAGGTCTCTCACACCAATGGCATGTGTCTTATTCACTGCACCAACACCACCCCCCATAGGCTATTCAGTTCAACTTAAATATTTTTGCCCTGCCAACATTTTGTGAATTAGATTTTTTTTTTACAGTGCATGGTACTTTTTAAAATAGCCCAGTATTTTTTCGGTGTGAAAATCAGCTAAATTCACAAGAAATTGATCATTTGAATTAATCTGTTTATCGTAACCATTAAGAAGTCTCTCGAATAGAGTATACCATAAATAAAACCCTAAAACAACATTAAATGGCAAGTTTAGGAGCTGATTTATGGGAATGAAGAGTTAGAAAGCGAGGGATGGGAGTTACAGAAAGAAAGCGAGAGGAAGTGAGGTGGGTAGTAATTTGATTGAATATGTTATGCCGACTAGATAAAGCCATTGTCTCCCGGCAGAGGTCAACAGCTGCAAAACTGCCCTCCATGGCCTTGTGCTTCTAACCCCTGTAAAGCAAGAGCAATGCTGAAGCTGGAAAGTTAAATTGGTATTTCATGAGAAAGCACATCGGATGATCACTTTAGCCACCAAAGACTTTATAAAGTAACCAATGGTCCGCTTAATTAAAGAACTATCAGCCCACTTAAATTTAGAAGAGTTGCAAAATTATCATAGGCTCTGGCTCAGAGAGAGAGAGAGAGAGAGAGAGAGAGAGAGAGAGAGAGAGAGAGAGAGAGAGGCAGTGCTGTCTAACAGTCTCTTCATCACTTCTGTGCACGGTAGTGTGGCTCAACATCGCTGAGATACAATCTTGTTTCTTTAATCCATTACAGGCTCACATTACCCACACAACACAAATACATCTCAGTTTGCCATGGCCTGCTGCTTGGATATAAAAGTGGCTCATTTGATCAACTCATTATTTTCTCCTCACATTTTTCAGCTTCCCGTGAGCCTACTTACCCAAAACTCACACAGCGCTCTGAGGGACAATTATGCTCTGAAGATATCTGTAGTTTGTTGCTTAAAATAAATAAATAAATAAAAATTAAACCTTGGATTATATACTACTTCATTAAAAAAAAAGTCAATATGTGTTTATAAAGGTTAAAGGTGAAGTGTGTATTTTTTGCACCTCATATAGCACCAATTGGAATTGCAAAAGTACAGTGTTGTTTCTCGTTAACTAAAGCTAAAACTATTAAAAAGGGAAGAACTAGAAACTTAGAAATGTTTCCCTGGGAATTAACTGAATTAAAATGAGTAAGTACTTACAAAAAAAAGTACTTAAACTAATATATAATATATATAGATATTTCAAAATCTGAATTAATACTATAATACTATAAAATAAATAAAATAGCTAATTTCAACAAAGAAATAATAATAATGACAATGAAATATGACACCTCTACTGTACATTAATAACACCAGGTCTGGCAGGAAGGATCACTAATGCAAACATTACTTAATTTTTTTTTCCACCAGTGCTATTTTAGTATCATTAGTTTTTGTTAAATGTTATTTTTATATATTATGTTTTTATTTTAAATTTAATTTCATTAAATTTTTTTACAAATATTTGAACTTGAACTAAAGTATAGACGGCCTGAACCTGTTCTTTCATCTCATCTCCTTGTTGTTTTCCTTCCTGTTGTTAAATGTTGGCTCCTGTTCCTGTTTTAGACATAAAGTGATAACATGAAGGGTGTACATGAGTGTTGAACTGAGAGTTTGGACACTGATATGCTTCTCTTGATGGATGGCTAAATCAAAAACAGTCTACTCCCAAAAGGAGGAAGTGAGGAGCAAAGGCAATGAAACAATATTGCTATATATTCTTCAAGGGATGGATTAGTCCATAATATGACATATAATTTGATATTATAATATGATTGTATAAGCGGCTAATTGTATAGTGGCACAATCTCCCTAGCAATAATCTTTTTGTAATTACATTTTTTCTCTCGCATTTATCTCACTCTAAGGTCTCATGGATGTTTTCTCTCATTACAATTAAAGCATTTACTTAATGCCGTGGAGGATTTTGTTTTTGTTTAATTAACCAAACCACCTTTGTTCTTGCTGGAGGCAAAGAGAAAATGCATATCAACCAATAAATCACGATACAACGAATGCATGTTACAGAAGCGGATGTGGGTTGACGGTTTTGCGCCCCTCATTAAAATCGCTGTACTTTTAAATTATTCATACACTCCTGTTTTGTTATAACTGTTGATCCATAGCAATTGAAAATCACCAACCAGTCGGTGGAGTCGCGCATGATCTGTTTATTAAAAAGGAGTTTGCTCGCCTTGTGTTTCTGAAGGTATAATACAATTCCGGAGTTCCCGAAGCAGAAAACCCAAATAAATCAAATTCATTAACTCTGTAATTGATTTCATTATTTTTCATGCTCATAACAGAGGTTTTTTTTTTTTTTTTTTTTTTTTAGGTTTGCAGGAAGGGATGGAGGCAGACCTTGGGAGCATGAGGCAAAGGTTGAGTGCATAAACAGTTAGGCCAGGGGGAAAGTCGCTCTTTAATTACATCACAGAAGATCTGTGAGCCGTTGATAACCCCTTCATCAGATCAGCAATAGTGCTGCACTGGATTAAAGAGTCAAAATGGAAAAAGAGAGACTGTCTATACTTACCTTTATCTGAACATTCAGTGTGTATTGAGTGTATGTTTGTTTCCTGTTTCTATAAATTCAGATTCTGGTCAGTTGTGGAAGTGTGACCCCAAATTCACTGACTGTAGGCCCATTCCCATGAGCACATGCTACAGATTACTAGCCACTTTTCACACAGCTCTTCTGTTCAGAAAATCCCACTCTCCTGAGACACACTGAAAAAGAGTGTTCCCTCTCTGCTTGCTTTTCAGTAGCATTCAGTGTGTTTACTTAACTGCTGTTCTTACTGTCTAATTCAAGGCTTGTTGATTTTTGAACAGCAGAACATTGACTGTGTAGTTTTTTTGTTATTATTTATTAATTTATTATTACTTTTTTTTTGGTAAATGAAAAGAGTTGAGAAGAGCCATAAACATATTTCTTTCTGCTGAAATTAAAATGTGCAAAATTGAACATGACATTTATTAGGCTGGTGTGAGTATAGTAAGTTTATTTCCCAAAAGTTTAATTTAATTAGGAGTAAAACTAATTTACTGAGGAAAACACATTTATATATATACTATATACACACAGAAGTTTGGGGTTGGTGAGAAAATGTAATGATTTTGAAAGTCTCTTACCAGTACTGAACTTATTTGATTAAAACTTAATGGTTAAGCCACTAATAATATATTGCATTATTAATATTGTGAAATATTATTACAATATAAAACAGATGTGTGCTATTTTATTACATTTTAAAATGTTATTTATTCCTGTAATTGCAAAGCTGAATTTCCAGTCTTCATTATCTAAGTCTTCCATGTCACATGATCCTTCAGAAATCATTCAAATATGCAGATTGGATGCTCAAGAAACGGCTGTGCTGCTTAATATTTTTGTGCAACCAATGATCATTTGGTGATCATCTGGGATTTTGACAGACAATTTGAGGGTTCTTGGTATGGAAGACTGGTTTTAAACTAAGAAAAGGATTAGAGCAGAGGCCTTTTGTTGATGTTGGAGCACAATATAAAAAAGTGCAATCTGCAATAGCTGCAACTGCCTGGGCAGCAATGGTAATTCAATAACAAATGCTTTTGTTGATTTTGTCTGAATCCATTGAAAACAAGGCTTTGCTGTCATACTGCTTTACTGACTGCAGGCTGCAACTCTAAACACCGGCCTGGTGAGCATGACGGTATCAGATAATAGTATCCACCAAGAATGGATTACACGACTTCCTTAACCGTATAAAGGGAGCATGCAATTAAATTTTATTTCAACTAGTAGTCCTGAACATCGTAATGGAGCTTTCAGTTCCCTGGTATATCTGAATGCTTCGGTTTGCATGCTCCAGAATCAACAAAAGTGGCTTCTAACAAAATATGTGTTATTCTTGCTTTAGGTGCTTCAATGCATGAACCACAGCAGAAATCCAAGGAGATCTAAAAAGTTGCTGACATGGGAAATATACTCTTAACTACATATAGTGTACACAGAACAATGTAACCACCTCTCCAGAGCATTTATTTACCTTAGAAGCGTAGAAAAGCCCGTCATTGCCATATATTTGCCAGAGAGAAAAACACTAATTTAAAGTGATAGAGATGAAAATTCTGTCATCATTCACTCACCCTCAAGTTGTTTCAAATATGTATGGTTTTCTCTGTTCTGTTGAGTACAAAAGAAGATATTTTGAAGTATGCTGGTAACCAGACAGTTGACGGTAACCATTGACTTCCATTGAATAGGAGAAAAAAATACAGTGGAAGTCAATGGCTACCGTCAACTGTACAGGTTTGGAACAAGACAGAATTTCTAGTTTTGGGTAAAGTTTACTAAATTAAAATGACTGATTTGATTAAAGAGCACAAGGAAAACAAGCAAATTAGGTAACCCAAATGAATCCGTACAATCAGCAAGATTTTCACTGAATTTAAAAGACACCCCTGACTAATTATCTGAGCTAGGTATTAATATAGACCAATTAATTAAAACAGATCAAAAAGCTCTGCAGGGAAAAAGCTTTACAATGACCTAAATGAAAACACTGAAATGAGTAGGAAGGAGTGCTGCAGAAATTAATATACACATATGATGAAAAGTTATCAACTGAACTTCTTTTCCAACACGTGCTGATTGATTATTGATTGGGATCAACCAGAGAGGCTGCAGTGACTGTGAAATGTTGTTCTACCTATTGAGGGATGTTTGCTGTGATGAATTATGGGTAATATTTAGGATCACCCTTACTTTTTCACAAGTTAGGGTGTCCCTATTTCTTTCTACTCTTTTTACACTTTCTCTCTGTCTTTATACTCCTACACTGAATGATAAATGGTCACTTACATGCTCCCACCTGGCATTCAGTCATGCCATTATTGATCTTTTAAAAAGCCAGTCAAATACTCCATTGATAAGCTGGCTGGACTTTAAATAATGATTCTCTTAAACTTTGCTAGAACATAATCAGTTCTGGGGAAAGCATTATTTAAATATTTTTTATTTAAATATTTAACATTGTTACTTATTATAAAATGGATCTACAGTAATTGTTTTATATCAATACTTATTACATGCTAAGACACATTTGCATTACATTTTCTCTGATATGATCTCATCCAAAGTGGAAGCACGATGCTTGGTTCTCTTACGAGAGCTCTCTCGTACTGCGTCTTAGCTAAGACGCTACGGGAAAAGTCTCTTTTTTACAAAATACTGAAGCTAAAAATTATCCTTAATTTTGTATTTTTGTAAAGCGCATTTGCAGCAGTACACAGCCATAGGCGAGACGGCTCGTTCGCTCATTGGCTTGTTCTGCGGCAACTGCACAGCCTATCGAGCGCGGGCTGATGCAACATTAGACCACTTCCTGCCGAAACGGGTGTGGCCCAACCTATAAAAGGAGCTTGAAAAGGCTGACTCACCTGATTTTTCATCTCTTCAGCGAAGCTCACGCATCGCTGGATCACGGAGGAAGCAAGCGCCGTCTGAGAAAGCACATCAGCAGGACGAGCTATTCTGAAGCTGCTGGCATCGCCGCCTTCCACTGCCGTTCCTGCTGCGCTATCCGGCGCCTATATCCATAAAAGCATCGCTTCCAGCGGATTCCGGAACCGTCTTCAGCTCAACCGAGCTCGCCGGTTTGCCCTGCTTCACCGGCCCCCCCTGCATCGCTTCCCGGTGGGCAGCGCCCGCTGTTTGCTGGCGCGTCATCCGAGGAAGTCGATCTCAGGCCCGCGTCGGGGGAAGAGGACACGCGCTCTCTGCTAGCTTTGGGCAGTGAGGGCTGGGCGAGCTCCGAGGATCTTGCGCCTTCTGCTCAGAAGCCCAGCAGACGAGCTGACATCGAGAAGGAGCCGGGGCGAATGCTCATGTTGGCCGCGATGAGTCTCGGCCGCGAGTGGTTTGCACCAGCGCCCCCCCTCTCGTTCCCGGCTGGATGGTATTTCCCTTTCGGATGAGCGTACTTCTCAAAGCCCGCCTCATTTCTTCCTGAGCTTCACGAAGAGGTGGCGAAGGCTTGGAACGCTCCATATTCAGCGCGAACTCGTTCGTCTGTCTCACTAGCATTCTCCACACTGATGATGCTAAAAACAGGAACTACCACTCACTTCTGCCGGTGGAACAGGCGATAGCGACGCACCTTTGTCCGCCCTCTGCCGGACGGCAGCAAAATCAGTGTTGCCATCTAAAGCCTGCTGTGTGACGCTGCGTCGGCACTACTAACGATGGCTGCTTCATCGAAGCGCAGGAGTACGAGTTCCGCTTTGGCCGAGCTCTCACCCAAGTGCGCCGCTGTTTCAGTTCCAGGAATTGTGACTGTCTCAGCGTTTTCTGCAATGCGCAAGCCTGCACAGTTGCCCGCTTGCCTGCAAACAAAAGCCGTTATCACAACAGCTTCAGCAACGCAGCTCGAGACCCCCGTTCTCGCTCTACCGGCCGTCGCCCCGCGCCGCGGTGACCGCGGCAGAGGATTACGGTGAGGCCGGGAGCCCCGAAGCCATCCTAGGAAAGCCATCTACGCATGCTGCATGACGCTGCGTCGGCACTACACACGATGGCTGCTTCATCGAAGCGCCGGTGTACGAGTTCCGCTGTGGCCGGGCTCTCACCTAAGCGCGCCGCTGTTTCAGTTCCAGAGATTGTGACTGTTTCAGCGTTTTTTGCAATGCGCAAGCCTGTACGGTTGCCCGCTTGCCTGGACACGAAAACCGTTATCACGGCTACCCAGATATTTCCCGAAAAAGGTGTAATTTCTGGTGTCCCGGCCACGGCCGATGGTGCTATAAATGTAGTGACTGTGATCAGCGCGCTCCCCGCCTCAAATGCACAGCACACCCGAGCGCCGCCGTTGCCCGGTCAACAGAGCGCGCTTCGCATCCAGCCCTTAGCCATTCATGCAGATGCATGGTCAGCGCTTCCAGGGGTTTTGGATTGGGTGCTAGGCATTATAAAGAGAGGCTACTCGCTACATTTTTTTCGACGTCCTCCGCGCTTTTCAGCGCGCGTCGAAACTACGGTCAAAACAGAAGTAGCACACATACTTCGGGCCGAAATATCAAAACTGTTGAGCAAAGGGGCTGTAGAGCCTGTGTCTCAAGCTCAAAGCGAGGGGGGGGCTATACAGCAGATACTTTCTGGTGCCCAAGAGAGACGGGGGTCTCAGGCCCATACTGGATCTAAGACAGCTGAACAAGGCATTGATGAAACGCAGTTTCAAAATGCTTACGACCAGGAAACTCCTCGCGCAGATTCGCAGAGGGGACTGGTTCATGTCAATAGATCTGAGGGACGCGTATTTTCAAATACAGATAGCGTCAAACCACAGGCGATATTTTAGATTCGCCTTCGAGGGCCAGGCATACCAGTTTACAGTCCTCCGTGGCTCCTCGTACGTTTACGAGGTGCATGGATGCAGCGCTCACTCCTCTCAGACTCAGAGGCATACGAGTGCTGAATTATTTGGACGACTGGCTGGTTCTGGCCCGATCACGAGCGGAGCTCGTGGACCACAGGGCCGTTTTACTCGATCACCTCGAGAAGCTCGGCCTCAGTGTCAATTGGGCGAAGAGTTTGCTGAACCCCAGTCAGACGATCCTGTTTCTGGGTATAGTTCTGAACTCGTGTTCCATGACGGCGCGGCTGTCACCACAGCGCGCGATGGGCATTCAGCGCGCAGCGAGTTCTTTCCGCTGCGGCGCGACCGTGTTGCTCAAACACTGTCAAAAGATGCTGGGTCTCATGGCCTCAGCATCTCCGGTTCTGCGGCTGGGCCTGCTCTGCATGCGCCCCCTGCAGTTCTGGCTGAAGGCTCGGGTGCCGCGCAGAGCGTGGGCGTCTGGCCGGCTGCATTTCAAGGTCGATCAGAGCTGTGTTGCGGCTCTAGCACCTTGGACAGCGAACGGCTGGTACCGATCAGGTGTAAGCCTGGGGACTTCCCTGAGTGTGAAAATGGTGTCGACGGACGCCTCTACTTCGGGATGGGGAGCGCTGTTTGAAGGCAGACCGTCCTTTGGCCTATGGTCAGAACGGGAAAAGCTCCATCATATCAACTGCCTGGAAATGCTGGCAGTGGAGAACGCGCTGACGCGCTTTTGTCCCCATATCAAGGATCACCACATTGTAGTCCGTGCGGACAACATGACCGTGGTGTCCTACATAAATCGCCAGGGTGGTCTCGGGTCCCGAAACCTGTGCAGGCTGACGGAACGCCTCCTGGTTTGGGCTCAGCGCAACGTGCGCTCGCTGAGAGCAGTGCATGTGCCTGGACTGCAGAATCTGGGTCCAGACAGGCTGTCCAGAGGCAATGTTCCTACGGGCGAATGGTCTCTACACCCGCAAACAGTCCGGCTGTTGTGGGAGAGATTTGGCATGGCGGAGGTGGAACTCTTTGTGTCCCACGAAAACGCTCACTGCCCCGCGTTCTTTTCCAAGAACGAAAGCGCGCTGTCACGGAGATGGCCGTGCTGCCCGCTTTATGCGTTCCCTCCCGTCTCCCTCCTTCCGCAGGTGATAGAACGGGTGAGAGAAACGAGATGTTCAATACTGCTTGTAGCACCTCTTTGGAAGAACCAACCATGGTTCCCAGATTTGATGCAGTTAGCAGATGTCGCCCCGTGGCCGGTACCGTTGAGGGGGGACCTCCTCTCGCAGGCCAGGGGCTCGATTTGGCACCCTCAACCGGAGTTGTGGTCCCTCCATGTGTGGGCGCTCAACGGTTACCCGCTGATCTCGCAGTGGGAGTGCTAAGTACCATCACTCAGGCTAGAGCTCCGTCGACACGAAGTCTGTATGCCTCGAAGTGGTCGGTGTTCTCCAGCTGGTGCACAGCTCGAGGTTATTCACCCCTTGGTTGTGAGGTGACGGAGGTCCTCTCCTTCCTACAGGAGCTGTTGGATAAGGGCAGAGCCCCATCCACGCTCAAAGTTTATGTGGCGGCCATCGTAGCGTTTTCTGAAACGGCGTCCGGTCAGTCAATAGGAAGGAACGATTTAGTCATCCGGTTCCTCAGAGGAGCTAGGAGGCTGAATCCTCCCAGACCTCCGTCAGTCCCTATGTGGGACCTCGCGGCGGTTTTGGAGGCCTTGAAGGGTCCCCCTTTTGAGGCTATCCAATCGGTTAGCCTTCAGCATCTGTCGTTCAAGACAGTATTCTTGTTGGCTCTCGCTTCTGTGAAGCGTGTGGGTGATTTGCACGCGCTCTCAGTGAGCCAGTCGTGCTTGGAGTTTGGGCCCAATGACTCAAGGGTCATACTCAAACCTAGGCACGGTTATGTGCCGAAATCCCTCAACACACCGTTTCGGGCTCAGGTTATTGCCCTGTCTGCCCTGCCGGTGTCAGGTGAGGATGGAGACTCGAGTCTTCTTTGCCCTGTCAGGGTTTTAAGAGCTTATGTGTCTCGCTTATTGGGTTCCCGTAGCATCTTAGCTAAGACGCAGTACGAGAGAGCTCTCGTAAGAGAACGTACTCGGTTACTAAACTTAACCTCGGTTCTCTCTAGGAGAGCGAACGAGTACTGCGTTCTCTGCCGTGCGCACGATTTACTCTGGTTCGCTTCGGCGATGAAATAAATCAGGTGAGTCAGCCTTTTCGAGCTCCTTTTATAGGTTGGGCCACACCCGTTTCGGCGGGAAGTGGCAAGGTCTGATTATTGGTCTGATGTTGCATCAGCCCGCGCTCGATAGGCTGTGCAGTTGCCGCAGAACAAGCCAATGAGCGAACGAGCCGCCTCGCCTATGGCTGTGTACTGCTGCAAATGCGCTTTACAAAAATACAAAATTAAGGATAATTTTTTGCTTCAGTATTTCGTGAAAAGAGACTTTTCCCGTAGCGTCTTAGCTAAGAGAGAACCGAGGTTACGTTTAGTAACCGAGTACGTTTTCAGGCATTTTTTTTTTCAGACTGAAAGTGCTATATATATTTATTTGTAAGTTTTGCTTTGGACAAGTCTTTATTCTTCTGATCAAATCTACCACAGCTGAGGTAATGCCCAAATTCTGCTATTTTGTTGATTACATATAACAAGTACACAGGATTCCACAGAAACCTCAGATTTATTTATGTGCTGCATTTTCTAAAACATAAATCTTTACCTGCGCTGAGAAGATATAATGAGGAGAACATAATGCTCACACCTCCCACACTTTAAGTACTGTATATCAGGGGCAGACTGGGACCAAAAAGTGGCCCTGGACTTTCTGGCCCACAGCAGCCCATCACATCATAACGCAACCGCCCCTGTTTTGATGTCATTTATTCATTTAATATTTAAGTAAACAGTTTGGTGATTTTAACCAATAGGGCAACTGATCCTCCATTGAAAAAAAAAAAAAAAAACCTGCGTGCAGCAGCTGTTTATTTAGCAAATCCTAGTGAGTCCAGTCGGGCTCCAGAATATATCACCATAGTGATGTAAAATTCCTAATTTAATTCGCATTGTTCACTCGCTTGTAGGGGTGAAACGGATCGTAGTTGATCATTTGCACTTGTTTCCAAATCTTGCCGATTCAAGCGTTTTAAACAATTCAAGCGCATTCGGAGCTTGCACGCACTCGTTCAAAGCACGCGCTGAGAGCAGCATTTCAGACAATGCGTGTACATTGTCTCAGAATTAATTCATCTTTCGCATATCGTAACTTCTGAATGAACACATACAAACAAAATTATCTCAAAATAATTGTCTCTGCAAGTATTCTCGTAAACACAATCGGGTATGTTTTAAGTGCACGTATACAGTGGCCTGCTGCTCAGAGAAATTCGCTGTACTGGATAAATCTGTCTCTCTCTGTAAATTAGACGGACGGAAGAGTCCCAGTGCTCCAGATGGCCAGTCCGCCCCTGCTGTATATACCAAATTTATATTCTGCCAATAAAGGTATACTTGTTTTAATTTTCTTCAGTAAGAAGATTCAAATATACATTTTACATGTTATTTATTTGAAAAAGTAACTTGTTATATTATGGTGTAAATTTAACAAGTAACATGTTACTTTAAATTAAACAGGACAAGCTCAAATCAGTGACATTTCTTGTTTTGCATTTTTTTGTTGGGCTTTTTGCTAATATTGTGTGTGTTAAGTGGCTCAAAGGCATATACTGTAAGCACACTTACACAAATAACCTACATATGAAAAACCAAGCAGGAAAGTATTGATTTCTCACCACAGTGCCAAAGCAGCAACATGAGACTCGAGGGACTGATTCTAGGAATCCCCCAGTTTCACAACACATACCCTTAAAGTAGTGATCGATCATTGATCTGCACATACCAATGCTACCTCACCTAAGGTTTGACCATCATGCTTTTCACAAATGCCAAGTTCTCTCAGTCGGGACTTTAATAGGGGTTCCCTCATGACCCAGTTCAACATCCAGAAGAATGTTCAGAGGAATATGTCTCAACCTGACTTACTTTTGATGATGAGTTCCTCTTAGTGTGGCACTATATACTTTTAAGAATATTTATTTTAATCATTTTTTTTATTATTAAATAACATCTGAGTGGTTTATGCCTGTGTTTTGTCGTTAACCCCTGCACTTTCATGGCATTCTCAGGATCTCTGTTTTGCACAATTTTTTTTATCTCATATTTTGTCAATTATTTGTTTTGTTTTATTTTTGTATGGTCCATTATTATATCATCCATTTTTATTTGTATTTTTGGTCTCTGAGACCAATGAAGCAGTTAGAGGTAATTTACTCTGAAATATCTGTTACGGTCCAGAACATACCCTGGGAAGATATCCGTCCAAAAATACTTCAGAAATAAGATGCTGAGGTCTGAGGTAGGATATTGGGCTATTCTAGTCTCAAAAACGTTCAGTCCATCACGCACCATCATGTAGAGGCTGATTCAAGGCAAGATTGGGCCTGAAACCAAACGCAGTGTTTTTTCTTCATTTCTTTGAATAGAGAAGCTGCATCAAAAGCACATTGGAGTAAAAAATCTATTCCCTGTGTCACAAAGAGAGACTTTAATGAGTTGGCCGATTGCTTGCTCTCTCTCTCTCTCTCTCTCTCTCTCTCTCTCTCACTCATTCACTCGCACACACAGCCTCTCTTGAACTGAGATAAACTGTGTCAATCTGGCACGAGACATCACAGGGAATTTATTCTATGATGATTTTTGAAGTTGTGCATCTCTATTTCATATGCATGCCATGGATTCATTTCTGAATACCAGTGGCAGCTCTTTTAAAACTCAGAACACCATAAACCTGTTCCAAAACCTAGCGACCATTCTGTCATGGAACCTCACAAGTGACCAATTTTTGTGCGGTCTATTTTTAGCAGCATCACCACGCACCACATAGCACTCTGAAATGGGAAACATGATTTACAATGAATGCAAAAACTATTTGATGTTAGCATGTAACTAATCAGGTCTTAATGATATCATAATAGTTTAATGATAACATAATACGTTACATTTATTTATGTTTTTTAAATATGCTTAAGCTTAATATATCTTAAGCTTGTCAAGGCTGCATTTTTATTTAATGAAAAAAAGAAACAAACATTATATACAATTTTAACAGTAATATTGTGTAATATTATTACAATTTTAAGTAACTGTATCCTATTTTAATATATGTTAAAATATAAATAATTCCATGAATGGTATGCTGAATTTTGAGCAGCTATTACTCCAGTCAATGTCACACGATCCTTCAGAAATCCTTCTAATATACTGATTTAGTGCTCAAGAAACATTTCTTCTTATTATCAATGTTGAAATCATTTGTGCTGCTTAATATTCATTCTTTGATGAATAGAACATTATTAATATCTTCACTGTCAATTTTGATCAGTTTAATTCATCCTTGCTAAAAAAAAAGTATATGTAGAATCATCTACACCAAAGAAAGATAGGAATGTAGCATTGTTTCATGGTACACAATTGGCTGCTTATTGGCTGTTCGCAGTTATAATGAGGATGGATGGCAGTGCTGAGAGAAGCATTTTGTTCTTACTCAGTGCCTGTAACTAATGATTAAAAAATACCTTTGCTGAACTTAGGTCAGTAGATGGATGCTACAGGGTGACAAAGGCAATAAATCAGAGTCCGTCATGTATTTATCAGATTAATGGTCCATTTGATTCCTCCATCTGGCTTGTTTGACTTGTAACCCTGTAGCACTCTTTTACCCTACATAAATACACTGGTGGCCAAAAGTTTGGAATAATATTGATTTTTAAATGTTTTTGGAAGAAGTCTCTAATAAATAATCAATAAAACTGCATTTACAGTATTTAATCAAAAATAGACTAAAAACAAATATATACATAAATAACCGTTTTATATTTGAATATACTATCAGATCCGTTGGAAAATGCTGACTGTGTTAATTCTTTCATTGTTGTGTTTTTCATGGAGCAGCCCATGAAGCACAGCTGGATGGACAGGGATGTGCATTACAAACAAGACTTTCTGCCTTCAGGCTCTGGGACCAAAATCCTCTGATACAGTACATGAATAGACAGCTTGCAATCAGAAAATGTATTGCTTCTCTATAATATGCACTAGTCCAATAACTTGGGGATAAAGAGGATGGCTGTGTGTGAATGAGCAGTGGACACCAGTGACCGTTTTAACTCTGTTGACATTCCCAGCCTGTGAAGGGAATGATCGATTGTGTTTCAGCCTTGGGGGATGCAGCTTTATTCAGGGAGTCCTTCATCTGAAGAGTGTGAGTCACAGAGCCACCACAAGTGCACACTCGAACACACACACACACACACACACACACACACACACACACACACACACACACACACACACACACACACACACACACACACACACACACACACACACACACACACACACACACACAAAGACAGTGACGGAGAGATATATGGTGACCTAAAATATCAGCTTACATCATACACTTTCTGAACAAGATTAATGTGGTAGTTACAGTCCTGGAATGTTTTGACCAGGTCTGGGCTTTCTTTATCTGGCCCTGTACATGCAAAGATACATACTGTACCAGAACATCCAGTCACAATTTATTTTAAGGTCTATTTCTAGCTATTAACATACCATTAACTATGACTTTTGTCTCAATAAACTATTAATTTGCTGCTTATTAATAGTTAGTAGGTAGTTGTTCAGTTTAGGTATCGAGTAGGATTATGGATGTAGAATATTGGTCATGCATAATATGTGCTTTATAAATACTAAGAAACAGCCAATATGTTAATAATAGGTGTGTTAATAAGCAACTAGTTAAAATTGATAATTGGTCCCTATACTAAAGTGCTACCGAACATATAATTAGTATTTTATACTTAAAAGATTAACCCGTTTAATCCCAAATTTTCCCAGACATGAAAATATCCAAATGACGTGTCATTAGTAACCCTAAAAAAAAAACATTTTTCTCCTAGAAAGCAATGATTTTAAATGGAGAACAATGGAGTCTTTTGTCTGATTTGTCTTTTGAAAAAATAAGAGTAAAAATAATTAAGTTTTTAAAAGTCTTATCAAAAGTCTGATTTTTACAGAGGTTTCAACATGTGTAGACGTAAATGAGATAACCGTTAAGCCTCCCAAGCAAACTTCTAAGGAATAACAATTTCCTCTGAGATGATACCATGGCACGTTGATAACTTTTTTGTTAGTGGTTACAACAGATAAAATGTACAGAACACTGTTGAAGGCAGAACAAACACAGCATTTGCCTCTCTCCAGTTTGAAAGTACTTTGAGTTGGCATGTGTTACGGTATAATGCTCTTGTCGTTGTTGTTTAGTGTGATTTGAATTGGAGACTCAAGGTCTGTGTATATGTGTGGAGATGCACAGAAACACAACGACTGGTAATGTATAAGCGTTCCCTATTATACTGAGGGGTTTCTGGGACTCATGCCAGGCTTTCCAGGACAATAATACTATGATAAAACACAACATTTGGAGATATTGGAGTCTACCCATCATTATAAGAGAGGTCAGATGAACGTGGTTGGAATGGAGCTGGAAGTTTCAACATTATTTTGCCCTTTATTCATTGCTTGCAGTTGTATATGTGTTTATTGCTTCAGTATATACAGTGTGCTATATATATATATATATATATATATATATATATATATATATATATATGTAAACACACTCACCGGCCACTTTATTAGGAACACCTGTTCAATTGCTTGGTAACACAAATTGCTAATCACATGGCAGCAACTCAATGCATTTAGGCATCTAGATGTGGTGAAGACGACTTGCTAAAGTTCATACTGTGCATCAGAATGGGGAAGAAATGGGATTTAAGTGACTTTGAACGTGGTCTGGTTGTTGGTGCCAGACAGGCTGGTCTGACTATTTCAAAAACTGCAGATCAACTGGGATTTTCATGCACAACCATCTCTAGGGTTTACAGAGAATGGTCCAAAAAAGAGAAAATATCCAGTGAGAGGCCGTTGTGAGTGTTGATGTCAGAGGAGAATGGGCAGACTGGTTAGAGATGATAGAAAGGCAACAGTAACTCAAATAACTCGTTACAACCAAGGTATGCTGAATGCACAAAATGTTGAACCTTGAAGCTGATAGGCTACAGAAGCAGAAGACCACACCGGGTGCTGCTCCTGTCAGCTAAGAACAGGAAACAGAGGCTACAAATCCATCTTCTGATGGCTACTTCCAGCAGGATAATGCACCATGTCACAAAGCTCAAATCATCTCAGACTGGTTTCTTGAACATGATAATGAATTCACTTTACTAAAATTGCCTCCACAGTCACCAGATCTCAATCCAATAGAGCATCTTTGGGATGTGGTGGAACGGGAGATTCGCATCATGGATGTGCAGCCGACAAATCTGCAGCAACTGCATGATGTTATCATGTCAAAATGGACCAAAATCTCTAAGGAAGGTTTCCAACACCTTGTTGAATCTATGCCACAAATAATTAAGGCAGTTCTGAAGGCAAAAGGGGGTATATATATATATATATATATATATACACACACATTAAAGACCAAAAGTTTGGACACACCTTCTCATTCCAAGAGTTTTCTTTATTTTCATGACTATGAAAATTGTAGATTCACACTAAAGGCATCAAAACTATGAATTAACACATGTGGAATTATATACATAACAAAAGAGTGTGAAACAACTGAAAATATGTCATATTCTAGGTTCTTCAAAGTAGCCTTTGCTTTGATTACTGCTTTGCACACATGAGCTTCAAGAGGTAGTCACCTGAAATGGTCTTCCAACAGTCTTGAAGGACTTCCCAGAGATCCTTAGCACTTGTTGGCCCTTTTGCCTTCACTCTGCGGTCCAGCTCACCCCTAAACCATCTCAATTGGGTTCAGGTCCGGTGACTGTGGAGGCCAGGTCATCTGGCGCAGCACCCCATCACTCTCCTTCTTGGTCAAATAGCCCTTGATGCCTTCAGTGTGACTCTACAATTTTCATAGTCATGAAAATAAAGAAAACTCTTTGAATGAGAAGGTGTGTCCAAACTTTTGGTCTGTACTGTATATATATATATATTAGTGGTGGGCCGTTATCGGCGTTAACGTGCTTTGTTAACGTGGGACTCTTATCGGGCGATTAAAAAAAACTATCGCCGTTAATCTATTCTCAAAGTTGGGTTGGGAGCTGGGTCTAAACTAAGCAAGCTATGATGACTTTCACCTTGATATTTTATATAACCGACTGGCTGAGGCCAGCCTAAAATGATGCTCAGGACAGTTGACGGGCCACCGCTGCGCATCGTCACGAAAGCTTATCTTTTTCACGTGTTTTTAAGCCTTACCGCTTGCCGATTTAAACATTAAAGCATCCAAAAACAATACGCGAAAAAGCTGAACAGAGTAGCTGGTTACTCGCGCGCTGTGTTCGGTGTGCACAAAGAGAGAGCCGCGTATCACGGACAGCGACACTGAACCGAGCTCTCTTCTGCGAAGTGAAAGAGCCCAATTCAGTACTCAAGGTGTTCTGGCGCACGCAGAGAGAGGCGTCTCAAAACGCTTGAACACAGAATTTGCTTATTTTTGCTCTTGTGCCGACAAAAACATACAAAATATGTCAAAATATCCACCTTGGAAATTATGCTCGAAAAAACTGTCAGTTCCTTTTCAGGAACTCGAGCTGCGTCGAAACGCTTTTGGGGAACGTCCCTGACGAGACCGACTCTGAATATCGTGTGCAATCAGTCCATCGGAAAGGCGTGATGTCACGGGCGGGATGACGTAGCGACCAGGAAGCTATAAAAGCACGTGCCGTGCAGCTGGCTTCAGCTTCGAATCTGTCAGCAAGCGCTCTGTGTGTGCATGTGCAAAAGTCTGTCCTGTTGGTCCTATTTATTGTTGTCTGTCCCTTAGCTTAAAAAGATCGCTAAAACAGCTCAATATGCCTAAGCAGAAGCAAAAGACCAAACATTTGAAGGGCGATTCCAAGCCGCGTTACAGACTGTGTGTTCCTCCCTGCACTCGCTACATTACGAGCGGGGATACACACAGGCTGTGCGTGGCTTGCCTGGGATCGAAGCACGCTGAGTCGGCTCTCAAGGGGGCCGACTGCCCGCATTGCGAACGTTTGCCAATGCGGACGCTTCGATCCCGGAGGGCTCTCTTCAAGGAGGGAGCCTTCACCAGCGTTCCTCGCGGTGCTGGCCCCGCTTCTGCCGAGGCAGAGCGGCTGCTGCACTCGTGGGGTTCGCAGGTGGATCTGTCAGAAGGAATGGAGACGGGCCAGTCCTTATCTCCTTCCTCATCTGCCAGATCCGGCGCCCAAGCCCTGGGTTCGGAAGCACGCTCGTCGGTTTCTTCCCCCCAGGGTGAGGGATCAGCTCTTCACCTCTCGTCCTCCGAGGAGGTCGATGTGGAGACTGTTGCTGGGGATTCGCCACCCCTGTCGCCCCAGTATGAGGAGCTTTTGGAGGTGGTCACGCGTGCAGTAGATAAATTAAAAATCGACTGGCCTGCTGAAAAACAGACCGCAGAGAAGCCGCAGAGAAGCAAATTAGACGAACGCTTTCTGCGGCCGAAGCAACCACCTCCACGTCGGAGCCTTCCGTATTTTCCCGATCTCCATGATGAGTTATCGAGATCGTGGAATCACCCGTATTCGACCCGCCTCTTTGGCCCTGATTCACTATATTATGGCAACGTGATGGGGCTGGGAGAGCGTGGTTATAGAGCGATGCCACCGGTTGAACAGACGCTCGCGGCCTATCTGTCACCCGGTTCGGCCTCGTCTCTAAAGGCTCCGACATTGCCCACTAAGCCGCTTAGAGTTACATCATCGCTAGTGGGCAAAGGTTATGTGGCAGCAGGTCAGGCTGGGGCGTGCCTTCATACTATGGCAGTCCTGCAAGCTTATCAGGCTGACCTGCTGAGAGATGTCGATGAGGGGGAGGGGATTAAGTCTGAAGATATTGAAGAACTCAGAAAGACCGCTGATCTCTCCCTCCGCGCCACTAAGGAGACCGCTCACGCAATTGGGCGGTCTATGGCAGCCTTAGTGGCCGCGGAGAGGCATTTGTGGCTGACCCTGTCAGAAATTAAAGAACGAGACAGGGTCTGCCTCCTGGACGCCCCACTTCAAGCCTCGGGCCTGTTCGGCGACACAGTTAATACTGTCGTCGACAGGTTCCAGGAGGCGCACAAGCAGGCGGCGGCGTTCCAGAGTTTCCTCCCTCGTCGCTCTCGTGGTGCATCTGGGCGGGAGATGACCACGCCACATACCGGCTCCTCACACCGGGAAGCGCAAAAGCAGAGCGTCGCCACTCGTGCTCCCCCACGTCGGGACCGAGGGCAACGACGCTCTGAGTTGGGGGCTTCTAGGGCGAAAACCGATTTAAGATCTGTCATCGAAGCCCGGAAGTCCTCGACGAAAAGATCCTGACGCCAGGATCCAGAGGGTAGCCCCTGCTGGGGTAGAGCGCGGTTCACCTCATTACACGGTGCCCGTCTCACCTCAGTACCCTCAGGAGGTCGGTCTGCCAACCCTGCCAGAGCTTCAGGGTGCAGCGGCCTCCAGCGAGCGCCACCCCCAGTTACTTCCGCCCGTGAGCGTAGCGGAGCTGGGATGCTCGCCGCCCCTTCGGGGGCCTCTTACACCAGAGGTCAGTCTCGAGAGACTGATTCCCTTAGTAGATTACTTAGCAGCGTGGAAGCTACTGCCAAATGTATCTCAATGGGTCCTGCGTACAATAGAAAGAGGCTATTGCATTCAGTTCGGTCATCCACCACCGAAGTTCAACGGGGTTACACCGACTGTGGTCGGCCCCCAGCAGGCTCTGGTTATGGAACAAGAAGTGAATACCCTATTAAGGAAGGAGGCCATCGAGGTGGTCCCTCCTCTAGACAGGGAATACGGATTTTACAGCCGGTATTTCATAGTTCCAAAGAAGGATGGGGGGTTGCGTCCGATCTTAGACTTGCGTCTCCTGAACCGCTCAGTTATGTCACTGAAGTTCAAGATGCTCACTGTCAACCAGGTTGTAGCTCAAATCAGATCCGAGGACTGGTTTGTCACAATAGATCTCAAAGACGCATACTTCCACATATCCATCCTTCCACAACACAGGAAGTTTCTGAGGTTCGCTTTCGGGGGCAAAGCTTATCAATATCGAGTACTTCCCTTTGGCCTCGCACTCTCACCCCGCACGTTCACGAAATGTATGGATGCGGCTCTGGTATCCCTCCGTATGCAGGGCATCCGCATTTTAAATTATATCGACGATTGGTTGATCCTAGCTCAATCAGAGCAGATGGCGGCTCGACATCGAGATGTCGTTCTCGCACACATGGGGGAGCTGGGTTTGAGACTAAACGCCAAGAAGAGTGTACTTTCTCCAGTTCAGAGAACCACCTATCTAGGCGTAGTGTGGAATTCGACCACGATGCAGGCACGCTTGTCTCCTGCTCGGATCGAGTCGATCCTCACATCAGTCGAGAGAGTCAAAGAAGGCCAGTCACTCACTGTCAAACAATTCCAGAGATTGTTAGGGCTGATGGCAGCTGCGTCCAACGTGATACCTTTTGGCCTGCTGTACATGAGACCCCTACAGTGGTGGCTCAAGTCCAAGGGCTTTTCCCCGAGGGGAAATGGCTATGGCCCTGCTCACGCCTGTTTCACACATACTCCGCCTGCAGTGCGTATGCAGTCCATGTGCGTTACGTATGAGGTGCAGCATGGACATAATTTGCTTTCACACAGGACGCTTTTGCAGTCCGCTACTCGGTACATAAACGATCGCTGCACTGCTGCAGACACAACGCTCCTGGAACGCAACTGGAATCCGTTTACATGGGTGCGTAAAAAAATATGTCAAACAGGCGTAAGGTTGTTTCCACCTTGTGTAATGTGGAATTAGTTTACAGCTTTTTCAAGCACTTTGTTATGCATTTTGGAAACAGGAGATGAGCCCCTTTTCTAATGCACCACCTAGCTTGATAAAGACCTTCTCAAAGACTTACTGTTTGTCAATTTTATTTGGGTAGCATACATATTCTGAATGTCTTCGGCAGAATTCGAATGAGCCATTTAAATCCAGATTAATCTAGATTAATCTCAAAATCACAGTGAGATTAATCTAGATTAAAAAAATTAATCTATGCCCACCACATATATATATATATATATATATATATACATATATATATAAATTCAAAATTGTAAATTAATTAACTAATTTCAGGGTTTTAATTAATTAATTAGTTGACAGCTGTAATATAAAGTGAACAAAGTCTCCATTATTTGTATTTATAGTGACAATGATGCATTTACATTGTTGCATACAATTTACAATATATATTTTTACAGTGAAGGGTATGTTTTTTCATGAATGCAGAATATCAGAGATATAATGGCTGATTAATACATCATGTAAAATTTGTAAATAATAATATAAAATTGTTTAATATTTGTTCAGGATTGTTTGTATGAAATATACTCATCTTCTAATGTTGACTGACAGTTCAGTTTGTTTGTCATTAAATGTTTAATTGACAGTTCAATATTCATGCTGTTTGGGGATACAAACAGTTCCTGAATCTGCCTGTGTCGGATGTTATCCTGCAGAACTTTCCTCCAGGCCACAGAGATGAGAACTGTAATCAAGGTGACTGACACCCTGAATAATGGTAGAGGCCTTGCTATAATAGCTGCCATAGTAGATGCTCCCTATACCCTCTGATCTGAAAACCTTGCGATACAATGGTAAAAGTTCATTCAGTTACTCTTAAATTTACTCATGCAGCCACATTGCATTAGAAACTGCAGTGTTATATACTTCCCATGTCCATAATACAGTTGTCTTGATCTCTAGACTTTGTATTGAACAGAAAATAAATATATTCATACAAGATTTAATATAACAAAAGCTTAAAGAAATATTCTTGTTTTAATATTTGTAGCATAATAATGATTGCAACAAAAAATAACATCAACTCATTCACCTTTTATAAAAAAATAAAAAATAAAAAAATAAAATCAATGTTATAGTGAGGAAATTTTAAATAATCATTATTTGAAATAAAATAAACATCAAATCAAATATATATATATATATATATATATATATATATATATAAATATATATATATATATATATATATAAATATATATATATATATATATATATATATATATATATATATATATATATATATATATATATTAAAAAAGAGTAGTTTCCAAGGCAAAATGTCTCATTTTCCTTTAGTTTAAGCTGCACTAAAATAACTAAAACTAAAACTTAATAAAAAAACTATATAGATCCGCCAAATTAAAATGAAAACAAAAAATATATAAATAAATAATTCAAAAGTAAATATAATTCAAAGTAAAGTTTAAAATAAAACTGAAAGGGACAATAGCAAATTGATATTTGTGGTAATCAGTATTAGTAATTAGTATTATGCTCACTGTCAACCAGGTTGTAGCTCAAATCAGATCCGAGGACTGGTTTGTCACAATAGATCTCAAAGACGCATACTTCCACATATCCATCCTTCCACAACACAGGAAGTTTCTGAGGTTCGCTTTCGGGGGCAAAGCTTATCAATATCGAGTACTTCCCTTTGGCCTCGCACTCTCACCCCGCACGTTCACGAAATGTATGGATGCGGCTCTGGTATCCCTCCGTATGCAGGGCATCCGCATTTTAAATTATATCGACGATTGGTTGATCCTAGCTCAATCAGAGCAGATGGCGGCTCGACATCGAGATGTCGTTCTCGCACACATGGGGGAGCTGGGTTTGAGACTAAACGCCAAGAAGAGTGTACTTTCTCCAGTTCAGAGAACCACCTATCTAGGCGTAGTGTGGAATTCGACCACGATGCAGGCACGCTTGTCTCCTGCTCGGATCGAGTCGATCCTCACATCAGTCGAGAGAGTCAAAGAAGGCCAGTCACTCACTGTCAAACAATTCCAGAGATTGTTAGGGCTGATGGCAGCTGCGTCCAACGTGATACCTTTTGGCCTGCTGTACATGAGACCCCTACAGTGGTGGCTCAAGTCCAAGGGCTTTTCCCCGAGGGGAAATCCACGTCGAGTTATCAAGGTCACGCGGCGGTGCCTTCGTGCCTTAGACATGTGGAGGAAACCTTGGTTCTTGAATCAGGGCCCGGTGCTGGGAGTTCCTTGTCGCCGTGTAACGCTAGCGACAGATGCGTCCCTCACCGGTTGGGGTGCGGTCATGAGCGGCCACCCTGCCCGCGGTCTGTGGAGTGGTCGCCATCTAACATGGCACATCAATTGCCTAGAGATACTAGCGGTCTATCGAGCATTGAAATATTTCCTCCCAGACCTGAGAGGTCACCATGTGTTGGTGCGCAGCGACAACACATCAGTGGTCTCTTATATCAATCACCGGGGGGTCTGCGTTCGCGCCCCTTGTACAAGCTGGCACACCAGATCCTTCTGTGGTCCCAGGGCAAACTCCTCTCGATCAGAGCAGCGTATATTCCTGGGAGATTGAATGTGGGAGCAGACATACTGTCGAGACAGGGGCCGAGGCCCGGGGAATGGATGCTTCACCCCGAGGTGGTGAAGCAGATATGGAGAGTATTTGGTACAGCCCAGGTGGACCTCTTTGCGACTCAGGAGACATCGCAATGTCCCCTCTGGTTCTCTCTAGTTCATCCAGCTCCTCTGGGACTGGACGCTATGGTACAGACCTGGCCGAGGCTTCGTCTGTACGCTTTTCCCCCTATCGCTCCGCTCCCGGGAGTTCTGGCGAGAGTACGCCGGGACGGGGCCCGTCTACTACTAGTAGCCCCGTTCTGGCCGGGCCGAGTATGGTTCTCAGATCTAGTCTCGCTCCTCGACGGCTCTCCGTGGGAGATACCGATCAGGACAGACCTACTCTCACAGGCGCAGGGCATGATAATTCACCCTCGCCCGGAGTTGTGGAAGCTGTGGGTGTGGCCCCTGAGGGGGCACAGCTGTTAGCAGCTGGTCTCTCAACCGAGGTTGTTGAGACCCTACTCCAATCCAGAGCTCCCTCTACGAGGAAACTGTACGCCCTGAAGTGGAAGCTCTTCACTTCATGGTGCAGAGACCGCCAGCTTGACCCAGCAGACTGCCCAGTTGGTACAGTTCTGGAGTTTTTACAAGCCAGGCTCTCTGCGGGGTTATCCCACTCCACCTTAAAGGTTTACGTGGCGGCCATAGCTCCTTTCCACGTCCCTTTCAGGTAGACACCCCCTAGTTACACGTTTCCTCCGCGGTGCGCTGAGGCTGAGACCTCCAGTACGATCCCGTGTTCCCCCCTGGGATTTGGTTGTGGTTCTAGAGGCTCTTTGTAAAGCTCCATTCGAGCCAATACAAGATATCTCAGATAGACATCTGACATTTAAAACTGCCCTGTTACTGGCAATCACCTCACTAAAGAGAGTTGGAGATCTTCAGGCCCTTTCGGTGGCCCCTACCTACTTAGACTTTGCCCCTGGTATGGCCAAAGCATTCTTATACCCTCGAGCGGGTTACGTTCCGAAGGTTCCCTCTGTTACACCACAACCTATCGTACTGCAGGCCTTCTGTCCTCCTCCCTTTCGGGAGCCAGACCAAGAGAAGCTAAACTGTATGTGTCCAGTGCGAGCACTGGACGCATACGTCCACAGAGCTGCCCTGTGGAGAAAATCAGACCAATTGCTTGTTTGCTATGGTCCTTCTAACAAGGGTTCTCCTGCCACCAAGCAGACCCTTAGTCGTTGGATAGTCGAGGCTATCAACATCTCCTATGAGTCCTCTGGTCTTCCCCCTCCTTTGGGGGCCAAGGCTCACTCTACTCGGAGTATGGCGGCCTCCAAGGCCTTTTCAGCAGGTGTGTCCCTCTTGGACATCTGCAACGCTGCGGGGTGGTCCACGCCCTCCACATTTGTCCGATTTTACGATCTTGACATGCGAGCCACGCCGGGCTCTTCTGTTCTCTCGTCTTAGCTGTGCTCTTTTGACTACACACTAGGCAGGGATTTGGAAGTCTGGCAGCGTGGGCACATCGTTCCCCAAAAGCGTTTCGACGCAGCTCGAGTTCCTAAAAAGGAACGTCTCAAGGTTACGTATGTAACCCTAGTTCCTTGAAGGAACGAGACGCTGCGTCGCAGAGCCATACTCCCGGCACCCCTGCCGGCGCTTGCTTCCCTACTCGAAGCTGAAGCCAGCTGCACGGCACGTGCTTTTATAGCTTCCTGGTCGCTACGTCATCCCGCCCGTGACGTCACGCCTTTCCGATGGACTGATTGCACACGATATTCAGAGTCGGTCTCGTCAGGGACGTTCCCCAAAAGCGTTTCGACGCAGCGTCTCGTTCCTTCAAGGAACTAGGGTTACATACGTAACTTTGAGACGTTATTTCTAAGTGAAAGTAAATTGATTGTATATTTCATTTTTACATTGAAGACTATCCAGTGCTATTTTACATTTAATTATTTGGTTTCTGTACCTTGACACCTACAAACTTGAAAAAAACTTAAACATTGTGTAAATAGCACAAATAAATAAAAATAAACGAACATACAAATTAAACAATTTCAAACAGGGCCCACTGGTACAACCTTCACCGGGGCCCCGCTGACCCCAGCTATGGCCCTGCTCACGCCTGTTTCACACATACTCCGCCTGCAGTGCGTATGCAGTCCATGTGCGTTACGTATGAGGTGCAGCATGGACATAATGTGCTTTCACACAGGACGCTTTTGCAGTCCGCTACTCGGTACATAAACGATCGCTGCACTGCTGCAGACACAACGCTCCTGGAACGCAACTGGAATCCGTTTACATGGGTGCGTAAAAAAATATGTCAAACAGGCGTAAGGTTGTTTCCACCTTGTGTAATGTGGAATTAGTTTACAGCTTTTTCAAGCACTTTGTTATGCATTTTGGAAACAGGAGATGAGCCCCTTTTCTAATGCACCACCTAGCTTGATAAACCCCTTCTCAAAGACTTACTGTTTGTCAATTTTATTTGGGTAGCATACATATTCTGAATGTCTTCGGCAGAATTCGAATGAGCCATTTAAATCCAGATTAATCTAGATTAATCTCAAAATCACAGTGAGATTAATCTAGATTAAAAAAATTAATCTATGCCCACCACATATATATATATATATATATATATATATACATATATATATAAATTCAAAATTGTAAATTAATTAACTAATTTCAGGGTTTTAATTAATTAATTAGTTGACAGCTGTAATATAAAGTGAACAAAGTCTCCATTATTTGTATTTATAGTGACAATGATGCATTTACATTGTTGCATACAATTTACAATATATATTTTTACAGTGAAGGGTATGTTTTTTCATGAATGCAGAATATCAGAGATATAATGGCTGATTAATACATCATGTAAAATTTGTAAATAATAATATAAAATTGTTTAATATTTGTTCAGGATTGTTTGTATGAAATATACTCATCTTCTAATGTTGACTGACAGTTCAGTTTGTTTGTCATTAAATGTTTAATTGACAGTTCAATATTCATGCTGTTTGGGGATACAAAGAGTTCCTGAATCTGCCTGTGTCGGATGTTATCCTGCAGAACTTTCCTCCAGGCCACAGAGATGAGAACTGTAATCAAGGTGACTGACACCCTGAATAATGGTGCAGGCCTTGCTATAATAGCTGCCATAGTAGATGCTCCCTATACCCTCTGTTCTGAAAACCTTGCGATACAATGGTAAAAGTTCATTCAGTTACTCTTAAATTTACTCATGCAGCCACATTGCATTAGAAACTGCAGTGTTATATACTTCCAATGTCCATAATACAGTTGTCTTGATCTCTAGACTTTGTATTGAACAGAAAATAAATATATTCATACAAGATTTAATATAACAAAAGCTTAAAGAAATATTCTTGTTTTAATATTTGTAGCATAATAATGATTGCAACAAAAAATAACATCAACTCATTCACCTTTTATAAAAAAATAAAAAATAAAAAAATAAAATCAATGTTATAGTGAGGAAATTTTAAATAATCATTATTTGAAATAAAATAAACATCAAATCAAATATATATATATATATATATATATATATATTAAAAAAGAGTAGTTTCCAAGGCAAAATGTCTCATTTTCCTTTAGTTTAAGCTGCACTAAAATAACTAAAACTAAAACTTAATAAAAAAACTATATAGATCCGCCAAATTAAAATGAAAACAAAAAATATATAAATAAATAATTCAAAAGTAAATATAATTCAAAGTAAAGTTTAAAATAAAACTGAAAGGGACAATAGCAAATTGATATTTGTGGTAATCAGTATTATCGCACATATGCTGAACTTCATTTGCACTGAACTACTGATAATTTCTTAAAGTGAAAACCTTATTTGCAGTATCACATGTGAGCCCAGTCTTATGAAATCATGGTATTGAGACGCAAAAATCGACTTTGGCGTGCATATAATACACAGTTTTCGCGTGCATATGATATGCAGTTTTCGTGTACATATGATATGCATCTTCCCCAAAACCCTAATCCTATCCACTGCGTATCATATGCACACCAGAGTCAAATTTTGCATCTAAACAGTATACACCAAATCTAAACATAAACTTGTGCTATTGATATGCACTTTCATGAGATCGGGTTGCACATGTATACTACTGTAGATGTTTTTACTGTAAACCCTAATGTTAACTCTAAAATTTCTAATAAAATATCACTCAAAAAGTCATACTTAAAAGTTCCATTATAAGAACATTACTGTAAATGTGTTTTACTGTGGGATAAGTTGAAATCATTTCTTGTGATAAACAACAGCATGCCATACATTCTGTTTAAAAGTGATTAAATTGTATTTAACCCAGAATGTTGCTTCCTGAAACTTGTCTCATCCCCAATTGGAAGGACACTGGTGGCAGAGAAGTGAACTGCCTTATTAGAGGGTTGGCTCTGTTGCACATCTGTTAATAAAAAGCTTGTTAGGAGCGTTTGATTGCTGCATATCAGCAATGTGGTCATTGATGGGCCCTACGACTGACAGAAATGATTTCCTGCCTTGCTTGGCTCTCATTAATTGTGCTGTCTTTTGTATGTGGGTGTGGAGGTCAGTCGTGGGAGATGGCAAATGAGAATTTACTCCACACACTCTTATTTGTTATTGGAGAAGACTAATCACATGCACTTCACCTCCTGCTACCACTTCTGAATAGAGCCCCCACACACAGAGACAATAAAGAGATCTGAGCACTCCTGCTTTTGCAAATTCGCTTTTCTCTCTCTGTGTATCTTTCTTTTTAATACATAATAATGAACACTAGTGGGTGTAGGGAATAGGTGATGTCTTCAGAATTTAAAAATTCTACAAAAATGTTCACAAATTGTAAAAAATGTGATACTTTTTTTAGATCAATTTAAAGTGTAACTTGAGATTTGGATTTCATCAGAACAACATAAAGAAATAGTTCACCCCAAAAATTTAGCAGCACATCACTTTCTCACCAATGGATCCTCTGCAGTGAATGGGTGCCTTCAGAATGAGAGTCCAAACAGCTGATAAAAAGCATTACAATAATCCACAAGCAATCCACATGACTCCAGTATATCAATTAACATATGCAAAGTGAAAAGCTTTGTTTTTAATAAACAAATCCATCATTAAAATATGAGCTATAATAAGGCTATAACATAAGTCCTCTATCCATAATATTGCTTTATCCAGTGCTTTCTCAGATGTTTGGTCTGTCATTCTGACGGCACCCATTCACTGCAGAGGATACATTGGCGAGCATGATGTAATGCTACATTTCACCAAATCTGCTCTGATGAAGAAACAAACTCCTCTACATCTTGAATTAACTAAAGTGAGTATATTTTTAATTACTCCTTCGCATATTAATTCAGTGTAATATAATATATGCAACAAGGATAGTTTGTATTTTATGTAGATATATATTTTATATGTTGATACATATATTACAAACATTCATAGTAATAATATTTTACATTATGTACACACACACACACACACACACACACACATTAAAAATCTAAACAAAAATGATGTAAATGTGAACACTGTGTGCATGCTATCCAGAAATGCAAGAAATGTGTGTATTAATGATTCTATTATTAACACTGAGTAGGGTGTGCAGGAGGATAATGGATACAGAGGAATTCCTCAGACTGTTACTTCCAAATATAGCACATGAATGCGCAATGATATCCCTGGAGGAAAGCTAGAGGAGGAAAAACACCCACCAGTCAGACTGAAAAAAAAAAAGGGATTTAGCTGTATTTATATAAATACATACTGTATATCTTTTTGTTGGTCATGCCATACAGGGATATATATACCATGGCAAATACCAGCAAGCTTTAAGAATACCCCACAGGACCAGCCTGATTTTGTATAGTGCAGTTTAGCTTGTGTAGGTTGTGCATTCATAACCTGACTCATCATGACTGGGCGTTTTACAATCAGGCGTCAGATGCAATCAAAGCTTCTGGGACACCGAAGGCTTTGGCATTGAAGGCAAGCAGTGACATATACATGAACACCTATAGTAATAGATTAGCCAAAAATTTTCTATTGTTGACTTTCTATATAGTCATATCTGACAAAGACCTAAGTCATGAGACCACTGCAGGTGCAAAGCTCACTTCCCTCTGTTTTATCATACACACTTCTATATGCATGATCAGCAAGTTCAAAGATGCTTGTCATTGGTTATTGCCCAACGGCATGTTATTTTTTATTTTTCTGAAGTGCACTTAGTTACTTACAATGCCTCTTCTCAGACTGAGAGCAGGAGAGAGGGAAACTTTAAAAAGCACACGCAAGCCAACATTTCATGGCATTTTAAGTGCTTATAAGCACAAGAGTTTACGAGAAATATCCAGACCCGTGCACGATCTTTAGCCACTCCACTTCTCATTTCTCTATCTCTCTTCATTTCTGACAGGGGATATAAGCATGTTGCACTTTTCTCTCTTTCAGTGTGTATACAAACACTGAGACAAAGCAACCTAAGCAAGCATTTTATTTACCAGTATTTTTGTTTACTTCTGTAAATAATGCATTTTTCTTTTAAGGGCTTAAAGTATAAGAACATTTCAAAGGCTAAATTAGTCGAAGAAATGTCTATGAAGAAAAAAGCATGTCTGTGACCTCAGAGTGTAAAGTAAAAACCTGCACATTTGCTACTTCCTGAAATTAGGATGAAACATTTATGACTAAAAGGCAGGAGGTGCGAGTAAGTGTGTAAGAGAAAAGACAAGAAAGGTACGCCGGAAAATCTAGTTAATTATTTGTCAGCACTTTGTCTTCCACATATGCTTGTCATGTGTGGATTCATAAACCTATATAAATAAAGTGATATAAAAAAGATGTATGAATTATTTATACTAAATATTTTGTACTGTATACAATGGTAAAAGTATTTTACTACACTAGTACTCCCTCTCCTAACTGGTTTACAGTAAACAAATTATTTTACAGAACTGAACATTATATAAAGTTATGATCAGGTTATAATATGTGACATCATGGTAGCAAGTCCTCATTGTGTTGTAATTTTAACTCTATGCTTTATACCAGACTTTCTAAGTTTATACCAGACTTTCAGAAATCTTTAATTAACTTAATTAAACTTTATTAATGATGTATTATTATTATTATTATTATTATTATTATTATTATTATTTGAATAATGTCAGAAATACTAACCTAATTTGAACAAGGTTCCATTGGTAGTCATTACACAGAAGGGGAAGGACATTTTATAATATTCTGATATTTGATTTAGATAAAAATAAGTAATAATTATTAAAAATAAAAACAATAATTGATATGGTATGAATATACACTGTGCATCCTTATAATTTACACTTCTTGAATGTCTATGCCTTAGACAAATGTGTAGATATATGACTTAAGAGAAAGATAGATAGACAGACAGACCAATAGATAGATAGATAGATAGACAGATAGATAGATAGATAGATAGATAGATAGATAGATAGATAGATAGATAGATAGATAGATAGATAGATAGATAGATAGATAGATAGATAGATAGATAGATAGATAGATACTATCGTTTGATATTATTTCTGATTTTGATAATTGATTTTATTAAATACGATGAAATGTTTTTGAATTGACACACCAACTAATATCACAAAACATCATAGGATTCATCCATGTTTGTTGTTTGACCTCCAACAGTGATGCCACTTCTATGATGATGTCATTGAGGACCTAGCTTTTCTTAGTTAGGCAGAAATTGCAAAGACTTAAAGGATGTTGGGGACACACACACATATATAAACTGATTATAAA
Source organism: Carassius carassius (assembly GCF_963082965.1). Taxonomy (NCBI): domain Eukaryota; kingdom Metazoa; phylum Chordata; class Actinopteri; order Cypriniformes; family Cyprinidae; genus Carassius; species Carassius carassius. Next base: position 10,598,524 of record NC_081771.1, read on the forward strand.
TATATGATATATGGTAGAGACATGAAAATGTAACAGAAATGACCCAAGAAAGGTTGGGCAGATAGTATCCAATAAAAATTCTATGAAGAACTACTGGGATACATGCCAAATAATCATCTTTCCGGAAACTCAAGGGTACTGATGACAGAGAGGGTCATGGGCAGGGGGGTGCATCCTGTTGTCCTTATAGGATTGGCAGTCCCAGTCCACCATGGCAGAAAATCATTGGTTGATCTAGTGTGTGCATTTATGGATTTTCAAATTCATTGCATGGCAGGAATGGAGATCAGAGAGTGAGGAAATGGATGAAATTTCTCAGAGTAAATGCTTGTTCCAGAATGTTCTGCTGATGGATTAGAGGAAAGGCTGTCTGACCGTTTAGCCCCAAACCTCTTGTGGAGTTGATTGGTCAAGAAGGTCTCCTTAAATCCCCATAAGTCACTGATTCATTGTGGTTTGGTGAAGGTTGTGCTGTAGTCTGCCTCCACCATGGCTTCATATCTAAGGGGTGGCTCTTCTTGACAGATAACTATTTATCATTCTGGCAGTCAGACTGATCAATTGGGCAGTGATTCAGTCCTTTTGGTCAGGGGATGAATGGAGGTGGTGACTGCTCGACTCCAGGCAGTTTTCAAAACCCAGGATTACTCACCCACCATCTAAGATGCTGTATAAACATTTTGGAAGGAAAAAAATACAATTGTGCAGAGTTACTTAAACTATGCATTTCCATCCAGTTTTTGTGTTTGATGCATATTTTTTTGCTTATTAGAATATTATGACTCTAGCCTAACAAGATGCTAATGTTTGAATCAACTATGAGTCTTTTGTGAGTGTGGGATTTTATTTTAATTTTTTTTTTTAGTGGCTGTTAATGCAGTTACTACCCCTAAAATCAGTTATTTTTTAGTTGCTATTTTGATTAAAATGCTTTATTTTATATTTTAATATTAAAACACATGTAATGACCACTAGTGGCAGTAAAACACCAACATTTTTATTCACACAAATTACATGTGCAATTTATGAATGTATGTGGGTGGGTGCACTTTTTTTGGAATGAGAGTCTAAAATAAGTTTAGTCTTAGACTGTTAGACAAATGTCAATAAACTTGCAGGTATTCATATTCGTTCGTATTCGTTATGATTCTTGCACCAATTATACATCAATAAAAACATATTTTAGTGCAGTTCCATGTTTTGACAAAAACACATTTACCATAGTGTATGATTTGCCCGGACCCTGCTAATTGCCACTCGCTGCTAAATTTATTAGAACTTTTCTTTTATATTGAGTGCTAATGATTACAAACAGAAATTACAATATTCAGTGAAGAGTGTGAATCCATTAGTATCAGCATATCAGTCATTTGTCTATGTGTTTTAAATAAAACAGGCCTGTCAATGTTGCAGCATAAGGTGTTTGAAACTTTTTGTTCTTGCTGAAAAAAATTGTCCATCTGTCAAAGCTCATACTGGTAAAAAGTGAAAGGTGTCTGAACTGTTTTCATATATTTAGCTTGACTTTTCTCAGAGCTGCCACCAGCAGTGATGACAGACAGCAGCTTGTATAGTTCTCTTGTCATTTTCCACTGATAATCTTCACCAATGCTGTGGCTCGCAAATCAAATATGGTGCCTATGGCATGTTTGATGTCATGGCACTTAGTTATGAGAACCAATGATGTTTGATGTTATTGATGCCCAACCTGCAACATGAGTGCCATATATTCAAATAGACATCAACAGTGGAAGTGAATATTATCAATGAATACTTACATTTCTGTCTTATGAACTGCTTGTCAAGTTCATTAAAAAAACAACAACAAAGCAACTCAACAACTCAAGCATGTGTTCTGTACTATCAGTGTGTACTTTACAACCAATGCTGAGAAAAGGCTTGAGCAGTGATGGGCAAAGCTAATTGAGCACATAATACTACAATTTACATTTTCATGAATTAAACATTGGAATGACCTAGCTGTCAGACTCCTAAAATAATTCCAGTGGCAGACCGCCTGCCACGTTTTGCATAAAAAGCCATAATTTGACTCTCATTACAATTTTGTATTTTTTTTACTGTCTTGATTTATGAAGATGAGAATTTTTTTCAATAAATATTCGTCAGTTTGGCTTCAAGGCTATATATGTTTCACTGGAAAGGCGAATACTCTATTATGCCCTCCTACTGGAACCGGACCCTGTTTTGGTATTCATTTTCTGGAATTACCTCTGCCACTAAAGTAACTGTTTTTCTTTATTATCATGGTAAGCTCAGATGTCCCATACAGCAGCTCGTTCATCACACCATGCCCGGGTAGTCTGTGATGGAGAAGTGTTTCTGTACAGGACCCATCACAAGGCATTGAGCGCCGCTGCGGGTTAGATACAACATGGTCCTTATCGCCCCTAAACAGCCTTCTGTCCTGCCTGGTTCTATCGCCTGAGTGACACAGTGGTCAACACCATACTTGGCTTAGCTTCCTTATGACTGATTTTATTGGAGGAAAACTGTAACCTATGTGATCCTGAGAGATAAAACACCCCCTTGCTCTCTGAAGCGGTAGTCAACCATATAAACAATCCTGTTTCTGTTTAAGGAATCCTATGATGTTTTGTGATATTAGTTGGTGTGTCAATTAAAAAACATTTCATCGTATTTAATAAAATCAATTATCAAAATCAGAAATAATATCAAACGATAGTATCTATCTTTCTATCTATCTATCTATCTATCTATCTATCTATCTATCTATCTATCTATCTATCTATCTATCTATCTATCTATCTATCTGTCTATCTGTCTATCTATCTATCTATCTATCTATCTATCTATCTATCTATCTATCTATCTATCTATCTATCTATTGGTCTGTCTGTCTGTCTATCTATCTTTCTCTTTAGTCATATATCTAGACATCTGTCTAAGGCATAGACATTCATGACGTGTAAATTATAAGGATGCACAGTGTATATTCATACCATATCAATTATTGTTTTTTATTTTTATTTGGATTGATGATTTGTAAAAGTGTTTATTTATATATTTTGAATTAAATATTGTATATTTATCATACCCCTTATTTAAAAAAAATGTAGATTACATTTGTCAAGTTCTTACTTATAAATACCAAAAACATTATGACTTTTTTTTAGCAAATCTGAAAATGAATATCCATATTCCATATTGTACAAACACTTCTTAATAAAAAAATAAAAAAATAAATAAAAACAAGGACAAGTCTGTTTTGACAAATTTTGTTTTTAATAATATCCTGAATGACTTTCTTTGTATATTTTAAAACTATTTAATTTCAAATTAAAATTCAATTGCCATTTTACTTCATTTTTGTGGCCTCAATATAAATTCAGGAATTTAGCTGCAATTTAAATGTCATTCTCAATTAAATTTTAAATGGTGCTGTTACATGTTCCCAGTTTGTTTGGAATTTTATGCTGATGTTTCTTCTTCTTTTTTTATTCTGGGTTATTTTTTTTAGTCCTTTGTAATTCAGTTTTTGATTGGTCCCTGATATTTGTTTTCCCAGGTGTGTCTTGTTTTCCAATGACCCCATTTGCACAGATCCTACCTTCCTCTCTTGCCGTTTCACCATCATTACATGTGCACATCTCACTGCACTCTTTTTTCTCTATATGGTTCCTTGAAGGATATACATTTCATCTTTATTTCATCTTTTTTTTTTTGCCAGATGAAATATTATATTTACCAAGTTTCTTTTCATAGCACATTACAGTCACTGCTGTTATCATTACAACTGGGCGGCGAATCAACATTTACAGTATTCTTTGAGAGAACAAGAGGGCACAGCTTTCTGCTTGACCCCTGTTTGTGATTAATGACCTTCTTTAATGAACTGCCTCTGTTGCGATGCGTCCATTCCCCCTCAGGCCTCATTGTAAATTCTCCACCACCAGTTCTTCCATTTCCTCTCTCTAACATCGCTAATTTAGATTAATTACACATCCCTCGGTGCAAATATTCATGCAGCGCCTGTTATTAAGTCCAAAATCTACATTATTGGCATCCCTACAGCTCTCCTCTCATTGGCCTCCTACCTACAGGCACAGTGCAAGCAATACGATTTAATTTGGCCTTCTTTTGCTCCTGTTCTCTATTACCCGGAGGTGTGATCTTAGTGTGTGAAGGAAAACAGAAACCTTTTTAATATAGTTATATAATCATCTATGAAAGTCAGGCTGAAGACCTCTAGCGTGGTTTGCTCTGTCATCAGAACATTATCTAGTTGATGAGAAAGGCAAATAACAGTGTTTAACATGCAGATATTTTTAAATAAAGTGTCATAGTGCTGTGATCTCTGTTTGCATGGGCACTCCGTTTCCACAGGCTTCTGTTTATTTTCCAGGAGGAAACTGCCTCACATGGCATGAATCCCCGCGGAGAACGTTTCCCCTCACCAACGAAAATCGGATTCCTCATTTATATGCCAATTACTGAACAGATTAATACAGCAGCATGAAAAATAATTCCGGTGAAGACGTCAGCGACTCGTGTTTGCTTAATCATATCTGTTTTACTCCAAATAAACTAATTATAGATTGCGACCTTTTAGAGTATTCTTTGTGGCTGAAGGGCTAACGATTGATAATGCTTTTTAATTAATCATGCATGCTAATTATGCTTCCCATGACATTTGCCACTACATCCACTGCAGCTGAGAGAGACATATGGAGGATATGTTTTCAGAAGGGATTCTACTGTGCTTATCGGTGCATTATGAAATTCAGAAATAAACACCAAGCAGAGATTGTTTTAAAGGGTACTGGTATTCCTCTATTGGTTGTTGTATGGTTGATAAACATTTTGGAATACTAATCTTTAGTTTTGACCAGGGCATTTTGTTTTGGCATTATAGTACAAGCTGGCGCAACGTTGTTTTTAACAATAAGATATGAAAGGCCATGCTATATGTTGAATATTGTCATGATTTATGCAATATAATATGGCAAGACAACAATGTTATAATGCAATATAACAATATAAAGTACACAGTTTTACATCAAACCATTTAATAAATCAATAAATTATAATAATACATTTATTTAATTTAAATATTTAATATTTATTTGTGCATGATGCACATATCCTAACTTTTGCATTTAGATGAACTCTCACTTAAAGTTAATTACTTAAATCCTTTGTAGAATTTAAAATGTCTGATTTTTTTGTCAGTATTAAATTTTTTTATTTATTAAGACAAAATAGTTGAAATCATTCTCTCATCTGTGAAAATGCTCATATTGGTGCTTCTCTAATAAACGATAACATAATATTATTCTATGGGTGATTTGCAGTATACAACTCAGCTGGACAAGCAAATATTTTGTCATCAATGTTATTATATTGTGCGATTTAGCATAGTTGAAACACTATATCAACCAAAATTCAGCAATGCAAGTTCAAATACAGTCCTTGCCAAAACTGGCACTGTTTGTGACACTTTTATAGCTTCCAGATCTTTGATTTAACTGAAAACCCCAAACAGCTTAGTCAGAAATATATCAAGTAAACAGGAAAAAAGTGTGCAGGGAGGGAACCGAAACTCTGAGTATCAGACTATAATAAGATTCCTGTTCAAGCATGAAACCTATTAAGCGGTTGGAAGGATTTGCTCTTATTCACAAAACCTAAGATTTAATTTTTATGTTGCACTCCATTTCTTGACTGAACGACACGAAATGGCCCCTTTAACAGATTAGACAGAGTCAGCTTGCTTTAAAGGCAATATCCTGTAACAGAGAACATAGAACCACTGTATACACAGTTATACTGTATGCTGCAATACTGTGCAATTTTGAATATGCAGCTGTATTGCATTAAAAGACAACTGAGCTAAATATAAGCTTTCACAGTAATGATCTAATTGTGATTATTTGTGTGCTGAACATTTCTTAAACTTTGTTTTGTATTGAGATCTAACTTGGTCATTTTTGTCCACATAGTAGGAAAGACTAACTGACTAAATTATATTTTTATAATATCCCAATTGTTTCTTTCAGACAGCAATGTGATTAAACGCAGGACAATGGAGACTTTTGTTTATGACTCCTGCTTCTCAGATTTTTCTTCACATGTAATCTCCACAAGATCTTATCACAACTATGTTCTGATTTGCTAAGATCCCAAAGTCTTTGTGGACTCAAAAATGTTTTAGGAAATGGCACAGACAAAGATCACCTTTTTTTCTATAGTTCATGAATCATGACCTTTCATTTCAATTAACGCAGCCCAGAAGTGTTTGTAATAGCTAGATTTTTTGGAGGAGTGAAGAAAATGTCACATTTTATTCCCATCTTTTTATTCCTCTTTTTGGTCACTTTCAATATTGACATGGAATAGTTTGTCCAAAAATAAATTAAAACTATCAGTAAAGTTGTATTCAGCAAGGATGCATTAAACTGATCAAAATGTGACAGCTGTGATTTCGATTTCAAATAAGATCTTTTGAACTTTCATCAATGAATCCTTAAAAAATCATCATGGTTTTCGCAAATATATTATTTCACATACTTTTTTACTGTGTGTTTATTTAATGAATACAGCCTTGGCAAGAGTCTTTCAAAAAAGCTTCATTATTCCAAACTTTTGACAGGTAGTGTATATGATAAACTTTGTGTGAGGGACAGAATTAAATATAATTATTATTTGTGGCTGATTGAGCTTCCCATTTCTGGGTCACACCTACATGGAGACCTGCAACCTTGGTACCTTATCAATTAGACTTCAGTCTACTGTGACAGATAAACCATGAGACAGATTGAGCAGTTCACAGCTGGATTTCATAGCTTCAGGTTCAGGCAGCTTCACTCACTCACAATGATCATGCCTCTTCTGAAGTCTCACATTTCAAAACCTATGCATTACATTTTTTTTTTTTTTGTCATTTATCACAAGAACGATTTTAAAAAGATTATCATTACAGGAAGAAAAAAATGAATCAATGAGCCAGTATCTGCTGCCCAATGCTGATCCATGTTATTTTTTGATAAAGATAAAATGATATGCTTTAAATATCCTGCTTTATATCCCCATTAGTTAGGTGGCAGGGGAAAGATCAGATAAAAAAATCTATAAGGAACCAACTCGTGGGATTCATTAGAGGAGAACTTATTCTGCTTACAAATGCATTTTCGACTTTCATTAGTAATACCTGCTAAAATGAAGTTATCATCCCTTTTCAAATGAGTTGAGGATAATAAATCATGTGCACACATGTCAAAGTGCCCTTTCAAGTCCACACAGTTACATAGTGTCTATATGTGTGTTCAGTGTAGCTAGTTTAATTTAATTTTTTTTTTTTTTTACATTGGTTCATATAATTTGCATAATTACAAATCTGCTGTAATTTGAGAAATGAATGATGGTGACTGACCTGTCTTTGTTGTGCAGTGAGTATTGCATCCAAATCTGTCTTCACAGCATTTCACAGCAGAAGCTGGGAGGCTGGATATTTATGACGGCGATGAATGATCAAGCTAAAACCAAGCAAATGAAAGTGGACAAATTCACAACATTATAGAAATGAGCAACAAAACAAGACAGTTTGAACTCAAGTGGTGTAACAAATGAAAATGAAATATATAAAGTCTTTAAAAAAATCAAAAGGGGGTTTTCGCAATCATGCCATAGAAGAACTATTTTGGGTTTTCAAACAAACCATTCAGTGAATAGTTCTTAAAAAAACATTCTCTTACGATCCATTCACACCTAAAATAACAGCACAGTACAAACCACAGCTGTAAAAATAATGACAATAAATAATATCTTTTAGAAAAACTTTCAGAGCAATTTTTTTTTCAGATGAATGAAAGCAGGTCACCTGGCAACAGCTCTCAGTCAGCTATTTTATTAATGCAAAGTACAACTTCTGTCTCTTTAAATGGGGAAACACTGAATTCTCAAAAGCTGTAACTAGTTATGTGTAACAGAATTCCGTAATTTAATTACAAAATATATGTAAATGTAATCTGTTATATTTACTGAGAAAAATGTGTAATTAAAGTAGTTACTTATGAAAATGTATGATTACAAAAGGGGATTACATCTGTAGCGAATCAGCTCAAAGGGGAAATATGAATAATCAGTCATAACTAGTTATGATTTTTTATAAATATTTAGATCCGCTGTAAGTATTTACTTGACCTCTCAGAGTCAACTGTCTGTCAATTCTAAGAACGTTACTTTCCTGTTTAAGGAAAACAACTTTCTTACTGTACAATACTACTCAGAGCATGTAATAAAAATCTGCATGATTAGGGACAAACAATGAACAACCTCAAATGTGATACAAGTAAGACTTTATTAACTACATAAACACTTAAACTAGTCTAACACACACACACACACATACAGTTGGCATAGGAAAAAGGCTTAAAGCTTAAGCAGTGAAGAGAAGAGAAATAAAACACATGAAGCTATGGCAGAATTTGATATTCAGCAGATCTACAGCCTGAAGGAAACAACAGTTTCTTAGTTCAAATACACCTTTGTAAAAGGTGCATATGATACTTAATGTATCAGTTAATAAGACCAAGTTTGATACTTGAACGTCTCGCCTGTTTGAATCCTGATGCACTTTGGGGCTCCAGTTGGTCTCTGCTGAAGTGAGTTTATGAGAAAGACCAGTTCGAATCAGAGGATCTTGATGAATGGAAACTCAAGGCCGAAGACCTGGCGCAAACTTAGGGTGGGTTTTAAGGCTCTCAGCTCAATATCTTCTCCTGGAATTCCTGAATCTAAAAGAAGCGCCCTGATCTGGTGATCAGTGATCTATATACAGGTAGGGTGACGATGTCACGCCCTCAGGATTTGAGTGAGCCAATGAGGAATGGTACCTTTTGGAGGGAAGTTTTACAACACTTTGTGACTAGTATGGTGTCTTGCATATGAAATTAGATTGGGAGGTTCAAGAGAAGAATCTTAAAGATTCTTATAAAAGGAATGGTCGCAGGTATATAATATACACTCTCATTTAGATCATAAAAATACAAACTCATAGATACCAAACATCATATATATGGTTATATTAACCAGTGATCCTTCATAAGCATGTATAAAACAAAAACAATACACAAAAGACAATATACAAGAACAGCAACATCATACACAATGCCCTACAGTATATGTGAACTAATTCAAAGTAAAGTTTTTCTATGAATTAATTAGAGAAGAGTCCCTTTTTATGTGCATTATGTTTTTGAGAGACTTGAGTCCCTGGGCACATTCCTGGGAGCTGTAAACCTAGTGTTATCAGATAGTGTGCCTTTGGTTGCTATGGGACAGAGGCCTGTTCTGGCTTTTTTGAGGTGATAGTTGCATTTTGGGGGAAGGCTCAATAGACCCTTTGGTTAGATGAGGTGGAATTAGATATTATTTGTTAAATATAACAAATAGTTGTGTGTCTGATTGGTCCAAATGTTACACATCTGAATATTTTCACACATGCACAGATTTGATTGATTTTTTTTTCTTTTTCAAATAGCACTGACTGCTTTCAAATATGATACACCAATGTTTCAGGAGCTTAGGACACAGAATAGGACACATGCTTATTTGAAAAAATGTTTTATTTCCTTTTTGGGTTTGTGTACATGCTTTGGTTTTGTTTTTTGTTGTTGTTGTTGTTATTTATTTAAGCATTGTTAGATGCTAGTGTTTCCTGTCATGGCTATGCAAAGATTTGATTTCAAAAGTATCATAGCTATTAAACTATATCTTGCTTTATGATTTTAAATCTGTATTTAACCTCAGAATGATCTTAAAGTAAAAAGAGGTTTGACATCTAAGTCTAATTTTGTGGTGGCTGTGCTTTAAAATTGTTTTTTTTATCATTTTAATTCAAGTGATGAAGGTCTTTTGAAATTTCTGAAAGTCTGACAGTGATCAGAGTTGAGTGCTATAAGGTTAACACTGCCTGCTTTAAATGTTTATAAAATGTTTAACAGATGAAAACATACAGACATTTGGAAGAGTAATCAAAAAGTAATCACATGTAATCAGATACATTACGTTAATAAAGTAATTGAAATAGTTACACTACTTACTACATTTTAAATAGATAAACTTGTAAACTGTAACCTATGAAATTTCCAAAGTAACCTTCCCAACACTGTTCATAAGTAATATGAGTGCTGGGTCTTTAAGGGTGTACTCACACTAGCCAGTTTGAACCGTGCCCGAGTGCGTTTGACCACCAAAGCGCGGTTCGTTTGACTAGTGTGAGTGCTCCGTACCGTGCCCGGGCGCGGCTCGATTTGCCGGCCCTGGCCCGCTTTGGAAGAGGTGGGCCAGAGCACGGTTCAGTTGGACTCGGGCGCGGTTCGCATGCAGTGTGAGCGCTAACCGTGCTGGAGCACGGAACAGGACGGGTGGCGTCACGGTTTTGCGACGCTCCAAAAGCTCAGCTAGAACCTTGCAAACCTCCTCATACGAGCAGCACGATTACGTGAAAATTTTCGCGCCACTAAGGTGACACATCTGTTTAACAACAGGCTGTGAGAGGGCTGTGGACCACCGTGGACCAAACGACACAAAATTATCCACAAAGAAAACAGAGCGATGGACTCTGGACATTGTGTTCAGAGAGCGCCGCTCTTCCTGTTTATCCCGAAACCGTCGCATCATAATGACGTAAGCGTGCTCCGGCACGAATGATGAAACCCTATGTGAGTGCAGGCCAGAGGGGGAGTGGGGACAATCGTACTCGGGCCCGGTTCATGGCAACCGTGCCTAGTGTGAGTACACCTAAGTTTCTAAAGTCTTTGATGAAAAATAAAAACATTGAAAGCCAATCAGAATCCATCCTGCTTTAAAGAGCTCAAGCATTTAAAGTGGCAGGACATTAAGTGAGCTTATAAACATAACTTTATTGTGTATTGGTATTGTATTGGTTCTTCATGGAACCAGAGATGCCACAAAGAACCTTTATTTTTCAGTGTAGGTTACATGCTACAGGTGAAGGGGACAAATAATATAAACTAAAGTAAGTCCAACTTTGAACTAACTTGGATTTGAGGCTTTTGCACACAGATGAGTCATGTTGATTGCAAGTTAGCAGAGTGTACAGTAAACAGTAAAACAATCGTGAAACATTAGTATCAACCTAGTGCTTTCCTCGTGACATACAGCGTCCTTCAGATAAATGATGGTGAACTGATGAATCACTTTTGTTCACAGAACTTGTTCAGCTACATTGGCAAGATATTATCTGAGCAGCACAGCAGTTTCAACATGGCCACTGATTAATGCATATATTAAATGATAGCAGTCACATGTGCCAGTAACATTAGTCATGTTTATGATGTCTAACTCTTTATGTTTAACTCAGCTTGCTTTAGGCAGAAGCACTGCAGATGGGGGTGGGCTAGTAATTTTTCTTCAGAAATGCAGGTTGGAGTTTGATGGTTTTATTGGCATTAGGATATGTTCTCAAAAAAACTCCTTTCAGATTTTCTTAATTTCACCCAAGTTTCTGTTATTATAGTGTCAGTTATTGTATTTATTCCCAACGCTGTTCAAACTCAACAAGCTGGAGTTTGTATTCAGAATTATTATTTCCCTCATACTGCCTGTGAATTATTATTAAATTGGATGCATAATGGAGTGTTGTGCTCAGGATTTGCAAACCTGATGCAAGTTTGTCCAATCTGCCCTCTCAAAACACTCGATAAAGCTGTTAAATAAATAAATAAATAACCTTCTCACAGGCTGGGCTCATCAGGGTAATGAAAAATAAACACAGAACACTCCCTGTCTCCCATTGGTCAGTCAAACAGATGGTACCGCCCCAAACTCATGCCATTGGTTGAGAAAACAGTATGTGTTGGGTGGACAGGCTGCTCAAACAACATAAATATTTTGAAAGTGCCGCAGTGTTTATTTACATGATGCAAGGGAAATCGATATATCAACCTACAATTGATTTATATGTTTCTGCCACTGCGTATTAATTAGGAGAACAGGAGGAAGTAGCCTATTTTAACGATATCGATATACACTCACCTAAAGGATTATTAGGAACACTATACTAATACTGTGTTTGACCCCCTTTCACCTTCAGAACTGCCTTAATTCTACGTGGCATTGATTCAACAAGGTGTTGAAAGCATTCTTTAGAAATGTTGGCCCATATTGATAGGATAGCATCTTGCAGTTGATGGAGATTTGTGGGATGCACATCCAGGGCACGAAGCTCTCGTTCCACCACATCCCAAAGATGCTCTATTGGGTTTAGATCTGGTGACTGTGGGGGCCATTTTAGTACAGTGAACTCATTGTTATGTTCAAGAAACCAATTTGAAATGATTCGAGCTTTGTGACCTGGTGCATTATCCTGCTGGAAGTAGCCTTCAGAGGATGGGTACATGGTGGTCATAAAGGGATGGACATGGTCTGAAACAATGCTCAGGTAGGCCGTGGCATTTAAACGATGCCCAATTGGCACTAAGGGGCCTAAAGTGTGCCAAGAAACCACCACCAGCACCACCAGCCTGCACGGTGGTAACAAGACATGATGGATTCATGTTCTCATTCTGTTTATGCCAAATTCTGACTCTACCCTCTGAATGTCTCAACAGAAATCGAGACTCATCAGACCAGGCAACATTTTTCCAGTCTTCAACTGTCCAATTTTGGTGAGCTTGTGCAAAATAGAGATGAGTGGTACGTGGTGGGGTCTTCTGCTGTTGTAGCCAATCCGCCTCAAGGTTGTGCGTGTTGTGGCTTCACAAATGCTTTGCTGCATACCTCAGTTGTAACGAGTGGTTATTTCAGTCAAAGTTGCTCTTCTATCAGCTTGAATCAGTCGGCCCATTCTCCTCTGACCTCTAGCATCAACAAGGCATTTTCGCCCACAGGACTGCCGCATACTGGATGTTTTTCCCTTTTCACACCATTCTTTGTAAACCCTAGAGATGGTTGTGCATGAAAATCCCAGTAACTGAGCAGATTGTGAAATACTCAGACCGGCCCGTCTGGCACCAACAACCATGCCACGCTCAAAATTGCTTAAATCACCTTTCTTTCCCATTCTGATATTCAGTTTGGAGTTCAGGAGATTGTCTTGACCAGGACCACACCCCAAATGCATTGAAGCAACTGCCATGTGATTGGTTGATTAGATAATTGCATTAATGAGAAATTGAACAGGTGTTCCTAATAATCCTTTAGGTGAGTCTATAACCAAATGTAACATGGTCTGTCATTTGAAATCATGAACTGTATGTCGAGAAACGCGATTATAAGCTAAATAAAACAACGATAATAATTAGATGCATTCTTGGCATCAATAACATTGAATGAAAAAAACAATAAATGTCATTGGAAGATAACGCGGAAAGACATAGCTTAAATGAACATTAGAAGGTGTTGAAAGCTACAGTACAGCTTATTTAAAATCTACATCTCTTGCCTAACCTCCCAAAACGTCAATAAAACCACTGCAAAAACAGTCCACACGTTTACCTCAGGAAAGTCCTTCCAATGTCAATAGCTCGTCAGTTACTTTGATATTTTTATTTCATTTTTAAAGCGTTCCTCTTCCCAGTACTTGGACCCATAAATACATGTCCCACTTAAAATGATAGTGAGGAGGTAAGCATAATTGTATCCATAACGATGTTGATAATGACAACAATTAAAATATATTAAAAACACCTCATCAGAATTTGAAATAAGGCAAAACTAATTACTTGAAAGAGTAAAGTTTATTCCATTTTCTCATAATGTCCTCAGGACATTCAGCCCTCATTTATCTAATCATTTACACACATTTCATAAATAGAGATCTAGTCACTTGTGGGGTTGACTGTACAGAATAAAACCTCAGAAATAAATAATGGGTGGGGGGGGGGGCGGAAATGGGTCACATGAGTGGATTGTGGGTTATATATTTACAACATACAATAGAAGAGGGAAGAAAAGTAATCAAAGAATTAATGAGCATCTACTGACACAATGCTACTGCAAAGCAACCTGTTAAAATGACATTAACAGCACACACAGGATATTTTGAAGAGATTTATAATTATATTTTGATGATTTGCAAGCATGAGTATACAACATTACTCTCAACCAGACAGCACTTTTCAGCCCTGAAACAGAGTAAGTGCATATGACCGCTGGTAAAGAAATCTGCCAAAACAAAATCATTTATCTGTGTAGAATCTCTAAATGCCAACAATATCATGCTGTCTAAATCTATGTAATCATTGTTGCTGTACACAAGGATATAATACAAATTAATCACAATACATATGATGTGAATACTGACCATCAGAAAAAAATTGGGTCATTTTCATATTGGACGAGAACCTGAGACAAGTTTTGTTTTGATGTCAACGTATAATTCCCTCGAATGCATTACGAGCTTTTCCATTTACCTTTGACAAAAATAACCCTCACTGGAAGGGAAGGAAATAAAGGGATGTGTTATGTATGGGCCATACGATGTATACATATGATATATGCCCATAATGATATTTGAAATGACTTAAAAAAATGGAGGGGAATAAAACACCCAATCCTCTCACTTGAAAATCATACAGTTCTGCTACACATCTACTAACAAAATGCAAAACACAATGTCAGGATTGTTTGTCTACTTATGCTTGATGTTCAGAATGGCATCGTGGAAATCCTTTGCAGGCCCTGATTTAAATACTTCACATTTGTTCTTTTTCTTCCTTTTGATATCCTTGGAATGAGATAAGTGTACAATTATTATCTTATTTTACATGTACTGAAGCACTTTACATGATTGCAAAAAGTGGTGTATAATCATATCAACCCAAGGCGGATGGAAATCATGTTCCAAAAGCATATCATAACATGATTATATACAAACTTTGTCTTAATAAGATCATAACAGCAACGTTTAGTGCAGCTGATGTTTACGTAGCAAGCTTTGAAACTGAAGACATGATTTGACCTACAACCCTTGTTATATTGCATTTTCACATCTATATAATCTTCTATCAATATTAATCTCCTGCGCTTTATTGGCATGAAACATTTGCAATTAGCATCTTTCAATCAAGAGTAAAACAGCAACATGTACAAATTAAAAACAGTTCTGAGTGCATCATGCGGAAGTCCTGTGGCTTCAAAAATTGCAACATGTATGTACATAGATGGTTTTCAGAAAACTGATTTTGTGCATGTGTGAATGGGTATGTTTAAGTACATATGTACTGTATATAAGAATGGGTTTTGGTGTGTGTAGCATTCCTTCTGAAGCCTTCACAACATTGCAAAGGTTAAATTTTAGAAAAATCTCGATATATATATATATATATATATGGCGCGCAAGTACGTCCTTTACAAGTACGTCAGAGCGAAACAAAAAGTCTCTATTTTCCACTTGGCAACATGAAAAAATTGTGAAGGGGCAAAAAAACCCATTGACATCTCAGGCCTAATTCACGTAATACAGCCAGTAGATCAAGTTGAAAAGAGAGAAAGCTGAGGGAAATATTATCCGTGACCATCGATCGATGGCGTTCACGTCTGTGAGGTCAGGGATTTTGATTTTGAGCTGGGAGGAACGTCTGCGTAGCCGCGGTTTCTTGGGCTGTGTGTTCCTGTCCATGCTGTGGCGGCCCTCTGGCCGTGCTGCGCTCTGTTTACGATACTGGATCCCTGAGTTATCGAACACCATTGAAGTGGAGTTATGAGCCTCGCTGACGCTGGTGGTGATCTCGTTCCCGGCCACCTCATTGTGGATCTCCAGAGTGGTCAGAAGGATATTTCCCTGGGAATCCACCTGAAAGCAGAGACAATCCTGGTTACCATGTTTTTCTTTAAATCCATAAATCCATAAAACCCTTTAAAGGGTTAAATAAATTGAACAGAACAAGCAATCACATTAAAAGGAAGTTGTTCTTTAAAGTCCTAAAAAGACATTATCAAAGCAAGCCTATTTTTTTCTAAGGGAATAGGAAACGGGTATTTGAAGAATGAAGAGTGGCTAGTTAAGACAAGTTACAATAGAGGTGTTCTTTGCACAAAAGTAAAAGACAACTAGATTTATATAGCCATATTTGATCACAGTCTTGTCATTTGAATACGATTCTTCAGTTCCATTATGTAACCACTACATGGAATGCTCACAAGGAAAAATAATAATGGTATATGTGTAAAGCACTGCCATAGTCACATGCCCCAGACATGAATTACTGCTGAAGTGCTGGGCTCTAGAGTATAGCAGAACTGAACAGCAATCATTTTACAATCAAACATCAACACGCTAAAGCATCATTCTAGCAACAATATGATAATGAGACATTCTTAACAAGCCACAATTTCAAAGTGTAATATTCAGTACAATTAGGTTGTACAACTGTAATCTCAAATCATATTTAGGTTATAAATGGCTGTTTTGTTAATGAGCTGAATCAGGATTACTGAAAAAAAAAAGAGCAAGTTGTGTCAGTTGGTAACCTCACAAGGATCATATTAGAAAGTAGAAGTTTTCATCCATTAGATGTAGGCTTGAAATTGT